>NC_053495.1:42778915-43088915 GCF_905171775.1 Rana temporaria
TGTTTGGGGACTTGGCTGCAATATGTTTGGGGGCATGGCTGGATATGTGGGGGACATGGATGCATTTGGGGACACATTTAAAAAAAAAGTATCGGTACTTGTACTCAGTCCTAAAAAAGTGGTATCGGGACAACCCTAATAACAACTTTAACTCTTCTGGGAAGGCTGTCCACAAGGTTTAGGAGTGTGTCTATGGGAATGTTTGACCATTCTTCCAGAGGCGCATTTGTGAGGTCAGGCACTGATGTGGACGAGAAGGCCTGGCTGCAGTCTCCACTCTAATTCATCCCAAAGGTGTTCTATCGGGTTGAGGTTAGGAACTTGACTGTGCAGGCCAGTCAAGTTCCTCCACCCCAAACTCGCTCATCCATGTCTTTATGGACCTTTCTTTGTGCACTGGTCCAAATATATTGGAGGGTGGATTATGGTGTGGGGTTGTTTTTCAAGGGGTTGGCCCCTTTGGTTCCAGAGAAGGGAATTCTTAAGATGTCAGCATACCAAGACATTTTGGACAATTTCATGCTCCCATCTTTGGGGGAACAGTTTGGGGATGGCCCCTTCCTGTTCCAATGTTACTGCGCACCAGTGCACAAAGCAAGGTCCATAAAGACACGAATGAGCGAGTTTGGGGTGGATAAACTTGACTGGCCTGCACAGAGTCCTGACCTCAACCCAATAGAACACATTTGGGATGAATTGGAGCAGAGACTGTGAGCCAGGCCTTCTCGTCCATCAGTGCCTGACCTCACAAATGTGCTTCTGGAAGAACGGTTAAACATTCCCATAGACACACTCCTAAACCTTGAGGACAGCCTTCCCAGAAGAGTTGAAGCTGTTTTCACTGCAAAGGGTGGACCAACTCAATATTGAACCCTCCGGACCAAGACTGGGATGCCATTTAAAGTTCATGTGCGTGTAAAGGTGGTGTCCCAATACTTTAATGTAATATAGTGTATCGTCTCACCTGGGGGCTGAAAAGAAGTGGACAGCACCCCACGTCCGCCCTTCTGCTTTTTCTGCTTTTGGGGGTGGGTAGGGGAAAGAAAGGTGAATAAATACAGAATAAGGCTGGCGTCCCAATACTTTTGGTAATAGAGTGTATATTTCAGGTATGAAATAGCATGCGACTCAATAATTACCAGCTCTGACACATAGGGAGAGTCCATAGTGCTGTGTAAGCAAAGATTTGAGCAACTCCTAGCTTACACAAGGCGACTTCTACTGTTTCCAGTGACTAAGTAGAGTGGTAGTGAAGAGAAGGAGAGCTTGCGGTGCTTGGGAGGGGGCACTGGCAAAGCGCAGATTCACAGGAAACGCGTCGTTGGAAAAGTACAGAGGCTGCTTTTGCTGACATCTACTAGTTATCTGGTTGTCTACAGACTTGTAAGGCTGCATTCACACCTAAGCGACAAAACGCCCGACGCGGGACGCTTCTGCCGCTAGAGGGGAGAATTCCCATTGCTGTCTATGGAGATGGTTCACATCTCATAGACGCGTAACGCCTGTCGCCTGAAAAAAAGTCCCGGACCCTTTTTTTCACGCGACAGGCGCGTTTTCCCATAGACGGCAATGGGAATACTTTAGGGGAAAAAAAAAAATTGAAACATTTGTACTCGCGGCAAATCTGCCGCTACACGCGAACGCGGCTGTCGCTTAGGTGTGAATGCAGCCTTACTTTGAGTCACTGACCCAAAACAAGCCTACAAAGCAGGGAAGTCCCAATCTGCATACTTTTTATGGGTCACTGACTGAAGCCGCTGATTTAACTTGTCAGCCAGGCATCTAGCATTTGCAGAGAGTTCAGCAATGAGCGGATTCATACTTCTGCTAAATAGCTTTCTCTTTAGGCCTTGTTCACATGGGGGCATACGCCTGTGTGGGGGCCATGTTTACCTGCATGGCAATGTACAGGTGTTTTGTGCAGACATCAGTGGGATGCATGAAACATGTGCATCCCCTATACGGGTAAACGCGGCCCTCCATGGGGCTATGCTGTAGTATGCCCTGTGTGAATGAGGCCTTCGTGTTGTTGGCAGAATGGTAGTTGATGGGGGATGAAGGAAAGGAGGCAAAAGTATAATGAAGGTAAAGTAGGTGATATGAGAACATTTTTATTTTTGCTCCTTCTGGGAAGATATGGTCTATAGTGTAGTTCTTCTTCTTTCTTTGCCACGAGATAACAATGTCCCTGTTTCTTCCCTAAAAGGCATGTCCAGTTGTTTCTGCTCTCTGGTTAGCACATACAAAGTGTTTTCATTGTCCTGAAATAGCTGCATTCTAGTCATACAACTCCGGAGTCTGAGAGACATTTGGAGCCAGAGAGTGATTCAGCCTGTTGACACCCAAGTCTGAAATATTCGTTTTAGGTGTACTAATTATTTAAAGCTGTTCTGCCGGCAGATAGTAAACACAAGTTTCATTTCAGTGTTCATTAACTATAAGTGCAGCTAGTGTAAGGCTGGCCGTAGACGGAGTGAATTTCTTCCCTTTAACCACGGGTTAACCAGTGTTTTGAAAGGGAAATCCCTCCCACTAGAGCTGCACGATTCTGGCTAAAATGAGAATCGCAATTTTAAAAATGTTTTGCTTAGAATAAAGATCGCGGTTCTCGTGGACTAACATCTTCTTTCACATTAAACAAAAAAATTGGGCTAACTTTACGGTTTACTTTTTTTTTTTTTTTTATTCATTTAAGTGTATTTTTTTTTTTTTAAATTGCGTTTGAAAAACCGCTGTGCAAATATGGTGTGACATATAAAATATTGCAACAACCACCATTTTATTCTCTTGGGTCACTGCTTAAAAAAAAATATCCGGTTTGGGTGTTCCATGTAATTTTCTAGCAGAAAATAATGATTTTCTACTTTGTAAGCAACAAATGTCAGAAAAGGTTTGGTCTTAAAATGGTTAAACTTCCTTCATCTACAAGTTCTTTTCTTTGATTAAAGAACGAAAAGATACTTTGTTTATACATAAATTTTGAGTGTAACCTCCAGATATAATTTTTTAGAAAATATTAAAATGTATCATCACTAAGAATTAATTAGAGAAAGAGGTAGCGGCTCTCCACTCCCCAATCCCCCCTCTTCTCTAATACTTTTTTTGCGTGTTCTGATTAAACTTGGTAGGCTGCCTGTTGTTTTTTTTTTTTTTTTCTCCAGCTGTGAGAACTCTCTTCACTCATTATGCCGCGTATACACGATAGGATATTTCGTTGGAAAAATTGCGATGGAGCATACACACGGCCGGTTTTCCTGGCCAAAAGCTCTCGTGGCAGTTTTCCTGATGGGAAAACCGGTCGTGTGTACGAGGCTTTACAGAGTGAACTTGGGAGTTTTTCAATGGAAAGATCAGCAAGAATAAACCAATTTCTGTGTTTTAGTGACTGCATAAGTGCAGAAGTTACTAAACCCATCGCCAGATGCTCATGCTCCCAGTAAGGAAGTTCAATTAGTTCTTTTAATTGTGTTGCTCATTCCGTGATGCTCTCATCATCTGGAAGGGTAATCTTTGCTGTGCAGCATGTGCATCTTCTTAAAAGGCCCTCCTTACTTCTGTATGATGGATGACTGGCAACAGATTTCCATCTCTCCTGCAGTTCTGTCCAATTAACTTTTTATCCCTCTCTTTGCAGAAGTGGCAGTGAGAAATAATGGAATTCATGAATTATATCTACCTAGTGCTCTATCATTTAGAATGAACACATGGTGAAGTAGAGTAAAATCTGTTTCTCGGGTAAACTTATCGTCTCTCTTTGGGCCTTTTTTTTGTACTGAAAACTTGTTCTTATCAATGTGTCTCACACAGGCAATGTCATTTAAAGTAGTTTATGAAGCTGATGAACGCCCTATGAGTTCTAAATCTTAGAAGTATCCCATCTGTCAGGTCACCTTCAGTTTTTGCTATTGTGTAATCATTTTGGGGTATAACAATATACACGTTACTAAATATAAAATGTCTCCATTCTTAGCCACAGTTCTAATATTTAAAGTGATAAACATCAGCTCTCCATTATAATGTTTATAAGCGTTTTTAAAGAAGTTGTAAAGGTGTAAAAAAAAAAAAAAAAATCCTAAATAGCTTCCTTTACCTTAGTGCAGTCCTCCTTCACTTACCTCTTCCTTCGATTTTGCTTTTAAATGTCCTTATTTCTTCTGAGAAATCCTCACTTCCTGTTCTTCTGTCTGTAACTCCACACAGTAATGCAAGGCTTTCTTCCTGGTGTTGAGTGTCGTGCTCGACCCCTCCCCTGTAATACAGGAGAGTCAGGACTCCTAACACACAGCTCCTTTCTCTATCTGCAACGTAGAGAGCGCCCTGACTCTCCTGTAGTCCAAGTGAGGGGGCGAGCACGACGTTCCACTCCAGGGAGAAAGCCTTGCATTACTGTGTGGAGTTACAGACAGAAGAACAGGAAGTGAGGATTTCTCAGAAGAAATAAGGACATTTAAAAGCAAAATCGAAGGCTGAGGTAAGTGAAGGAGGAATGCACTGAGGTTTAGGAAGCTATTTAGGAAAAACTTTTTATTTATTTTTCCTTTACAACCCCCTTTAAGGCTTCATGTACACACAGCCTATTATAATCGCTGGCCGCAGGAAAATGGAAAATCGTGCTGCAATTTTTGCCGGCATTCAAAACATTCCTATCCTGAACGTGATTCTTCTGCGTTGGGGAGAGGGAGGTTGAAGCGCACCTAAAATCCTATGTGTACACAGGCTTTTATGGAGTTGAGTTTAGGAGCCTTGGCAAAAAAAAACTCCAACCTCCTAAGTTTAGAAGCTGTAGTGTACATGAAGCCTTGGGCTCCATTCACATTAGTGCTTTTGCTGTTGTGTAATAATGCATGTTGCGGTATAAAAATATGCATCTAGGAGCAAGGGGGGCCATGAAAAAAAGTGGGTACATACAATGGAAAAAGTTGGGCACATTATTCACTAAAAGTACATCTGCCAGATTTTAAAAGTGGATAAACCAATTGTATGCATCAAATGCAGTTACCTGCACATACCGGAACTATTCTCTTTTGGCTGAAATTTTGCCTGGTGATTGTGTTGCCATGCTTCCTGTTTCATGGTGACAACATTCCTCCTACATTATCTGATTGCACTACATTTCCACCTTGTGTGGATTATGTGTATAGCATCTGCGATGTGCTCTGCTGTCGCCTGCACTAAAAAATAGGTTTTACGGACACCTCCCTCTTCAAGTGAATGGACTGCCCTATGTGCAACACGTGGAATTGCGGTAAAAAAAGTTTTGAAACGTCTTCTTGCCGTGCAGGCCTTCAGATTGCTCCCACAGACCTTGCTTCGGCGGGTCATGCAGTTATTAGGTTTAATGACCGCTGCTATCCCAGGAGTTCCAGACCCTTCCAGGCGTTTCTCTTACACCATTGGGATTGCAGGAAGGATTCTCTGGATCAACTAGTTCAACTTCCAAGGGAGGATTCTCTCAATATCTCCTGGTGGGAGCAGCGAGAACACCTGCAGGGAGGGAAGAACTGGGCGCAACATACTCCAGTGAAGGTTACCACAGACGCCAGTCTGTGGGGCTGGGGTGCGCGTTCTCAGGGCTGGCAGGCCCAAGGAGCTTGGTTGCCGGAGGAGGCAGACCGCTCCTCGAATTTCAGGGAACTACTAGCTGTAGGCAAAGCTCTCTTGGCTCTGCAGGAGAAGCTCAGTTCAAAAGACCTATTGGTGTTTTCAGACAATGCCACGACAGTGGCATACCTGAACAAGCAAGGGGGCACTCGTTCGGAGTCACTCCTAATGCTATCACAGCAGATCCTTTCCTGGGCAGAAATCAATGTCACCTCGATCAGAGCAGTCCACATCAGAGGTTCAGAGAACACGCTGGCAGACTATCTGAGCAGGGTAAGCGCAAGTTCCAGCTGTTGGGAGTTGCATCAAAGCACGTTCCAGGAGAATGTGCCAAGATGGGGTCTTTCTGCAGTGGATCTTTTTTCCTCCAGTCTCAACAGGAAACTGCCGGCGTTTCTCTCACTGGAGAGAGAGACAGGGTCCTTGGGGACGGATGCGGTCTCCTTCTCGTGGGGTTTCACTCTAGCCTACGCCTTCCCTCCTTTTCCCCTCTTGCCTCTGGTGGTTCAGAAAATTATTCAGGATCGTGCAGAAGTGGTCCTGATCGCCCCCTGGTGGCCCAGGAGGAGTTGGTTCTCCTCTCTGAAGACCCTCTCTGTGGATCTTCCCTGGCCCCTGCCAGAACGGAAGGATCTACTCCATCGGGGACCAGTATTGCATCCAAACCCTCAGATCTTCCATTTGACGGCTTGGAGGTTGAGCGGCGCATCTTACAGCTGAATGGGTGTTCAGAGACAGTTATTCAAACTATCCTGGACAGCCGTAAGTTGGTAACTAGAAGAATCTTTGGGAAAGTTTGGAAAACTTTTTATGCCTGGCAAAGGAAATACGGTTTAGATTCTTTTTCTATTCCCGGTGTTTTAGGTTTTTTACACAAGGGAGTGTAGAAAGGTCTTTCTGTCAGCACCCTTAGGGTTCAGGTTGCGGCCCTGTCTGTATTTTCAGACAAGAGGGTAGCTGAAGATCCTTTAGTCAGGAGGTTCCTTTCAGCTAGAGATAGACATGCTCCCAGGATCGTCAAACATGTGCCTCCTTGGGATCTGTCATTTGTGCTTAATGCTCTAACAAGGGCTCCGTTTGAGCCTTTGCATGAAGCTTCCCTGAAATGTATTTCCTTGAAGGTTTCTTTCCTTTTGGCCATTACGTCAGGAAGGATTTCTGATCTGCTGTCCCTTTCCTGTAAAGATCCCTTCCTGAGGATTTTAGAGGACAGGGTAGTGATCTAGCCTGATGCCTTCTATTTGCCCAAAGTTTCTTCTAACTTTCATAGGTCCCAGGAAGTAGTCCTTCTTAGTTTTTGTTCCTCTCCCAAAAATGCGGAAGAGGAAAGATTTAGTTTTTTAGACGTGAAGAGCTGTCTGCTGCTTTACTTGGAGAAATCCAGTGGGTTTAGGAGTTCCTCCCAACTGTTAGTATTGTTCAGTGGCCCCAATAAGGGATCCCAAGCATCCAAAAGCTCTATCGTTAGATGTATTAGGGAAGCTATTTGTGAAGCTTACAAAGCGTCAGGCCGTAGTCCTCCTCCTAGAATTAGGGCTCATTCAACAAGATCCATGGCTACATCATGGGCAGAAAGAGCTGGGGCATCATGGGAAGAAATTTCTAGAGCTGCCATCTGGTCCTCTCATGCATTTGTCAAACGTTAGAGTTCAGATGCTTTCCAGCCAGGACCTTTCCTTTGGTAGGAAAGTGCTTCAGGCTGTTGTCCCTCCCTAAGGTACAGGGATATGCAATTGGTGGACCTCCAGCTGTTGCAAAACTACAACTCCCATCATGCCTCTGCCTTTGGGTGTCATTTTTGTGGCTGTCAGAGTCTAGCTATGCCTCATGGCCACTTGTAGTTCTGCAACAGCTGGAGATCCGCTAATTGCATATCCCCGGTATAGTATCTTGCTTATCCTCCCAAGTAGCTGTCCTTGAAGGTGAGGGGGGAAAACCCCGTTAGACATACCAGTAACGGTATTACCAGGAACCTTCCAGGACAGTGTCTATATTCCCACGCTATTTTTCTTTCACCTCATGGTGGTGTGTTTTTTTTTTTTTTCCTCTGCCGAGTGCACTTTGGTGGAGGTTTACTTGATCTTCTGAACAACTGAAGGTCAGAGGAACGGGAGGGGCCTTTTTAAATTGTATCTGATTTGTTTCCTGTAGAGGGCGGAGCCAATCATTTCTCAAGTAGCTGTCCTGGAAGGTTCCTAGAAATACAGTTACCGGTAAGTCTAATGCCGTTTTTTTTGTGACGGAGCGCACTATTCGATAGAACACCGGCTCAGGTAAGTATGAAGGATGGCTGGGGGCGGGAGCTGCATGCAGAAGGTTTTTTACCTTAATGCATAGATTGCATTAAGATAAACAAAAAATCTTATGACTTTTTAGTACTACTTTATGGTCAATATGGAACTACACCCTGTATGACCTGAAAAAAATTGGCATAAGCAGTAGAATAATTTTTTTTTTAAATAAACTTAAGGGTTTACGGCTTTTGGATTCGTACCCCATTTTATTCCTGTATAGACCTTGCGGTTGTTTAAGCATTGTATTTGACTATATAAACCATGCAATAACTTGCCTATGAAGGTACATTGTATTTTATTTGGAAAGATTCACAGAACAGAATCCCTTACGGAAGCTGCCAGCTGCCCAGGATGTGGAGGCTGCCAGTGGAACGGAAATGGTTTTGATTTGTTATTCATCCAATAGATGGACACAACTTCTAAATGGTGCACTTTGTTAAATAAAAATGTCTCAATACATATCCACAGTTCTAACATTTAAAGTGATGAACATTATTAAGCTCTTCATTATAATGTTTATAAAAGTTTTAAATGTGAGAAGAGAAATTCTTGCAATGAGAGATTGTTACCATAGAGGTTTAGGTGTACATTACCCAAATTGGCTTAAATTCTTAATACTTGGATCTGAAATCTGAGCATCCAGATCACTTGGGAGACAGATTTAATGGTTTCTCATTATTCTTATAGCTGGACAGGTGCAGTCACTTTATTACATTTTTTCTATCCTACCAATTTATTATGTTGATAACAAAACATTATGCCACACATTTATGAATAAACACAAATGTTTGGGTCATTTTAATGGAAAGGTAGACGTTACCCAAAGAGACCTTAGAGCAGTGCTGATCAATGTTAACATTTTAGAGTGCCTTAAGTGTGGCCTGACATTCCCAGAGGGTTACACAATAGCAGTGTGTTTTAATTTGTGAGGTGCATTGTGTCAAGTTAAGCAGGCCCATTCAAAATAGATGAGTGTTGATGCTCCAAATCAGTCCTGCTGCATTTTTTTTTGAAGAAAAGTATAAGTAAAACCAGTCCTGTCCTAGTATTGCTCCCAGCATTAGTGCCAGTGGCTGCAAAAATAGCCACCGGCATTAGTGTCAGTGGTCACAAAAGTAACCCCCAGCATTTTCGCTCCCTGACTGCTGTAGTAACCCCAGCCTTGGTGTCTGTTGGCGCAACAATAACCCCAGCCTTGGTGTCTGTAGGCGCAACAATAACACCAGCCTTGGTGTCTGTAGGCGCAACAATAACCCCAGCCTTGGTGTCTGTAGGCGCAACAATAACCCCAGCCTTGGTGTCTGTAGGCGCAACAATAACACCAGCCTTGGTGTCTGTAGGCGCAACAATAACACCAGCCTTGGTGTCTGTAGGCGCAACAATAACCCCAGCCTTGGTGTCTGTAGGCGCAACAATAACCCCAGCCTTGGTGTCTGTAGGCGCAACAATAACCCCAGCCTTGGTGTCTGTAGGCGCAACAATAACCCCAGCCTTGGTGTCTGTAGGCGCAACAATAACCCCAGCCTTGGTGTCTATAGGCGCAACAATAACCCCACCCTTGGTGTCTATAGGCGCAACAATAACCACCCCATTAATACTGTTAGTAGCCATTATTATAGCCTCTAACATTGAAGTCAGTAGTTGCAATAATACTTCCCCCCCCCCCCCCCGTGTTGGTGTTCTTTTCAGCATTTTAACCCCCGTCAAGCTTTTACTGGTGGTCTGTGACAGTGCTGTAACCTCCCCACTTGCGTTGCTGGTCAGGGGCAGTGCTGTCAACCCCTCTCCCTTCCATCTTGCATTGTGTTAGAACTCCTTGTCAATGGTGTTACAGGGTGGTAAATGCAATTTAGTTTACGGATCTGCTAATCCTGATGCATGATTTGTTTTTACCATATCCTTAAAAGTTTATATAACTTTTAAGGCTATGATTTTGAAAGCAAATTCCTGCCACATTAATGCAGTCTGAGTTTTCATTCTACAACTTTGGTGAGCAAATTTGGGACCTGCACAAATAGTGACTTGTATGAGTGACATGTTCGAGAATCGTTTGGATGGAATCCCCTGGCTATACCTTCAGCAGTTACCATACCTGCCTTTAAAGATGTCGGACCAGCTTAGCTGCCACTATGAAGATGTAAAGTTTGTTTTGTTGATTAACAGGGTTTTTAGGATTACAGGAGGGAAATGAATATGAGTTTTCAGTGATGTGTCATGGCCATGTTATGGCTTGAAAGGGTTTAGCTGGGGAAGCGGGATATCCATTGAAGTGATCAGCTGGGGGGATAGTATTGAATGAGGTTATTTATAATCTTTTATGTGTAGAAGATGAAGCTGACCTCTAATCGGATATAAAACACATTATTTAAAAGAGAAGTGTGGGAATGTAAAATAAAGAACATAAATACTCCCTGGCTCTCTGCTTTGCCCCTGCAGTGCTCGCTGGAACAGTTGGTTCAGCCTCACTGAGAGGCTGAGCCAGCTGCTGATTCAGGCAGCTGGGTGGATCCTGACATTGCTCCAGAGCCTGGAACTGCTGAGTGACATCAGCCGACGCTAATCACAGGCAGTAAAACATTTCCCGATCACTGCAGCCGCGCATCGGGACAACGTCTCACTGCCTATGATTAGCGCAACACTGACTTCCTGGTGGGCTCTGCACGTGGGCTGTGCAAACATGCCGGAGGTCATCCTTAATTTCTAGTACCCAAGCTATCCTCCGACAGTCACGATAGTGATGACAACTAGGAAGGGTGTTTAGAATCAACCGAAACAGATCTATACAGAGGGATAACATTGCATTATTTAAGCTGTTGAGGCTTCAGCTAACCATGCACGCCATACCTTTCGTGTGACACCTCCTGTTCATGTATGTATCTTTGTATAGGGGAAGACTAATTTATTAGACTTTTCCATTGAGACATAGATTTGGAGGAGGGTTTCTTCCACTGCATAGCTATATTTTTCCTGGCATAGAAAAGAAGTAGCCCAATCAATGTTCTTTTAGCAACTGTCGGTGCAATAGTTTTAACCAGTCCCAGTAGACAAATTTCCACTGAGGGCTGGATTGAAATGGAGGCAACTAGATCAATCAGAGCCAGAATATGTCTTGATCCTGGGACAATGCCAGAAAATATGTGCAAAGTCCCCGGGTGACCCGACGGTGGACTTTACTGGTAGTAAGCTGCAAGTACCTAAATCTATCTTGAAGGTAAATTGGGTATCTGGCACTCCAGCAGGCAATGCCCTTAGTTTGTAATAATGTACATTAGATTTTTGGGTAAAAAAAAAGTTGAACCACGGTAAGGGGTGAATTAAAAAAAGGCATCTGTCCTCAGAGTGTCTCCACCAACTCTGCAAAACATATAAAAGAAACGGGGGGGTTGGGGAGAAAGGCACCTCTCTGGTGTAGTATTAAAACGGTATCGTTTATTGCACACGATTAAAAACACTTACTTACGATGAGCATGACTGTTATATCTTGTATGTAGTCCTGGCAGTTCTACTGTGTCCCACAGGCTCCTCGCAGGATCCGGGTAGCTGGGAAAGGTTCTGCATTTAAATTCCTTTTTTAAGTTCTTGATGATCGACCAGTGTCTCGCACACACTCAGTTTGTCATCCAGCCAAGCATACATGGACATCTATGCCTTAGGTCTTAGGATCTCACCACTCCTCTTCTTGGGTCCCGCTTTGGCGCTCCTGGCCCTTCCCTCCTGTTGAGTGGCCCCACCCCCTTTTTTTTCTCATTGGCTGACTGACCTTGATAGCAGCAGGAGCCAATGCCGCCACGCTGGTGTCTCAGCCAATCTGGGGGGGAAATCCTTTGTAGACGGGACAATCCTGCAAAATCGCTGGATCTAGATGGTGCTCAGGTAAGTGTTCGGGGGACTGCTGCACACAGAAGGGTTTTTATCTTCATGCATAGTATGCATGAAAATAAAAAACCTTCTGCTTTTACAACCCCTCATCTGAAACACTTCTGTTTTCTGACATTTTTGTGGGTGTTGGAAAAAATAACCATAGCCTCTGTGGACTTGATTCTTTGTGTGCTCCTCCCATAATATGTGCCCCAGCTTGATTGATTTATGTTAACTGCCATACAAAGGAGGTCTGGTCTGGTTTAACTACAGTGAGGGGGGAAAAGTAATTGATCCCCTGCTGATTTTTGTACGTTTGCACACTGACAAAGACATTTTCAGTCTATAATTGTAATGGTAGGTTTATTTTAACAGTGAGAGACAGAATAACACAAATATCCAGAAAAACATGTTCCAAAAAAGTTCTAAATGGATTTGCATTTTAATGAGTGAAATATGTATTCGACTTAGTACTTGGTGGCAAAACCCTTGTTAGCAATCAGATGTTTCTTGTAGTTGGCTAAATAGTTTTCACACATCTCAAAAGGGATTTTGTCCAACTCAAGGCTGACGTTTGGTAACTTGAACCTTCAGCTCCCTCCACATATTTTCTATGTGATTAAAGCGGGGGTTCCGCGGGAATCAGTGTTTTTTTTTTTTTTTTTCTTTTTTTTTATATGCATCTGTCGCTCTTAATATCCTTAATAGTGTACACACGTGTTCTATTTTAATAGCCGTCCATATTGTCATTCTGCCGAAAAAGATAATTTATAAAAATATTTGCTGATCGCTTCCATCTTGCTTGTGGGCACTCTGAAGCCCACAAGCAAATCCTTGTGGGATACAGTGAATGCTGATGTCCAAGCATTTGCAGTGTTGACGGCGAGCGGCGCCGTCAACACTACACGGTTGCCATCACAACGGCCGGCGTACTGAAAAGGTCACGCCCCGTTGTGACGACATCCATGTGTCAAATCGCGCAAAAGTGCTTCTTGTGGGCTAGAGAATCGTCTCCTGGGCAGCGTCACGCTGTGCTCCCAGGAGACACTGGGGCGATCGCAGCTAAAGCGACACGCCCACTCCTGCGGAAGCTCAACCAGGAAGTGCCTGGTTCAGAAACGACAAACCAGGTATGGAATTGATTTTAAAAAAAATTGACAGCGAACTTTAAATATAGACACTGAGCCTGTGTGATTGACGTTGACTTTAAAATTAGGGTGAACCTCCGCTTTAAGGTTTAAAGACTGGCTAGGCCACTCCAGGACCTTAAAGTGCTTCTTCTTGAGCCACTCCTTTGTTGCCTTGGCCGTGTGTTTTGGATCATTGCCATGCTGGAAGACCCATCCACGACCCATTTTCAATGCCCTGTCTGAGGGAAGGAGGTTCTCGCCCAAGATTTGACAGTATATAGCCCTGACCATTGTCCTGTTACCAATTGTTTTCTTGGTGACTATGGTCCCAGCTGCCTTGAGAGCATTGACAAGATTCTCCCGTATAGTTCTGGGCTGATTCCTCACCTTTCTCATGATCATTGAACCTCCACAAGGTCTTGCATGGAGTCCCAGGCAGAGGGAAATTGACAGTAATTTTTGTTGCCCTCACCCTGTCACAAAGCTGCTTGGCAATTGTCTTTGTAGCCCATTCTAGCCTTGTGTAGGTCTACAATCTTGTCCCTGACATTCTTGGACAGCTCTTTGGTCTTGGTCATGGTGGAGAGATTGGAATCTGATTGCTTCTGTGGACAGGTGTCTTTTATACAGGTAACAAACTGAGATTAGGAGCACTCCCTTAAAGAGTGCTCCTAATCTCAGCTTGTTGTTTGTATAGAAGACACCTGGGAGACAAAATCTTGCTGATTTGATAGGGGATCAAATACTTATTTCACTCCTTAAAATGCATATCAATTTATACCTTTTTTTAAAATGTGTTTTTCTGGATATTTTTGTTCTGTCTCACTGATAAAATAAATCTACCATTAAAATTATAGACTGATCATTTCTTGGTCAGTGGGCAAACATACAAAATCAGCAGGGGATCAAATACCCCCCCCCCCCCCCCCCGACTGTATATTATGCCTCGTACACACAATCCGGTTATCCGATGATAAAAATCGCTTTCGGATTGATCGTTCAATAATCTAATCGATGGCACACCGCTTTCGACAGCCGATCACGACAGTCCGCCCAACAAAATCCGAAGGGGCAAACACAAACTTTGCTCAGACGACAGCCCATCGTATCATCGTATTACAATTGTTTAATCAGTACAGTATGCGTACGATAAAAATCGGTAGACGAAGACCACCTCTGATCGGAAACACGGAAATAAAACAGAAGGACACAGGAGTCGCACGTATTTGACATTATTTCAGATACGTAACTAAGCACACCGGAAGTTTTTTTCAGAATCGTATGACAAAAATCCAACTTTTCGTATAGCACTGTTGTATTCGATATTTAGTTTTATGCAAAAAATGCGAACAATAAGTCGTACGATAATCGGATCGTGTGTATGAGGCATTAGTCTGAATTTATAGTTCGCCACCAGAAGGACAACCTGCATGTCAAGATGTGTACATATGTCAGATAGTACAATATGAAAACCTATTGTAACAAATATGTTAAAATGTAATAAATTACGTTTAAATAAATATGTCTAAAATACAATATTCTCTGTTGAGCCTTGCCACTGTATTGATAATTTTTTAAATAAGTGTGTGTATAGCAGGAATTCATTGGCAAAACCATGTTGGTAGTATTCTGTGCTTTCTATTTCCAGAGTGGTACAGCAGGAGACTGAAATGGCAAAACAGCGAAAAAGTCCAATTAATGGTTGCAGATCCCAATCCATTGATATCCTTGAGATGTTGAGCAAGGCTAAAAATGAATACGAAAAGGTGGGTGTGCCTTACTGTAACCATTCGGTCCTATTTGGGAACATATTGAAGTGCATTAGCACTGTTTTTAATAATTACATTTCCGCATGGGATCCTAGCTTAAGGGAAAGCCCCGATACCCCCTACAATACTCTACAATGCTGAAATTTACCAACACTGTGTAATGTGTAGGCCTGCCTAAACAAAGGCATTTAGTTTGTTTCCAGAGTTTGACAATATTTTTATGGAAAATAAGGAAAATGCAGCATCCAGCCTAAATATCAGAATACTATACATGCATTCCAGACATACGTCCCTATATGCATACAGCCCTTAAATGCAAGTACCACACGGCTTCCAAATGCTACATATTTGAGCCCGTTAGTTTTTTTTGACAGGCTACCTGCAGCATGGCCAGATGTTGCATTTGTGCCTCCTGGGCACAGAAAAATGTTGGTATTTTGTCACATAGGCTTTAGCCCAGTACACACAGGCCAAATGTCAGTTCAATGACAAAAAAGCCGACATTCGGCCTGTTTGTATGGCAGCCAGTCCGACAGAAGCTGGCCGAGCCGTCCAACGAGCATGCTGAAAAACCAGCAGCTGACAGGAGTGTTCTGGTGGGTGGGTGGGCATGGGGGGTGGTATCCCCCTGTCAGAACACACAAGCTCAGCAGGGGAGATACCTGTACTAACCTCAGATTGTTAGTACAGCGGCTAAGACCAGAGCTGTCGGTTTGTTTGTTTTTTCGTTCAAAAACAGTGTGCATGAATCTTTAGAATAGTAATTGGATGCTTTGTTGAGCGAGTGGATGACTTTCCAGGTGAAAAGGTCTCCGTATCTATATGCATCTTTGTCTCGCTTGATGCAAAAGTTAAAGCCAAATGATGTTGTCTTTGAGCAGACTTCATGCATGTCCTGAGTTCAGTCCTGTGCCTGCTCTTAAACTGCAATCTACTTGTAATAATTAAACCACAGGCCAGCAATGGGAACTGCTTATTTAGCTGCTGTGTTCCAGATGGATCATAATAATCCTGATGAGCCGCCCACGCAAGATTGGCCCCGGTGTCAGCCTGGCATGTCCACAAAGGCACCGAGAGCTTTATTAAGGGACCGATTGACTTAATCTAGACTTCTAAATACAGTTTAATCCTCCAAGTGCTTGCTGAATGCTGTCTCTATTAGAGTAGGATATGATTTTGAGACCTGGATGGTAAAGTATGTAGATGTGATAAGTGTCTTACTGCTTCCATCTTAAAGCTGGTATTTCCATGCCCTTACTAAACTGTACGTCAGTCTGTATCTAGTGGCATAGTTGCAAGTTTTTTTTTTTTAAAAGGCACCTGGCAGATCCTCTATGTAGGGCTCTTTCTAGTGCTGGAGAGCGTCCACATCCAATCCCCAGGAAGCAATCCAGGGCCAGTATGTAACTTGGCTATCATAAAGCTGCTTAGGTGTTCATTGCCCTGAAATTAACTCCCCTTTCCAGGGACTGGACAGTTGCAGTATTCGCCACTGGATAGAACTTTTAGCTGAGCCAGGTCCTTTACCGGTATGTTAGGTTTTGGTGTTCGCATGTGCCCTTGCGTCCTTTCCATCTGCGCAAGGAGCGGAGTCTCCACCTCCTCCTTAACATTGGGTGGCCAATAACAAACTCCAATGTCCCTGCCCTGCATGTTCTGATCTTCCTTATCCCCCAACGGGCATCCCCTGTCCTTTTTATGATTTGATGTGTCCATTTGGGAGGATTTCCACTGACACTTGACCTATATAAAGGAGACGTATCCTAATCAGAAGCACCTACCAGGACACCATATGGTGGTAAACTATTTTTTAACTTGTAAACACCAAATCTCAGGGGCTCAGAGCTGGGCTAAATTTACCTTTCCTTCATCGGAGCCTGTCCCTCACTGCTGCCAGTCTTTGGCCACCTTCATTGGCTGGCGCATAATGATACCACTCCTGTGCGAGTGCAGGAGTCGGTCTTTCCAGTCTTTGTTTGTGACAGTGGACGTTTTTGTCTCGCTTTAAGTCTCGGTGCATTGATGTTCCTGTGTATCTATGTGTTTTTCAAGCATTGCAAAATGATGAGACAAAAGCTTGTACAGCTAAAAGGCTCAACTCCAAAACACAAGTATTGTATCTTAAAGCGGAGTTCCGGCCACAATTTCACTTTTTAAATATAAATACCCCTGTAATACACAAGCTTAATGTATTCTAGTAAAGTTAGTCTGTAAACTAAGGTCCTTTTTGTTAGGTTGTTACAGCATTTAGACACTTTATAAAATAGAAATTGACTAGGACCATCTTAAGTGTGGGCATCATGAAGCCAGACTGTATGACTTCCTGGATTTCAGCCTTGCAAATCTCGCACATGCTCAGTGCTGCACAAGCAGTGTCAGATCAGGTTTCAGCACCTGTGCTGTCCAAGTCACATGATTCTTTGAGACTGGGGAGTGCACAGACTCCTGGAAAGTTACACCCACTACATTCCCAGGAGTCTGTGCGGTGTAGGTTAGGAAGCATTAAGCACCTAGGTGCAGGAAGTGGGAAGATTAACTATTCTGCCTAGCAACAACACTTTGAAGGCATCTAAAAAAAAAAAAAAAAAAATTCGTAAAGGACTAATGACATTTTTTTAAAACTACTGATGTAATGTTATATTTATGGGTGGAACTCCACTTTAATACAGTAAATCCCCTACTTACGAACAAGTTCTGTTCCAGGAGCTCGTTCTTAAATCCGACAAAGATCATTGTTTGCAGACACAGGCTGCGAGAGCTGATCAGTGTATTCTGGTGGGGGCGGCACAGCTTGTGTCGGTACAGCTTGTGTCGGTACAGCGATCTGTCCGTTTGTTTTTATTTTGATTCAGCCCAATGGGCTAAAAAAAAAAAGTATATGTCCCCAGCTTTTTTTGAATTGGACATGCTTAACCCATGTTTGCATCTTTGAAAGTTCGCAAATTGAACATTCGTATGTAGGGGACTTGGTATATGCCAATGAGGAATGCAAAGGCCTGTACACTGGGGAGAAAACAACAACCTGTCAACAAACTGATGGCCCAACATAGGAAGGCTGTAGGGTGTCCTTGAAAGTCCAGCCTCAAGGTAAAGGGTTTGAATGAGACTGGCCATCACCCAGACTGCAAGTGCAGGCTTATAGTTTAGTGGGGAGTATAAGAAGCAGAAACTGACACCAACATTGGGGGGGGGGGTCAGTGTGGGCAGGGAACGTAAAGGTAACAAGATTTATCGTGGTTGCCTATGCCCCGAAAGGTTTTTGACTGTTTAGGGTCTGAAAAGCCTGATAAATTAGTTTTATATACCTGTAGACACGTATCATGTTGTCTGGATTGGCAGTAGAAAGAAAGAACAAGGGGAAGTTCATGCAGCTTGTATCCTGCTGCCGTTTTTATGCGTGATTTGTCGTGGTCCTAGCAATTTGCCGGTTAATGGTTATCTGCTGTTATTTTATAAAACTGTCTTTTTTTTTTTCTTTAGGGTCAAGGGAATGACATCGGTGCCAGCTTCAGCACAGTGAAGAACTCTCCACTAGTGAAGGCAGACAGCTTGGAAATGGCTGAGCATGGATCCTCTGCTCCTCAGGAGAAAGTATGTGCTTCTCTGGTTTTCTTTCCTTTTTGTATAGAAGCGTGCATGGTAAGTTTTTCATTTGAGTCAAACGAAATGTCAGACTGCATGTCGCCTACTGATTTTAAAGTATCACTCCTCCAAAACCTTGATTTATTTTTTTCAATTACATCTGATATTATTCTGAAACCTTTACATATTTAGCAATAAATACTATTACAGCTTCTTTAAAAACACGCAGCTATCCGTTTCTCTAACTGATTGGTTTACATATATAGGGGGTAGATCCACAGTCAGCGGCGCATTATTCCGCCGGGCGTAGCGTATATAAGATACACTACGCCGCCGTAACTTTTTTTTTTTCGAATCCTCAAAGAATCCGCGCCGTAAGTTACGGCGGCGTAGTGTATCTTTGACGGAGTAAGGGCGTGCAATTCAAATCGTTGTGATGGGGGCGTGTTTTATGTAAATACGTTGTGACCCGATGTAAATGACGTTTTTTTTGACTGCGCCGTCCATGGGGGTATCCCAGTGCGCATGCTCGAAATTAAACCGGAACAAGCAAATGCTTACGACGGTGACGTCATTCTAAGCAAATCCCTATTCGCGAACACGACGTAAAAAATTAAGATTTCGACACAGGAACGACGGCCGTACTTAACATTGAGTACGCCACCATATAGCAGCTTTAACTATACGCCGGAATAAGCCGAACGCAAATGATGGAAAAAAATGCACCGGCCGTACGTTCGTGGATCGCCGTAACTAGCTAATTTGCATACTCGACGCGGAATTCGACGGAAACGCCACCTAGCGGCCGGCGGAAAAATGCACCTAAGATCTGACGGCGTAAGCCTGTCGGATCGATCCCAGATGCAGTCGTATCTTGTTTTGTAGATACAAAACAAAGATACGATGCAGGAACTTTAAAATTATGCGGCGTATCAATAGATACGCCGGCATAATTCTTTTGTGGATCTGCCCCATAATCTGCATCCAGCATTCTGTTATAAATGGCATTAAATCTTGGCCTCGATCTGGGTACAGCTGGCCATAGATTGACATATTACACCCATATTTAGGGGGTTAATCATACAACATGTTACTGTTAAGCGCCCCCTTTGCCCCCCCAACCCACCTTGTGACAGTTGGCGGGGGTTCATCTCCCCGCACCCACTGTCACTTTAAAAAAATGGCAGGGCTCCATTCACACAGCCACGTCATTAATCTTTGCACAAAGAAAACTACAAGTCCCATCTACCACTGCGGCACGACAGACTTGTAGTTTCAGTGAACTGTGAGTGCACTGATCAGTATGCTTGAAGTTCATTACATTTTCCTCAAGCGTTGTAACAGAAAGCCGTACAGAAATACGGGCCCAAAGCTGGGGGAAGATTGTGCAGGAGCCTGACATGGCACCCGCAATCTGTTGATTAAGGGTGCAATGCTCTGCAGGCTCCTGTAAAATAAATGAATGCACATTTTATTTTTATTTTTTTAACCTGCAGAATCGTGTGCATTTTTATTAATTTTTGTAAAATGAACGTGCCTGCAATTTACAAATGCTGCTCCCAGGCCACATGCGCGTCGTTAAAGTTTTTCCAAAGCCTAAATATGTTTTCCCCTAATTCATTCCTCTTGCATTAAATTAAAAAAATGTAGGCATCAGTACCTACCCTTCTTTTAGTTACCTGAGCCCTCATTTGATCCAGCGCTGCGCACGTCTGCAGATCTTCTCTCCCCTCACTTCCTGGTCTTAATGGCTTTGCTAAAGCAACGTGAGCCGTTGGCGTCCCCTACTGTCAATCGGCGGGCGGGTGGGTGGTAGGTCTGAGGTCTGCCGTCTGTGTGTCTTGGGCAGACAATGAGGCTCAGGAGTGAGCCCACACGAGTGCCCCATGCAAAGCAGGCAAGTATAAACCTGTGGGGTGTGTTTTTTTTTTAAAATGTATTATATATATATATATATATATATATATATAATTTAAACATTACTTTAAGTAGCAGTAGTAATCGCTCCCCCAGTCAATTCTTAAATTGGATGGACATGTGTCTTTATCAACCTAAACCTGTAGCTAATACTACTGGAGTCAAAAGTAGAGGTTTAACTGTTGATGATCAGGCGTTTGAGAGGTCAGGTTTGAGAGCCACATGAGAACCCCCTACCGTGCTACCTCTGTCACGTGAAGACCTTTACAAGCTGATTCATCTTCAAATGTTGTAGCTTCATCATATAGACTAAAGACTGTTCTGTTATTTCTCCCACCTTTAACAGAAGATAAACTAATAATTGGGTCAAAGCAAAACCACATAGACACATGGTGAGTTGGACAATACCCTAGAAAAGGTCATGTGCTAGAATCGTCCTCTCCTAATACAGTATATGTAGATGTTTTTTTCTTTTCATTTAAAAAATATGCTTTTGTTGTGTTGCACTTCAGTCTATGCAAACTTTTTATTTTTTATGGTAGAGATTAAATTGCTTTTCTATTCAACATGCTACTTGAAAGCTGTTGGTTTAAAGAGTCCCTGTCGCCAGACCAGTTTTAAGAATTTGTGCTGAACATGCTGTGTATTTCAAATGTTTTATGCATCTAATTTGCCTGTAAAAGCCTCCCGTGTGTAAACTTCCAAAATGCCCCAAGACTGTGGCTGGGCACCACCATCTTGATCACATCCTCACCAGCCCCATAACGGTAGGTCTGGGGCTGAGATGTAAACAATGCAGCAGCCTGTGCATTGCACCCATGGTGCATTGATTGCAATGCTTTGCAGGCTCCAATGCAAAAATGTAATAAATTCACAGGTTTTCTTTTAAATAATGCAAGTGTATTTTATCAAATTTGGTGGGATATGTCCACCAAATGAAAGTGATCTGCGTTAGATTATGTTTCAGTGGGTGGCTAAGCAGCATTTTTGTTTTTGCAGTCTGCTTTGCTGAATGGCAATTTAAAATACAATTAATGTGCTGCAATGCGACGCATGCCCCATTGGTTTAAATGGGTGAGTTTGGTAGGCTCTGCCACCTGTCGATTCATTAAAGCGGATGTGCCATGAAAAAAAAATATTAAAAGCCAGCAGCTACAAATACTGCAGCTGCTGACTTTTAATATAAGGACACTTACCTGTCCTGGAGTCCAGCGCCATCCGCAGCAGAGGACGAGCAATCGCTCGTCACTCTGCTGCTCCCCCCGCCATCCACGGTGAGGGAACCAGGAAGTGAAGCGCTCCGGCTTCACTGTCCAGTTCCCTACGGCGCATGCATGAGTCACGCTGCGCCTGCCGATTGGCTCCCGCTGTGTACTGGGAGCCGAGTGTTCCCAGCACACAAAACGGGGGGGCGGCGGGAGGTGACGTAATGCCCGCAGTCTGCCCGAGACTGTTGTGGCCGGAAGTGGCTGCAAATACCTGTCTTTAGATGGGTATCTGCACCCCCTGAAAGGTGTCAAATGTGACACCGGAGGGGGGAGGGTTCCGATCAGCGTGAGTTCCACTTTAGGGTGGAGCTCCGCTTTAAGCCGTGCTACATTTGCTGTGGCAATGCCGCAAAGTGCTGCAAAATACGAGGCGAGTCTAAAAAGTTTGGTGAATGGTATCAGAAAACAAGATATAAACAGACTACCTTTTATTGGCCTTCAAAATAATCGCCATCCTTCACAACACACTTTTGTCAAAAATTCATAAAGGTTCTGGAAACTGTCAGCAAAGACCTTTTTAGGAATCAATCACAGGACTGCTGTCACATGTTCTTGGATTGCTGCCATGTCCGCTGTACATGCACCTTTCATTACGCTCTTCAGGCAGAGAAACGGAAGTCCACAGGCGCCAGATCAAGCAAGTACGATGGATGATCGAATACAGTTAGGCCCCTTTCACACGGAGCGGATCAGTAATGATCCGCCCCGTGAACCTCCGCTTGTTCAGCGGGGAAAACCCCACCAATCTTGGTGAAAAGCTTAAGATCAACATTGAGGAGGGATATGGGCCTGTAGCTGCTACATGCTGCCGGGTCTTTGCCTTCCTTTGGTATAAGGGATTTATGTGCCCTGAGAGTATCTCTCGGAGGGAGCGCTCCCTCCCCTAGGCCATTGAACATCTTCACCATATAAGGGCCCAGAAGCGGTAAAAGTGTCCTATAATATTGCTAAGTAAACCCGTCCGGGCCGGGGGCCTTGCCCTGTTTCATCCCACCCATCGCTCGCTGTAGTTCCTCTACCATAATGCGGTCCTCCAGTCCTGCCTTCGCCTCCGTCTACAGTTGGGTAATCTGGGAAGTCAAAAGGTAGTCCCGTATTGCTGAGTCGTTCGGGGCCGTTATTGGAAGGTTATAGAGAGAGGAGTAGAATTCTCTAAATTCTGACACTATTTGGGATGGTGTGGTCTTCCTTTGTCCCGAGGGGGCAATGAATTGGGGAATATACGCGTTGAGTCGCGGTTTTCTGATTCTCTGGCTAACAATTTCCCACATTTTGTTTCCGGATTCATAGGAACGTTTTTTGGCAAACCTGTAGTGCTGCTTTGGCTCTAAAATGTAGCAAATCAACGATCTGTTTCCTAAGAATCATTAGCTCACTTTCGAGTGAGGCCCCCGGCGCATGTTTGTTTCAATTCTACAACCTGTATCTTCTGTAATAATCTGAGCAATGTTTGTTCCCGTTCTTTTTTGATACGCGCGCCATGTTTAATTAGTAATCCTCGAATGACTACTTTGTGGGCTTCCCACAATATTCCTGGGTCGCACTCAGCAGTATCATTCGTTTGGAAGTAATGCTTCACTTCGTTCGTGACATCTGACAATTTTGTCGGATCCTGCGTCACAGCAATTGTTAAGGGACAGACATTGAACTCCTCCTGTAAGCAAATATAGTAATCCATTACAAACTTACTAGTACACATTTTGTTTTATAAAAAATAATTGAACATTGAAAGAAATACTCAAAATATGTGTTAATAATTCAGTGAGAAAACAATATACTTTTTACTTTAATTTGTTTTATTGTGTGTTTGGTGATGAGATTCTGCTGTGAGTTCAGCATGATTTTTGTAGCCGATGACGTAATGCAGGCCCCTGTCACATGTTGGAGCCAGAGGAGACTCCGCTGACATCCAGTACATATATTATTATTTTTTTTTTTTTTTTTTTTTACCTTTCTCTTTTCTCTGTTTTTGCTTTAGAGGAACATAATTGTTTAATTGGACAGCTGCAATTCTAGCAGTCAGTGGTCAGCACTTCATGTTGTGTGGCTGTACTTGCTATCTAATTGTGTGTGGTCTCGCCATATGCCCGCCGCAGTTTGATTACTGTGCTTTTGCACAGATCACTGAGAATCGAAGCAGGGGCCATCTGTATGGACAAGCTTTAAGAATGTACATGTTTTCGCCTTGTGCCTCTCATTTTGCACACAATAACAGGTTTATCAAGATGAACAATTACTATTTCATGAGATCCTTTTCTCCTCTATCTTTGACTTGCTGTCAGTGAATTATTAGGGGGGGGGGGGGTGTAATACAACTGTGCTCAATATGTTGTGTAATGCTGCCATCTACTGGATGAGCAGGGGGTGACTTGCATTCCGAAGTTTGCAGTTCTGTTTGAATGAGCATTTATGTAGCTCTGTTGGCACAAGTATTTATTTATGGAATCTTATAAAAACAAATCTTGGGGATTTTGTGACATGTAACATTCAGGAAATGTGTACAAATATACCACATCTTTAATGTAATTATAATAAAACATCACATTATGTGAAGACAACGGTTTATAGGGTCCCTATGGTGATGCACATGCAAAAAAATTAGTGGTTGTTATCCCTTTCATATACCCAGTGAAGTGACTGGACTCAAATGATACATAGAGATGAAACAATTCCTCCTACATACGTTGTATCTGTCTATCTGCAGCCAAAAATAAAAATGGCATCATGTAATAAGAGTATTTGAAACATAGAAAAATCCAATAAAATCCAATAAATATTTGTAGATCCTATGAGGAATATTAAAGAAATCATTAAAGCAGGTTATAGTCAAACCAATCATGTTAGTCTATTGCATTTGAACTCATATAAAATATTATAGAATATTGTGACTCTACATCATTTTTAAGTGCTGAATTTACAAGGCGTATCTGGGAGTTCAGAAAAGGGGGGAAATGACACTCTGCAGAGCTCTGAGATCTGATTGAGGGTAAGACACACACCGCGCGCACACACACGCACACACAGCATGCACACAGGAACAGAGCTGAGGCTGTCAATCCAGAAGGTCGCTTCCCGTCACCTTTTTACTTTTACTTTGTGTCAGAAGTGACTCGTGCTTATAGCAGAGGAACGAAGCGGCAGACAAAAATGACACTTAGATTGCAAATAACCCCAAACGTGCAAGACCGTGCTTGCAACCACTAATGCGACTGTAAAAATGATGTAAAATAATAATAAAGTGCTCAGTCCATGATGATGTAATATAGTTGTTCAATATTCCATAAATAAAAATGACCGTCCACCTGTGTCTTGACACCAGAAATCACCCCTTGTCATGCTATATAACCATGTGCTCGTA
Organism: Rana temporaria; assembly: GCF_905171775.1. Classification (NCBI taxonomy): domain Eukaryota; kingdom Metazoa; phylum Chordata; class Amphibia; order Anura; family Ranidae; genus Rana; species Rana temporaria. The sequence goes on from NC_053495.1 coordinate 42,803,693, forward strand.
TAAATCAATCCACAGTCACCAGATTGTATTGATGACCTTGTTATACAACAAGAGAAGTTGGCCACGCTTTGTGGTCACGCAGGGACCAGATCATACCACTGGATGGATGCCTGGGATGGATGTCCTCTCCTTGTTGACAAACAGATCAGTATTCTAATAGCTCAGATGGCTGGGACCAAAAATAAGAGGGATCTTCTCATAGTGTGTGTAAAACCACGAAATTATTGTTAAAACAATCTAAAACAAAATATACAAATTGGTGTATACCTGATCTGCCCAGTCTCTTAGGAAACCACCTTAACTGTTCATGGACTGTAAAGGATGCACCCAGAGTTCTGCTTGATGCGTTTTGTCATCATGTGACATCCTCAGAAGCAGGAATTACACTAGGTGCTCTTAAGACAAGTCCATACTATAGCGGGATATGCTTTGTTCACATTTCATGTCTGAGGTTTTCAACCACTTTAAGGCCGCGTACACACGATCGGTCAAAACCAATGAATACGGACTGAAGGACCGTTTCATCGGTCCAAACCAATCGTGTGTGGGCCCCATCGGTCAGTTATCCTTTGGTCAAAAAAAAGAGAACTTGCTTTAAAATTGAACCGATGGATGCCTAACCGATAGGTCAAAACCGATCGTTAGTATGCAAAAGCATCGGTCAAAAGGCCGCGCATGCTCAGAATCAAGTCGCCGCATGCTTGGAAGCATTGAACTTCGTTTTTTTCAGCACGTCGTGTGTTTTACGTCACCGCGTTCTGACACGATCGGTTTTTTAACCGATGGTGTGTAGGCACATCAGACTATCAGTCAGCTTCATCGGTTATGACCGATCGGGAATACAAAAGTCTTTCTCTCATCAACCAATATGATTTCTGTTTATGGATCTTGTCATGATTATGCAGTGGTGGCAAGAACCCAAGACTATCTTTTAGCTTAAAATGGGCAGGGAGATCAGCTAATTTTGTATATTGGCAAAGAAAGGAGAAAGAGATGGGGTAAACGGCCTCATAGCATGGTACCATCTTTGTTGAGCCATAAGCAGGGCCGGCCCTATGATGGGACCGGGTGGTACCATGGGTACCAGGCAGCACTTTTAGGGGGGCAGCATATTTTTTGTGCTATAAATATATATATTTTTTAACTTTTTGCTATAATAAAAAATTTAGAAAAATAAACTTTTCTTCAGTTTAGGCCAATATGTATTCTTCTACATATTTTTGGTACCAAAAAAAAAAAAAAACACAATTAGCGTACATTGATTAGTTTGCGCAAAAGACATTGTGGCCGCCGGCAATTCACAGGTCCCTTTATACTCCTGGATACATGTATAGAGCCATGGCAGGTCCTTTTATACGCCTATATGCATTTATAGAGCCATGGCAGGTCCTCTTTATATTCCTTTACATGTAAAGAGTCTCGACAGGTCCTCTATATACATGTATAGAGCCATGACAGGTCCTCTTTATACATGTATAGAGCCATGAAAGGCCCTCGTTATACTCCTTTATACATGTATAGAGCCATGTCAAGTACTCTTTATAGTCCTATATACATTTATAGAGCCATGACAGGTCCTCTTTATACTCCTTTACATACATGTATAGAGCCATGACGGGTCCCATTTAGTTATCATGATATAAAATAATGAATGTGGGGGCCTTTTGGTTGGCGTGATTTTTTTTTTCTGGGGGGGGGGGGCAGCATTTCATTCTTGGTCCCATGCAGCAAGTCTGTAACCAGAGCGTTGGAGGAGAGGGGGGGTTTACTTACTTTGTATTGTGTGTTTGCGGAACATTATAGTTCATTGTGAAAGGTTCAGATCAAACTTTTAATAAAGAAAAGGTGCTGTAAACGAACGTATAGCATTCAGGATTTTATTTTCATTTATTTTTTTCAGGTTTTCCAAACTATACATAAACACTTGACCGTGGAAGAACTTTTTGGAACTTCGATGGCAAAAGATCCACCAGTGCTTGCCCACTCTAACCTTGAAGTTGCAGAGCCCTTTCTAGCAGATTTAGGGGAACACAATACTATCCTACAGCCAAAGACAATCCAGCCAGTGGTGGTGAAAGCAGAACCAAGAAGTTTTAATTGTAGTGCTAGTGATTTTAGTCACCCAGATTGCCTTCCACCATCATTCATTTGTAAAGGACAAGTATCTTCAGTGAACTCCCAAAAAGTTAGTACATTTCCTGTATGTATTAGTCCCCATCTTGGCTCATCATCGGAAGTCCTGAGCACCTCTGTTTCACATGGACCCAGTATTGCACAAGTTAACCGAATGTCCCCCCTTATGAGCCAATTGGTATCGGACGTTGTCAGCGCTCCTCATGGTCAGCCCCTCATTCCACCTTTAGTGCCGATCCGTAGTAGCAGCTTCTCCAGTTCATCTCACCCCAGCATGGATCTTCTACACAAGTTAAAGCTGACTCCACAGGCTGACTCTTTACAGTCTCAGCCCAACAACAAGACTACCATAGCGCCCAAGTTCTCCAGTACTGCAAGTCAGCTGGCAACACCTGAGAGTTTCAAAGAAAGCTCCCTGAAAGCATTGTCATCTGGATCTCTGTTAATACCTTCTCTTCAGGTACTTTTTGTTGTCTTTCTCTATAGCTTATGGAAATGTGAAATAACCAACAGCAGTCCTGTAGATTGCTATAACAACATTGTCTACACTTGCTCCTTCAAAAAAAGTTAACTAAGGTTTGTGTGGTGCTAGCTATGGCATTCTTGTAGGACGTTTACAATAAATTTAGACAGACTGGATTATTAAGGCTGCATTCACATCTAGGCAGACAAAATCGCGGCGTTTTGTGGCGACAAATAGCAGCGTTTTGTACCGTGATTTGCGGCGACAAACGCCGCGATTGTCAGCCTAGATGTGCCCCTAGATTGTCCCTCTATGGAGATGGTTCCCATCTCCTATGCCGAACGCCGCCTGAAAAAAAGGTCCGGGACTTTTTTTCAGGCGTTTGGCGTGGAGATGTGAACCATCTCCATAGAGGGCAATGTTAAATCATCCCTCTGGCGTGTTGGGGCGGCAGCGGGCGTCACACTACAGGCGACAAAACGCCTAGGTGTGAATGGGCTCTAAGACTGTTTTGAGATTTTTAGTGCCAAGAAGAGTTTAAAGTACAACTAAAGGCAAAACTTTTTTAGTTTTGTATATCATGGAGAGGGATTAGAATACCTTTTTATTACAGTCTGTGCCCCCGTTTATTAGCCATGTTTATCATTATTGTTGGAAGTGAAAGTAAATCCCAACTTTTGGGCTGTCCCCAGAAAAGTAATAGAGGGGAAATCTTCCAATGGGGACACTAGTTCTGGTGACCTGGGTTCCCCAAGAGATTTCCTCTCGCTTCTTGTTTTGGTTATGGGACAGGAAGTGAAGAGAACAATCAACTTCCACAGGCATAGACATTTTGCAACTCATTTTCCTGTAACATTTGAGTCTTCTCTCAATCCAGTCCAGTGCTGTGCCCAGCTGCAGGTCTTCTCCGTTCTCTTCCTGGTCTCATGAGCTTTGCTGATAGCAGCATGAGCCATTGGCTCCTGCTGCTGTCCATCCAATCCAGTGAGGAGGGAGCTGTGCTGCACTGTGTGTGTCTATGGCCACAGTCCATCTCAGGAGCGAGCCTGCACATCTGCTTCCATAGAAAGCAGCTTTCTGTGGAGACGAACTCTGAGGAGGACCCCCGAAGAGGTTTGATGACTATCTGTGCAATACCATTGCACAGAGCAGGTACCATATATACTTATAAGCCGACCCGAATATAAGCCGAGGCACCTAATTTTACCACAAAAAACTGGGAAAACGTATTAACTCGAGTATAAGCCTAGAGTGAGAATGCTGCAGCTATTGTAAGCAAAAAAGAGGGTCAACAATGCCCATTTGCCCACCTCACTGTGCCCATTGCAGCCTCACCCAACTGTGCCCATTGCAGTTTTGCTGATCGCCATACCTGATTCTATACTCCTGACTGTGTACCTGATTATGGTGACATTCAGAGTCTGACGGCGGGCATCCATTGTTAAAAAGTCGCGCCTCCTCCTCGTTCTATTCCGTGATGGGCAAAACACTGTTTCCCAGCAGACGCTGTGTTCAGTTTTCCGCCAATCACGGACGTCCTTTCATCTTTGGACAAGAGGACGTCTGTGATAGGTGGAACACTGAACACCGCGTCTGCTGAGAAACTGAGTGTTCCGCCTATCACGGAACAGAACGAGGAGGAGGCGCGACCTTTCAACAATGGATGCCCGCCTTCTGACTCTGCACCATATTCAGGTACACAGTCAGGAGTATTGACTCGAATATAAGCTGAGGGGGGCATTTTCACCCGGAAAAAAAGGGCTGAAAAACTTGGCTTATACTTGAGTATATAAGGTAAGTATACCATGTTTATCATTTTAAAAAGAGGGGAAAATAAATACTTGGCAATCACTTTTATTGCAGGAAGTCAGAGCAGCATCCTGATCATGACTGCTGTGATTGGCTTTCACAGCAGTCATTTGATCAGAAGCCGTGACTGAGAGCAGACTGTGACAGCACAGTCAGTGGTTTGGGAGTGCAATCCAAACACACAACCTCAGACTTCCATATACACACCTATTGTTCAGATCTACTTGAACTTGGATCACAATAATGGCGGTTATAAGCGAACTGACAGTCGCCGCCATCATCATCACCACTCTACTTCTTTGGGAATCTGACCAAATAATTACATGTTTTCCTCCTTTCTTCCTTGTATTACATGTATAATATAATGTCTGTTTTGTCTGGGGGGTTATTTTATAGACCGGATTATAGACAGGATTACTTGCCTTACTCTACAGTCCCACAGCAGCCAGCCTTCGATCCTCTGCTCTCCAGCATTAAAATGTGGCCAGGCCCTCTACATCATCATGTACAATGTAGGACCAGTGGTAGCTGCTGGTTCTCCATTGTGTATGATGAGGCAATGACGGGACCCGTTGGGGACTGGTCCTCACAACCTGAATTGTCCGGACAAACTGCAGAACTGTACTTTATTCCTTCTGATAAATCATCACCTGGGAAAATGAGCATTATGTTCTGCATCTGCTAGGCGTTGTATACTTAGTTTAATTGGCAAGTGAAAAGTTCTGCTTCAAGTAGGACATTTAACCGCGTGTGCTTAGCATGAATGATTCAGGTATACACTGCGTAATCCTTTTATAATCTCGCTTTTTTATCTTTTTGTTTTTCTATAGAATGCTCATGAAAAGAGGGAACCTGAATCATTTGCCCAGCCTTTGGGTGTATCCAAGGTGGTAGCTGTAAGTAATGTCTTCAAACTGATAACAAAGCTTGAGCATTGTGGCACTGATGCCAACTGTTCTGCATGCTGCTGGCAAGCATTGAACATTGGCTTTGTAATGAAAAAAAAGATAACATTGAGCCTACAGGGAATAATCGGCTCTATAAATGCAGAACCACAGTCCAGGAATAGAAGAACGGCTCGTACAGATATAGACGATGATCTGTCTTTCTGATATTTCAGTGTGAAGTTCTCGCTTCAACAAAATATATATATATATTTTATTCTGTATTTCCTTTGATGGATAGTTATTCTTAGAAGATGAAAATTTACTTTTACTTTCTTCTAGTCAAACATCAGTTGAGTGTCTTAATATACAGAAGCAGTTATTTAAAAATGTATGAAATCCTATTTGGTGAGCAGCTTCTTAAAGGGGTTGTAAAGGTAAAAAAACTTTCCCCTAAATGGCTTCCTTTACCTTCACTTACCTCATCCTTCGATTTTGCTTTTAAATGTCCTTATTTCTTCTGAGAAATCCTCACTTCCTGTTCTTCTGTCTGTAACTCCACACAGTAATGCAAGGCTTTCTCCCTGGTGTGGAGTGTCGTGCTCGCCCCCTCCCTTGAGGGGGGAGATGGTGAGCAGGAGAGTCAGGACGCTCTCTACGTTGCAGATAAAGGAGCTGTATGTTAGTGGGCGTCCTGACTCTCCTGCTCGACCCCTCCCCCCTCAAGGGAGGGGGTGAGCACAACACTCCACACCAGGGACAACATTCCACACCAGGGAGAAAGCCTTGCATTACTGTGTGTAGTTACAGACAGAAGAACAGGAAGTGAGGATTTCTCAGAAGAAATAAGGACATTTAAAAGCAAAATCGAAGGATGAGGTAAGTGGAGGACTGCACTAAGGTAAAGGAAGCTATTTAGGGGAAAAAATACCTTTACAACCCCTTTAACCACTTAAGGACTGCCTAACGTCTTAATACGTCGGCAGAATGGCACGGCTGGGCACAATCGCGTACCTGTACGTCCTCTTTAAGCCGTGGGTCGCGCGCCCGACCCGGTCCGAAGCTCCGTGGCCACGGGAACCGATCGCCGCCGGTGTCCCGTGATCGGTCACAGGAGCTGAAGAACGGGGAGAGGTGTGTGTGGCACTGTCATTGATCGTCTGTTCCCTGATATAGGGAAAGGCGATCAATGAAGTCACACGTGCAGCCCCACCCCCCTATAGTTGGAAACACATATGAGGTCACACTTAACCCCTTCAGCGCCTCCTAGTGGTTAACTCCCAAACTGCAATTGTCATTTTCACAGTAAACCATGCATTTTTATAGCACTTTTTGCTGTGAAAATGACACTGTTCCCAAAAATGTGTCAAAATTGTCCGATGTGTCTGCCATAATGTCGCAGTCACGAAAAAAATCGCTGATCACTGCCATTAGTGGTAAAAAAATAAAATTATTAATAAAAATGCAATAAAACTATCCCCTCTTTTGTAAACGGTATAAATTTTGCGCAACTGATAAACGCTTATTGCGATTTTATTTCTTTTTTTCCTTTTTTTTTTTTTTTTTTTTACCAAAAATATGTAGAAGAATACATATCGGCCTAAACTGAGGAAACAATATTTTTATATATATATATATATATATATATATATATATATATATATATATATATATATATATATATATATATATATATATATATATATATATATATATAATTTTTTTTGGGGGGGATATTTATTATAGCAAAAAGAAAAAAATATTGAATTTTTTTTCAAAAATGTCGCTATATTTTAGTTTATAGCGCAAAAAATAAAAACTGCAGAGGTGATCAAATACCACCAAAAGAAAGCCATTTGTGGGGAAAAAAAGGACGCCAATTTTGTTTGGGAGCCACGTCGCACGACAGCGCAATTGTCAGTTAAAGCGACGCAGTGCCAAATCTCAAAAAGAGGCCTGGTACTTAACCTGCATATTGGTCCGGGTCTTAAGTGGTTAATGTTGATTTAACCCTTTCTTGTTTCTTATGCTGGGCATACATGAGTAGAATTTTGTATGACTTTTTAACATTTAAAAAAAAAAAAAATTATTTTTTATGGTTTTAATGGTTAGTTTGAAATATAAACCTTTTGTTCAGGAAAATTGCAAAAAAAAATACATATTGTAATCTATTTAATATGTCTAAGATTCGTGCTGTCCTCCCTGCAGAGCCGCTGGCAGAGGCTCTGCATTCGGATCCATGCCCCGCTGCTGCCCACATGTTAAATTTGACATGCGATTGTGTCCATATCATTGTGTGTGCATCCATTTCTATGGGCTGCCTTCATGCAGCTCCAAGGTGGATGCACACATGTAGGCAGGTGCACTTAATTTTATCCACTGTAGGTGGTGCTTGACCGCAGCAGCATTGCAATTGGAGGAAAAGTAGAGAGAAACATGGTTCCGCTAAGGTTTCCTGGTTCACTGGGGGAGCTATCCGATTGGATGCTGCCAACTCGTGTGACTTTGGCAGCCATCTTGAGTCAGGCCAAGCCTATTTAAGGCCCCGGTTCCCAGGCTAGGATAGCAATTCACGTGTCTAGGGGACAGGTCACGTGTCTGACAGGAACAGTGATTAGCTTTAGGAAGATGTTCCAGATGCGTAGGGAAAGTATAAGGACACGCCATCCTTCTTGTAGACCTCCCTATTTGGGTACGGACAAGCCAGGCCGCATTCCACCACTCAAGACAGATGCTGTTGGCACATCCAAAACCTGCTCTGCTACACACTGCTCTTGCGTTCCCAGTCCACGCCTTCCCACCAGACTTGTTGCGAATTACTGAACGTTCACATTAAAATAATTTCTGTTCTCTGCAACTGGACTGTTGAGTGTTTACTGCCTGCCGCTGCACCTCCACATTCTTAATGTTTTGTTAGAATGTTTAAATGAGAATTGTGGTAGACATGTTTGTACAAAATTCTACTAGTGTATGGCCAGCTTTAGGATTCTTATTCCTTCCTATATTATCTGCAATATTGGGAAACCATGTGAGGGAGTTGTAGTGAAAAGTCATCTACAATTACTTTTCTATTCATGATCTGGAAAAGATGCCGGTGGTGTTGCATTTTTATTTGCTTTTGGCTTTTACAAATTTACGTTACAAATGTATATTTTCTCAAACATGTTTAGCCATTTTTCTAAGGCTCTTTCTTTATTTATTTTTTGTTTTTAGGCTCCCCAGTATGCTGCACATACAGGTACTGAAGCCACATCTGTCCTGTGGTCTCCCAGTGTATTCCAGCAACCTCCTCCTAAGCACACTGGTCAGGCAGACCGGACCGGTACTCCACCCCTGATGCATCACAGTGTGGATCGCACGAGACCTGGCCCTGCCCTTAGCCGTGCTCAGCTCCAGGAAACCCTTTTACACCTTCTGAAGGTAAAACAGGACTTATGTAAAGCCAAACCTTTTATAGTTTTTGATAGAGTAAGAATGGATAAGAACACTTGTCAACTTTTTATTGCTGTGTACTGGTTAGATTTACCCTCTCTAGTTGTCCTGGTATCATTATCGCCGGGACAGATGGTGATGGGAAACCTATAATGGCACCAGAACAAGTAGTGAGGGCAAATTTCACGTCTGTTTTTAAAAGGTTAACTTTCCTCACTCGCTTTAAAAAAAAAAAAAAAAAAAGATCCGTTTATTTACCTTCATAGAAAAATTCCCCCCCCCCTAAAAAGAGAAAACAAACACTCTGAGCTGTTTGCCAATGCTTTACAGAATCAGTATAGTAATTTAGATAGGCCAAATATTGTGAGTCAAATGAAGCTGTAGATCATAATACAAAGTATGGAGTTTACATTCAGTGACTCTGGTGTAACAGAGGCAATACTAAGTGGGTTAGATAGCCAACAGTTCCAAATGGCATCAAACAGAATGGGCTTCTTCTGAAGCTCATAGGTGATTTTATAAAGTGGGAGGCTTTTGTTAATTGACTGTAGCCACATGGATATAGTAGGGACAATGACACCCTTCCATGTGAGTAGGTTGGCCTTTTTAGCATAAAAGTATATTGTGCGCAATAAGCGCTTCTCATATTTGGAGACGGACACCCGCTATCCCCCTTAAAGGAACCGACATACAGCTACGACGTTTCGCCCCAACCTGCCGCAGTATAATGATGGCGGCAGGTCGGCAAGTGGTTAACGATGTTACCGGTATAGATTAAAGTGGTGGAACCCTTCGGCTACCACAGTCGGCTTTCTTGTAATAACAACCGGTCCCCCGTCATCCGACACTCGGCCCGGGTCTCTCGTCCCACACATGTCCGCCAGCTGGCCAGAGACCGGAACATAGCCGATTGCTTTGTTTGGGTATTGGATCTAGTAAACTGGAAGCGATGTCATGACATCACTTTCAGATTACTCTCATCCTAAAGGCGACCAGTTTAAAAAAAATAGAAAGTAATCAAAAACACAGATCTTGGCGTTTTGACTGCTTTAAGTGTAGAGGAGGTGTTTGGGGTCTTATAGACCCCAGATCCCTCCATAAAGGGTACCTGTTGCTGCCTATTCCTGTCACAAGGGATGTTAACATTCCTTGTGAAAAAATAAATAAAAGTGATGATAAAATAAAAAGATAAAAAAAGGACAGTGTAAAAGTAAAAACTATTAAATCTACAGAATATCGGCACCTGATATTGGCTATTGGCCTTAAAGGCAGCTGAAAAATCGGTTATCGGCCCTGCCTGAAAATACTATATCAGTGGACCCCCCTAATAATTTCCTTGTGGTATGTTGAGATGCTGTAGAGTGATTTACTAATATGCTTCTATTTTTTATTTTTTTTTAGAATGACTCCAGCTTTCTCAATACAGTTCACGAAGCTTATTTACAAGTGCTTACCAAAAGTATGGACAATGTCAAGCTATAAGTAAAAGAAGCCAATGGTAACTCCATTTTCACGACAACCCCACAACCAAAACAATACAAATCATCTGGCGAAAGAAGGATCGTTTGCTATATATATATGTTTAATATGTCAATTTGCATGGACTTGCTTTCTACTGGCTTTAATATAAGCAGTTCCTGTAATTTGCAGATTTATAGATTATATATACTTACACTACATGGCCAGTTTAGAAATACTGGAGCAAAAACAGTACAGCTGGTGCTACATCTACCATTCCTATTCCATGTTTAATTTTTTTAAGATCAGGTTAGAAAATGAATTCCAACATCCGACTGGTTACAACAAGAAGCAATTTTATTTAGACATCAGTTTTATACATTTAGTCCCAGAATAATAATTTTTTTTTTTTTTTTTTACATGAAATTCACCAGAAATGTCAGTTATATAGTGCCAGATGACTTTAGTAGCACCGTTTTTTTTTTTTGTTTTTTTTATAAACTCTTTAACAGACTTTTAGACAAATCTACAAATAGGACAGGAACATTATATTAACAGGCATGGTCCAGTAAGGAATATGAAAAAAGCATTAAGGTTAAATAACTGACAGACCTACTGGAGCATAAAAAAATAACAAAAAATTTACCTTCCATTAAAGTAAACCTGTGGCTGTAGCAAACTGTTAAAATCTTACCCTTTAACTCCCTTGTAGCTCCCAAACCTTAGGCCTCGTACACACGGGCTAGAATCTCGTCAGGAAGAAAAAGTTGTTTTTTCCTGACGAGATTCTTGTCAAGAACCTCTTGCCGCCCGATTCTTTTGAAAGGCAAGAATGCGGTGACGTCATTGCGTACACAGAGCATGCGCTCGTCACATTCGATGTCGTCGCTGCCATCTTGCTTCACCCTACCTATGCCGTGGAAGCTACCGCGCATGTGTCAAAGTCATTTCGGGCATGCGTGGGTTTCCACGGCGACAAGTAAGTATACACACTCTCGGGTTTCTCGTCTGGAAACAGGCCGACAAGAATCTCGACGAGAAAATAGAGAGCAGATCTTTATTTTTCTCGTCGAGATTCTGGCCAGATTTCCAGACGAGAAACCTGAAAGCCTCGTACACACGCTTGGTTTACTCAGCAGCAGTTTTCTTGCTGGTTCTTGGCGAGAAAACCGAGCATGTGTACGAGGCTTGACTCATGAATGAATAGTGACACACACAAGGCCAATTATTGTTTTTGTACAAGATCAACCAGTGTTGGGGGATCCTTGGGCGATCTTTGGAGAAGACCTGACATACAAGCACCTGTAGCTACCCACAACTTCAATAGGAACATTGGTTTAAATGTTTGTTAGAGCTACAGCTCCACTTTATTTGGGATAGAGTAAGCAAGAATTGGAACCCCTACCAATTTTACGTCTCACGCCATTTTGAGGGAGATGTAAGTCTCTTGAACACAGCTGTACGTTGGCTGTACAGCGCCTGCATAATTGTGTACAGCGGCCCATTGAGATGAATTAGAAGATGTGGCTGTACATGGTTATGTGCCGAGGGTTGTACAAAGCATGCACTTGGACGTATGCTCTAAATGCACACCACGTATTCGAAGCATTAAGTCTGTGTCAGTGCTTTGCGCAACCCCTGGCGCATAACCACGTACAGCTTTATCTTCTACCTTATTTTGGTGGACGGCTGTATGCTGCAGCAGGAAGTGATTATGCATGGCCATGTGCATGAAGCCTTACCGTTACTTCCTGTCCCTGAGACAACGTGTCACAGAGGGAACGTGTCCAAGAGGGCTATAGTCCACATTAAAAACACTAAAATCTGTAAATAGGAAAACATTTCCTCTAATTTGCTCTTTATTTCTCTGTGTCCAACTAGAGATCCTGCCTCACTTCCTTTCTGGTGGATAGGATTTGGGGCGAAACCTCCACAAGGAGCCATCTAATGGCAATAAATACTCAATGCAGATTCAAAACCTTCCCTACCTTATCAAAAACTAAGAGGGGAAAAAAAATGATTTTTTTTTGTCTGGAGTTAAAGGAAACCTTTTATTTTACGAATATCCCTTATTCTGTTCTTAAAATCCCAAACCATCCTATTTTTATAAAAGGCTTGAATTTTTTCCCCCTCGCTTTAAAGTAATTTGATTTTAAAAATTTTAATTATTGGCTTTAAAATTATTCGAAATTTCAGCCAGATTGCAACTGCAGATTTAAGAAACAAAAAGAGAATTTAGTTGATTTGGGCGGCACATTTTAGTTCTATGTCCCTTCGCTGTCTTGGTAGCCTTACAGAATGGCACAATTCAATAGGGCTGATAAGCTGTGTATTAGGTGCATAAAATGCAGTCACCCCACTCAGATACCTGCTATATATGCAGCACTAGCTATTGTGGGAAGTCGCTGGATGAGCCATCCTATGCACTATTGATTATTTAGTATTTCACCATTTGACAACCAATGATCAGCTACAAATTAAAGAATCAATTTGCTCCCTGGTGGATCACTGGAATTTAATCTTGAAGTACATTATTCTGGCAGCTGGACTGCTTGCTGCTCATTTTCTATTTTGGTGCTTTCGCCACATAATTATGGCAGTGGAGGAGGCGCAGTATGCAATTTTTTCACATAGTGGGAAATATGACTGCGTCCCTTTTTTTTTAAAGGGTCAGCCAACCAAAAATAAATATTTTAGTTTTAGGTGTAACCTGCATGGATTAGGTCACAATCTGGCTTTAGATTTTTAACAGACTCAACTCAGTGGCTTCATTGTTTTTGTCTACTGAGAAGTGTTGGTTTCCATCCTTGTCTAGGCATTCCCACTTTTCATTGTTAATTCTCCATAATAATAAATTACAGATTGATCAAGGAGAGCAAGATCTGATCATGGCTTTAGAAGGTGTGCACAGACATGACAACTGAAGTTCCTGAGAAACATGATAAACACAAGGGCTTTGTTTCTCCCATGGAAATGTATTTGCCTATTGAAAAATTAGTGTTGTGTAGATTGAACTTTAAAGTTGCACTAAATTAAATTACACCATTTTTGTGTCCCATTGCAAGCATGCCAACTCAATACAAGTACAGTCTACAGCCGGACTCCAGGCAAGCAACCGAATGCACAGTTTAGGCATATACAGTATATGTGAACTGTCTTATTGGCCAAAGATTTGCAATTCTGTTCAGCCAATCTGGTTATACAGACACTGCTGCCAGACAGCATTAGAAGGTTCTGGACCCCCACTGCAGGCAGGAGTGTTTGGTCCAGAATGCACCCTTAGTATGCTCACTGGACAGTGAAGAAGCAGTCACAATGATGAATGACCACTTTGTGCTTTCCAATCAGTACACTTCCAGTGTTCTATTTCGGACCATTGTGCTGCTGATTGATGTCTAGGGCACTGATTGACGTCTAGTGCTGGCCCTCTCTCTTGAAGAGTGGAGCCTGATGTTCAAGAGATTAAAGAAGGCTGACATTAAATATGAATACAATTAGTAGAGTCGCGTATTAACACTTTATTATTGTGTTTGTAATGAATACCTGTGTTTTTAGTTGCTGCCTGGAGTTTAGCGAATACTCAGCCGGTAAATGCACTTCTTGCTTATATGTTCCAAAACGTGTTGCTGTACCCAGGGATATGTGCAGTATTTCAGCCAGAACTACCTGAAGTTGGTGATCTGTTGTATAGTCTATGGTTCTATTTTCTGTAAATAATGCACTGGGCGTTTAGCCAAAGCTGGACGATGCACGAAGTGCTATTAATGTTTGACAGTATACGCCCAGGGATGAAAGCCCTTATTGCAAGAAGTCTGCGCTCTGGGCATTCTTCCCTGGCTGCATACTGACCCAAACCTTAGTAGTACTCGGAGCACTATCCAGCTGTGAGCCTCTCATAGACTGTTACAGGTTGCCAACAGCAGGGGTGCACCTGTAGCTTCTGCCTGCAGCTAAATGCCCAGCATACATGGGGCCTGACACGAGCTGTTGCCATACCAAAGTATTATACGCAAAGAAGAGAATTTGGCAGAAAATATAAATGTTAACAGCACAGTCTGTCTAAAATATGGTGAGCAAGCAATATTTAATTATAATTTCTTGTGTCTGTAAAAAGCCAAATTATTTTATGTTAATGAAACTTATTTTAAGTGCCATGCTGATATTGCGTCTAAACTTATTTGAAATTTTAGTTTGTGTACATTTTTGTGTAAATAAAAAAGCACATTTGGTTGGGAAATGGGGACGTGTTTGCGTATAATTTGTTAACTGAAGCCTTGAAGGACTAAAGGCATATTCCACCTTTTTTATAAAAGCATTAGGAAATGCACCCATAATTAACAAATCTGCATTGCATCCACAATCGGTGCATCATGGGTAAAATGTACAGGCTCCTGCTGACTATTCCCCCAGCCCCAGGTCCAGTTTTTCTACTGAAGGAAGTAGACCATGGACTATGAGTTTGGTGATATCACAGCACATGCACTTCTTTGAGAACTACGAGTCCCTCTGTTGCAATGGCAGATGAGGCTTATTCACAAGTTGCACTCCTGCAGCCAAAAGCTGAGCTATGGGGTATGTGGTGTAAAGATTCTTCCTCGGCACCTGTGGCCTCGCTGCCCCCTCAGGACAATGGGTATCCTTATAGACTGCCAAACAACAAGGAGAGAAGGGCGCACCAACCTAATACAGTACCACAATACATTTTATTGGAGAGTAAATTCAACAGTTGTCATATTCAGAAACGCATGACACGTGTACTCATCTTAGGCAAAATTGGACCGATTTCCTTCAGGTCTGCTGTAGTCCACCAAAGGTGTGGGACGACCTGGTGGCCTCTGTAATATCTGATGCGTTTCAAGGGCTAACCACCTTCAGAGCCAAAACAATTAATTACTTTTTCATTCATTGTTTTGGCTCTGAAGATAATTGTTGATTTTATTCTCTAATAAAATGTATTGTGGTAATGCACTAGGTCGGTGCATACTAATCGCCGCCTTGTCATTTTGCTGACGAGACTTATTCCTGATACACACTGGCTGGCTTCTGTTGGACCAGCTGCATTCGATGGGGTATGACTGAAAAAGGTCTGCCGATCAGCCTCCTGATCAGCGCTCTCAGCCAATGGCTGAGAGCGCTGACCGTAGTGTTCTGGTGTGGGGACTGTCAGTTTTTTTTTTTGTTTTTTGTTTTTTCAGCCCTGCTGGATTGAATGAACAAAACTTTGTGTGTACTAGGTTTAATGTGTGGTACAGCGATTTTTTTTTTTTTTTTTCTCCCCACTGAGCTATTATGTTCTGACAGGGGAACTACCTCCCCCCCCCCCCCCCCCACCACCACCACAACACACCGGTCAGTGCTAAAAACACTGATCGGATGCCTGCCGGCAGATTTTCTGGCATGCCTGTTCTACAGAAGCCGGTCATGCTGCCGTATGCACAGGCTAAATGTCGGCCGGTTTCTTTTGAACCGGCTGATATTCAGCCTGTGTGTACCAGGATTTATAGTCTCCATTCACAGGTCTGTGTGAGCTCTATTAAAATACATGATGCTGCGGGAAGAAGAAGAAATCTGCAATTCAGGTAAGAGGTAGAGCAGTTTGAGGGTGGGGGCTTTGGATTGTGACAGTGTTTCATGTTGCATCCTAAAAATGGGTGCATCATGAAACATGGACGGAAATGTGGAATTTGGCTTTTAACATTGATATCAAATTCTAAAATTTTAGGATCATGTTTATAAAGCAGTTATGGCTTTCATCCAACATGCACTGGTGGTGAATTAATCACTGTCATATTAAAGCACATGCAACTGGAAGATTCATCTGCAGTGAATGTTTGTTCAGTATCAGCCCCTTATTGTACATTGCATCCGCACTCCAACTTAAAGTGATTGTTAAAAAATGTTCTCCTTCATTGATGTGTGCTGATGGGCAATAAGGCTGTGTAGATGTCCCCTGTGACACTGGCCGGTTACCGGCTATGCTTTTCCCACGCTGTGACAGCGCGTGAGGAAAGTACTGCCAATAAACGGCAAGTTCTGTTTACGTTTTGATCAGCTGTGATTGGACACAGCTGATCACATGGTAAAGGGCTGCTGTGATTGGCACTGCACCCCGATCTGTGATTGGCTGTATCCGAAGGACAGAGCGGAAAGTAAGGGTGTAATATGCTCCAAAAGGTGAACCTTTATTTAGAGAAGCTTACGCTTTTATTTAAGCACGATGAGTATATGGGTGCTCTGCTACCGGAGCACAGCTTTATCCATAGGAATGAAAAGGGCATGTGCTGCACAACCGCATGGTTGACTATTTACTAGCAAAAGCTGTGCAGCGCCACACAGTTAAAGTGGTTGTAAACCTCAGACATGAAATGTGAACAAATCATATCCCTCTATAGTGTGTGTGTACTTGTCTCAATTAAGATCACGAAGGGGAAGGTTTACTAAAACTGGAGCACTCAGAATATTCTACAGCTGTGCATAGTAACCAATCGGCTTCTAGCTTCAGCTTCTTCACTTAAGCTTTGACAATAATACCTGGAAGCTGACTGGTCTCTGCAGAGCTGCACCAGATTTTGCACTCCCCAGTCTTGGTAAATCTTCCCCGAAGTGTAATTTCTGTCTGCTGTCTCATTCCTCTATCAGCATGAATCGCTTCTGCCAAGTTTTCCCGACACCAAGAGAAAAAAAGGTGACAGAGGGATCTCCAGCTGATTGACAGCCTCAGCTTTGTTCCTCCAATCAGCTCTGAGCGCGCCTCACTAAGGTCTGCAAAATGTACCTTCAGTACTCAACCCTCCTTTTTTTTTTTTTCCTCAACTCTGACAAGCTTTAGAAATTCAGCACTTTGAACGGCTATAGAGAAGAGAAGGCTGCATATAATCAAGTACAACTTATGTAGGAGGGGTTGTTTCATCTCTGGGTATCACCCAAGGATAGTCACGTCCAGTGACGGCAAACTAACAAGCACACACTCCTTTTTTGGTGCACTTTAGTGTGCTATGCAGTCCATTCAAAAGAATAGGCTGCCTTAATGCAATGCACATTGATACACATACACTAATGCACAGCAGCAGTGTGAATGGGGTCTATCACAGCACAGGTGGGTTGATTTACTAAAAAAGTACAGACTGTTAACTTGGCAATGTGAATGTTCCCTGAGAAAAGGGAAGGGTTAAACCCCCCCATCGGGATTATATTTTGCTGCCTGCCCTCCGCTAGTGTGGTTTCTCTTCATTTCCTGTCTTGAAGGTGCAAATGAGAGGAAATGTAATGCCGGCTGTGGAAACGGCCACAAACTTGCTTTTACGTAACAGGCTCACCGGACGCACCCGCCAAACTGATGTGAACACACATATAAACAATTGTGTAACATAGTGGGTATTGCTGTACACGCTGGAGTGAGAGATATTTTAGGTTTCTCATTTATGGTTAAAGCCCAAACCAGAAATGCAATATATTGCAGATTACCAATCATTTAATATGGTGGCTGCATTCGTTTTCTTTTCCGTTTTCATCTGGTGTTCTGGCCAGTAACACATATCCTGAATTAGAGTGCCTCCACTCTGAATAAGGGGGCACAAAAGACGGCAGCATTGTCAATCTGAGGGATGGGGGAGTGTTAGATGTACTAGCAGATTTAGATGCACTAATAAATTAGTAGCCAAACTCCAGCTCACACTGCAGTTACAGTAAGTGTTTCCTTTTCTTTTTGAGATAAACCTTTTAAATGAATAAGTAAAAGCTGATCATTGTAAATACCTCTATTGGTTGTAAATGGTTTGTCTCCACTTTTTAAAGTGCGACATGTGGCAGACATCTCAGTGAAAATGGTGAAAGAGCAAACTGTGCCGAAAAAGGGTGTAGAAGGCAATACAAACCTGGCAAATTTCTTTCTTTCGTTATGCTATAAGACTAAGGCTGGTCATACAAGATTCTTCTTTTCTTTTTTTCTTCTTCAACCAGCGGGATGTGGAAATCGCTCTCACTGAGCCTTTGTATTTTCTGCTGTCAGAATACAATGATCAGTGTTGCCCAACTATAGCTGATGGTGTCTTGTCTACAACCAGTCAACCCATACATGGACCAAAATTTGTCCGGTACCAGCTGAATTTCGATCCATGTATGGCCAGCTTTGGGCCCTGTGAGAGTCGGCAAAGGTTTCTGAACATATGAGTGAGTTTCTATTGAGTGGACATGCATTGGCTGTATGGACCTGGATGCACAGGCTCTGCATCTTCTTACTCAACAGAACCTCATTTTTAACACTGCACAAAAAAATAGGGGATTATATTGTGTATGTGTGCACTTAAATTCAATTTGGTGTATTTTTTTTTTACCATGTGATTTGGTGCGCTGAGAAGTGTCATCTATTGCTCTTTACAATACAGTGTGTAGGGGTGCCATTCCCAATGAATGGCATGGTTTCAACAGAGGACAAGCGAGGGAAGATTTGTAAAAAAATTAATGGCATGGCAATGTGCTACACAATGAGCAAGTACGTTGCTGTAATGCATGTGTAGCAATACCCCCACAGGGGTTGCTGGTAACTGGCTCCCATATTCCTGCACAGCCAGGCAACATGCATTTTACACTTGCATCCGGACGCAAGAAATCCATCCCTGGTTTTTTTTTTTTTTTTTAAATAGGAATAGCAACTTGGATGGGGTAAAGGGGTTATGGGATGCCCAACTTGATGAAAAGCAATGAATGGGGACAACCGTCTCCCACTGTACAAAGTAAGGATCCTGGACTCTTCTCCTTTCTAGACACCCTCCTTAGGGATCAGTGGCAAAAGTCCTTTGAGGACTAGAGCTCCAAGTCCCCGTTAGAAAAATAGCACTACATGTTGCAAACTGCATGCAGGAGTATCTCTAGCTCCACTGTCTGCAGGCACGATCAGCCCTCTTGGCTGCAAAAAGATCTCCCAGGGCAAGAGATAAAAGGGTTACGCACAGCGCTGTCCATCTGAAAGCTTGCTACATATGGCAGTCTCTCCTCTTGTGAAATCACTGGGTGTACTGATGTACTTACTCTGTCCTCTTTGCTCCCTTCTGCTATTTAGGCACGATTTCTTCTCAAACCGTAATGCTGATAGGATTTTCTTTAAATTATCATGAATTGCATACTTTGAGGAATTGCTGTTTATTTTCACAAATTGCTGTTTGGACACAACACCGGCAACCAAATAGAGTCCGGTGCACGATATTATGAGCGGAGATTGATGCTCTGAAACCGTCCAAGAAAATGTCTGTCTCCGAGGCGGTGACAACTTTGTCCTTGTTAGCCGCTGTGCTGTGAAAATGTACCGGACTGCATTCGGGAACTGGTGTTGTGTCCAAACACCAATTTGTCCAAATCAGCAAATATAGGTGGTTCTCAAAAAATTAGCATATTGTGATAAAGTTCATTATTTTCTGTAATGTACTGATAAACATTAGACTTTCGTATATTTTAGATTCATTACACACAACTGAAGTAGTTCAAGCCTTTTATTGTTTTAATATTGATGATTTTGGCATACAGCTCATAAAAACCCCAAATTCCTATCTAAAAAAATTAGCATATTTCATCCGACCAATAAAAGAAAAGTGTTTTTAATAAAAAAAATGTCAACCTTCAAATAATTATGTTCAGTTATGCACTCAATACTTGGTCGGGAATCCTTTTGCAGAAATGACTGCTTCAATGCGGTGTGGCATGGAGGCAATCAGCCTGTGGCACTGCTGAGGTGTTATGGAGGCCCAGGATGCTTCGGTAGCGGCCTTAAGCTCATCCAGAGTGCTGGGTATTGCGTCTCTCAACTTTCTCTTCCCAATATCCCACAGATTCTCTATGGGGTTCAGGTCAGGAGAGTTGACAGGCCAATTGAGCACAGTAATACCATGGTCAGTAAACCATTTACCAGTGGTTTTGGCACTGTGAGCAGGTGCCAGGTCGTGCTGAAAAATGAAATCTTCATCTCCATAAAGCTTTTCAGCAGATGGAAGCATGAAGTGCTCCAAAATCTCCTGATAGCTAGCTGCATTCACCCTGCCCTTGATAAAACACAGTGGACCAACACCAGCAGCTGACATGGCACCCCAGACCATCACTGACTGTGGGTACTTGACACTGGACTTCAGGCATTTTGGCATTTCCCTCTCCCCAGTCTTCCTCCAGACTCTGGCACCTTGATTACCGAATGACATGCAAAATTTGCTTTCATCCGAAAAAAGTACTTTGGACCACTGAGCAACAGTCCAGTGTTGCTTCTCTGTAGCCCAGGTCAGGCGCTTCTGCCGCTGTTTCTGGTTCAAAAGTGGCTTGGCCTGGGGAATGCGGCACCTGTAGCCTATTTCCTGCACACGCCTGTACACGGTGGCTCTGGATGTTTCTACTCCAGACTCAGTCCACTGCTTCCGCAGGTCCCCCAAGGTCTGGAATCGGTCCTTCTCCACAATCTTCCTCAGGGTCCGGTCACCTCTTCTCGTTGTGCAGCGTTTTCTGCCACACTTTTTCCTTCCCACAGACTTCCCACTGAGGTGCCTTGATACAGCACTCTGGGAACAGCCTATTCGTTCAGAAATTTCTTTCTGTGTCTTACCCTCTTGCTTGAGGGTGTCAATGATGGCCTTCTGGACAGCAGTCAGGTCGGCAGTCTTACCCATGATTGCGTCAGCCTCAGGAATCTTTTGCAGGTGTTTAGAGTTAATTAGTTGATTCAGATGATTAGGTTAAGAGCTCATTTAGAGAACCTTTTCATGATATGCTAATTTTTTGAGATAGGAATTTTGGGTTTTCATGAGCTGTATGCCAAAATCATCAATATTAAAACAATAAAAGGCTTGAACTACTTCAGTTGTGTGTAATGAATCTAAAATATATGAAAGTCTAATGTTTATCAGTACATTACAGAAAATAATGAACTTTATCACAATATGCTAATTTTTTGAGAACCACCTGTATTGATGGTTTAAAGAAAGTGGATGTGATATGGTTTAGATTTTCTGCTGCATTATCTATTTTGTCAGGACACCAGCCCCCTTCCTTTTCTGAATGAACACAGTAAACACACTCACTCACTGTGTTCATTCATAAATGAAGCATAGTCAGTTTGTGAATGAACAGGAAGCCACTCGGCACAGGACCCTATCCTGTTCATGCACTGTCCAGTGCAGCTGAGGCTGCAGAGAAATGCATGTGTGTTTGAGCTTTGGGGGAGGGGGGGGTGCACACCAAAATTGATAGGCTGTGCACACCTATGCTGACCCAATTTCTGACTCGCATAGCTTACCATGAGTCATAAGATTAATTTTGCCTATACTGCCACTAGATACTGCCACTCGTGGCACACTAGAGGATGTTACATATGTTTTACTATAAGTGTAAATTGGCCCTAAAACAAATGTAATGTTTTGTCTAGACTTGCACTTTAAAGTGGAACTAAAGGCAAACTTTTTCATTTTGGATAGAGTAAGGGAGAGTTACAACCCTTACCATTTTTTTCGCTTTTAGTTAAACTTTAAGGCCCCTTTCACACGGGGCAGGTCAGTAATGATCCGCCCCGTGAACCTCTGATGGATCCATTGATGGATCCATGTTCCTAATCCCTGAAAAACCTGCACTTAATTTTCTTGCAGGAAGCAAAGGACCAAAAAATAAACTAATACAGTTGTCCTGGTATTAATGATCAGCAGTGCTGACACAAGTCTATAGAACATTTCTCGGCAGGCTCTTGTCATGCTTACATATTCATTCCCTTTGTTACTATACAGGATTGTGCCATCCAGCATGACTGTGCAGATTATTCTTTAGTAGACAGGTTGCGTGTTGTGTTAACTTTCTAGAGTCAGGAATCAATCTCGGGTTCCTTCATATATTATTTTATTTTTAAACCTTTTGGAAATCTACTGTCAAAACTGCATGTATCTTGCTGACTGGTAAGTTAAAGGGTCACTAAAGGAATTTTTTTTTTTTTAGCTAAATAGCTTCCTTTACCTTACTGCAGTCCTGTTTTCATGTCCTCATTGTTCATTTTTGCTATGATGTTGCTGTAATCCTTCTCTGTTCTGAACAGTCTGTTTCCTGATGAAAAAAGAGATGTGTGATTACTGTGTGTCTAAAACCCCACAGAACCAATCAATTTCGTTTTACAAACCATCACTGCCCTCTATTGGCTCTGTGTCTCTGTACTTCACAGAAGCATGAAACTATATGCATAAACTAAACTGAAACTACAGGTACATTATATGATTGTTTTTTATCTATTTTTAATCATTTTTAAAAGGAATCAGTTAACTATTATGTCTTTATACCCTGTAAACAGTAATTTTAGCAAAAAATGTTTTTCCCTTTACAACTCCTTTAAAGCTGATCATAGATGGATCAAAATTCAGCTTCAGGGAAAGCCTGTCAGCATGGGGTTGATAAATGGCTTGAGCACGTATTTACATGCGTTTTTAAACCTCAATTGTCACTTAGCCACATTTGACATTGCAAAGGATGCACAGTTCCCAGAGATGCAATCAATTTTTTTATTCCGTATAGGAGCGAGGCAGTAAATTTAAATCATAGCCCGAAGGCTCTTAACGTTCCGGAATAGTGGCTGGAATTGCTGTGATCTCTAACCTGTCTTTGTTTCCCCGATGGTAACACTGAAGGTTGTCAGAATGTCCGTTTTGTGCATAGAAGTTTCTGTCAGTCGTGTCTCAGCAAAGTGCGGAAGTCTCCAACCAGCTGTCCGAGGGATTAGCTACAGTGGCCCATAAGTCAATACAGGGCACTCACTGCCCCCCCCCTCCCCCCTGTAACATTAGGACACGCTGCTGTGTTGGTGCAGCCACTACTGCATCCTACTTCAATGTGCTACCCAGGGCTCAAGTCCTGCGGGAATGCGTGGGAACGGAGTTCCTGCACTTTTTTCACAGCAGGAACTCAGTTCCCTTTGCAGGACTAGAGCAGCCAAGCCGCCTGAGCCAATCCTTCCCAGCTCCAGTCACTGTCAGGGGCAGGCGAACCTTAGTAATCCTTTATGTTACTGGCCGCTTCCTGTATATGGATTCATCGGGTAGTGTGCGGGTATTCCGTCACTTCCTCGATGCCGCAATGTCTCTAATGTCTTTAAAGCGGGGGTTCCGCGGGTTTAATTTTTTTTTTTTTTTAAGTTTTCTGGCGCTCTTACCTTGTGTAGGTAAAAGCTCATCTGTCCCAGTCTTTCAGCCCGCTGCAGTGGTAATCGCGATAAAACGATCTTTTATAAAATCCTAAGATGGACGTTACCATCTTTACTGTGGGCACTGTGAAGCCCTGCTCGTTCTTCTTCCGGGATGCGGCGAATCCTGACACGCTGGCGAAGTCACATGACCCGCCAGACGTCACGTGACCCGCGAGATATCGCGGGATTTCGACACAGCGCGTCTCCTGGAATTCTCAGGAGACGCTCCCAGGAGGGAGCGCTGATGGGGGATATTCGAAAACCACGCCCACTCCCGCGGGGAATAGTGAGTGACAGCTCACAAAAGGGCCTCGTTTAAGGTAAGGAGGCCGATTAAAAAAATTAAATAAACGAACACATTGTGTACCATGGCAGACATTTTTAACAAGCAGAACTTGTAAATTAGGGTGAACCACCGCTTTAAGCAAGTTCTTGCTAAATCCTGCGATAACTCGTGGCAGACCTCCGCAATGTCTCCTGGGAACAATGACAAAAGCTCCCAGGAGACATATCGGCATCGAGGAAGTGACGGAATACCTGCACACTACCCGATGAATCCATATACAGGAAGCGGTCCAGTAACATAAAGGATTACTAAGGGACAGTGGATCGAAAAAAAAAAAAAAAAAAACATGCGGTTTAGTAATTATGCATATGAGCGTATCTTTTTTTTTTTTTTTTGGTGGCGGAGTGGATCTTGGGTGGGAGTTCCCACACTTTTTTCCCCAGCACTTGACCCCTGGGGCTACCTGCATGCAGTACCAGGAAGATAAGACTGCCCATTCCAATTAGTTCTTCTTTGGTGTATTTGAGTCAAAAATAAGAGCTTGAAATTGGACATACAGATCATAAAAGGTGAGGACAAGGTAGACAGAGGATATACGTAAAGACGGGGGAGTAAACTTGGTACTATTTCCTTACCTGTGCAAATATGTAATATAATATTTATATTTCATTTTTAGGAGTTGCTCATTTGAGGTTAAAAAAACAAACAAAATTAAAGGAAAATTGTGATGAACTGCGCACCATAAAAGCATTAACATCATAAAGTGCATGAAAAGTGTGATAACATGAAACGACCACTAGGTGTCCCCAGCCTGAGTGCAAGATTGAATAGTACAATCACATAAAATGAACTTAAAAGTGCTTCTATGTAAATATGCAAGGAGTTACCACCAGATATCTCCAGTGGGTGACAATAAATGTTAAAGTGCAGTGTCCAAAAAAATTATAATGTTAATAAAAAGTGCAAAGTCCAAATTTCCATCAAATGATTTCCAATGGTGCATCTGATTTCATTGATCCAACAGTATCTTCCTCCACCAACACCGGTCACACAGCCTACTCAACAGATTTACATGCCCCCCATTAAAGGAGTCATATAAAGCAAATATGACACAGGATTACGATATTCGTCTCAGTGGTTCAGCAGACAGGACAAGTTGGAGCAGAAATCACCAAATCTCCAGATGTCAGTATGGGAATATAAGGAAGAAACAATCTTCCATGGTGAAGTACGTTTGTTTAGTTAAAAAAGCGCAAAAAAAAAATCCACTTGAGTCAAGTGCATATAAATTACAATACAAAAAAGGGTGGAAGCAGGGATGCCGTTTGCTCTCTACCTGCGTTCTACTATGGGTGGAAGGGATGTATCATGCTTGACCACACCCAATGCGTTTTGCCAGCACGTCTGACATCATCAGGGATCACATGTGAGTCCCATTTGCTGCTGTCCCCCACCCTGGCCCTGATGCCGGGACACAGGCCAGGATTGAGCCATGGTGGGACAACATACAAAACAGCATGACCGGGCAAATATGGGACAGTGGGCAAGTATGCATAACACCCACATACCGCACACATGCATCCATGGGTGGCTGACCCATCTCCTATCTGATCTCAGGGCTGATAAATCATACACCTCTGAAAATGCTTGTTACCAGCTTCCTGAGTTACCCAACTTTAGTCGGTCAGCATAACTGCCAGTCAACCAGCATTTTATACTAAGGTCAAAAATAGTAGTTCCTGTCATGTTGAGTTTATTTTTTGTCCCTGGCACAGGAGTTTTCAGTTTTTCTCTCTATAAATTGATGTTGTATAAAGAAAAATATATGAAATGTAGCTGCAGGTGCTAAATCCAATTTCTCTTTTTTATTGCAGGGGAAGGTGAGATTTACTGCAGATGCAGTTCACACAGCAGACCTGCCCCAGTGAGCGAGACAGAATTCAACATACACATTGAGAGTCCACCAAAATATAATATTCACATTAAGACTCCACTACCATGTGAAGTTCACATTGAAACTCCACCAGAATGTGACATTCATGTTCAAATTCTACCAGCATGTGACGCTCACTTTGAAACTCCTCCACTATGTGATGTTCACATTGAGACTCCACCAGCATGTGACGTTCAAATTGAAACCGCACCAGAATGTGAAATCCACGTTAAGACTCCACCAGAATGTGAAATCCACGTTGAGGCTCCACCAAAAATTGACCTTCACAGTGGGACTCCACCAGAATGTGACCTTTACATGAAGACTGCATCAGAATGTGACATTTACATGGAGACTTCACCAGAATGTTAACTTCACATTAAGACCCCACAAAAAAAGCAATCTTCATACTGAGACTCCACAAAAAATGACTTTCACATTGAGACTCCCCAGGAATGTGACCTACACACTGAGACTCCACCAGAATGGGACCTTTACATGGAGACTCCACCAGAATGTGTGTTTCACATTGGGATTCCACCAGAATGTGATCTTCAAGAATGAGAAGTTCAAATTGAGGCTTCATTAAAAAGTGACGTTCACATGGAGAGTCCAAAAGCATGTGACCTTCACATTGAGACTCCACAAGAATGTGACCTTCACATTGAGACTTGACCAGAGTGTGACCTTCACATGGAGACTCCACTAGAATGCAAACTTCACAAGGAGACTCCACTAGAATGCGAACCTCACATAAAGACTCAACAGAAAAGTAATGTTCACATTAAGACTCCACCAGAATGTGATGCTCATTTTGAGACACCACAAAAAAGTGATGTTCACATTGAGACTCAAACAGAAGGTGAGGTTCACATTGAAACTCCAACAGAATGTGACAGTCATATTGAGACTTCACCAGAATGTCACATTCACATTGAGAATCCACCAGAATGTGATGTTCACATTGAGGTATCACCAAAATGCCAGGGGAACCATGGGACCATCACCTCTGGGGGTAGGGTTACAAGAAAGTTTAGGCAGATACAGGAGGTAGGGGATTTAACTATTAGAGGGACAGACAGGGCAATCTGTCACAAAGACCATTATTGAAGAACAGTATGTTGTTTGCCAGGCACTTGGATTTGGAACATCATAGATTGCTTGGACAAATTGTTGGGTTGAGCTGGGGAGGACCCAGCTGTCATTGTACATATAGGTATTTTCAGAGATACTGTCTGTACCTCGAGCCACACCAGAAAGGCAGCAGTAGTTTAGGGAACCTTTACAAATGGCTGAAGAACTGGTGCAGGGAGGAGGGTTTGGCTTCATGGAGAACTTGTCTGACTTTTCAGTTACTGGCTCTATAGCAGGAACAGACTGCACTTAAATGGGAAGGGTGTAGCTCTGCTTGGAGAGAAGATGACCAAAAAGTTGGAAGAAATTCACATTGACACTCCACCAGTAGGTAAAGTTCTCATTAAGACTCAAACAGAATGTGACGCTCGCAATGAAACTCCATCAGAATGTGAGGCTCACAATGAGAAGCCACCAAAATGACAGGGACCTTGGGAACATCTCCTCCAGTGAAGAAGGGGGAAGGGTTACAGGAAATAATAGGCAGATACTGGTGGTAGGGGATTCAACTTTTAGAGGGACAGACAAGGCAATCACAAATTGATTGGAAAAATTGTTGGGTGGGGCTATGGAGGACCCAGCTGACTTTTCAGTTGGTTAATCAATAGCAGGGATGGATTGTACTTAGATTCTCATTAGCACCTATCTCCAAGAGAGCACTACCACTAGCTCTATTTGCCAACAAGATTGCCACAATGTCTTTTTTGCAGGCGTGCATTGGACTGGCTATGAGGAGAGGTTGGAGGCCTTAGTCTTTTTTTGCAGACGTGTGTTGGACTGGCTTTGAGGGGATTTTGTAGGCCAGTTGTCTTTTTTTGCAGATGTGCGTTGGACTGGCTATGAGGGGAGGTTTGGAGGCCAGTAGTCTTTTTTTGCAGGCATGCATTGGACTGGCTTTGAGGGGAGGTTGGAGGCCAGTAGTCTTTTTTGCAGGTGTGTTTGTTGGACTGGCTATGAAGGAAGACTGGAGGCCAGTAGTCTTTTTTTGCAGCTGTGCATTGGACCAGCTAAGATGGGGAGGCTAGAGGCTGGTAGTCTTTTTTTTGCAGGCATGGGTTGGACTGGCTATGAGTGGAGTTTGGCGGCCAGTAGTCTTTTTTTGCCAGCGTGCGTTGGACTGGCTATGAGGGAAGGTTGGAGGCCTGTTGTCTTTTTTTGCAGATGGGCCTTTGACTGGCTTTGAGGGGAGGTTGGAGGCCAGTAGTCTTTTTTTTGCAGCCCTGCATTGGACCAGCTATGAGGGGAGGCTAGAGGTTGGTAGTCTTTTGCAGTCGTGCGTTGGGCGTAAGTGTTTTGTGTGATTTCAGACACTTGTGTGTTGAACAAAAGATAATGAATGCTAGGAGAGTTATTTGTTTTTGTTTTTTTTGTAGTCTGAATTGTGTGAAAAGTTGTAAAGCTAAAAATTAGTTTTGGTCAGTTTAGAAACATTAATATTAATAGAGTTTGTGTATTGTGTGGATTGCATAGTTGTGAAATGGAACTTGTTTATACATATGTTTTTGGTTTGTTTGTAATTTGAATTGTGTGAACAGTTGTGAGAAATAAAAGCAATTGAATATGTCTCTGCCAGTCAGAGGAGGCCGATGCTCTATTTAGGGGGGGCACATACAAACCACCCACCACCCCCACTCATTCGGACCATCTGTCAAACCCCCTATCCCCCTGTTTGGTCGGTCCGTCAATCATGCCCGTCGCCCAGGTCGATTGGCAAAATACCCAACACTCCCCCATCACTTGCCCCACACTTACCCTATCTAGGTCATGGGCAGCTTCGGCCGTTTTCCCCTGAGTCTCATCCTCGATGGATTCCCCTGCGTCTCCTCTTTGGTGACCAATACAGTCACTTCTCCTCTCGGCCAATCGGGTCTTAAGACCCGCTTTTTGATTTGCCAGGAGGAGAAGCAGGAGTCTGGCAATAGTGAATAATAGTTTGCTACTGTGCTGTCCGTCCTGAGCCCACACTTTTTTTAAGCCAATTGGAGCCTTAGGCTCTAATCATGTGGTTAAAAAAAAAACACTGAAATCCATGCATCCGGAGCCCTGTAGATTTGGGGCCAGGGCGCATGGATTAAAGGAGCAGTGGCCTTGCGCTCCTAATGAGACAGCCGCCACTGCTGCCAGTTATCATTCACGTGCAGAGGAATCTCTTAGTAGACAGTGTAATGTACTATTGTCTCAGTGTCAGCAACACAATAGTAAATTATTGGGTAAATAGCTAACAAAGAAAGTGAAAAAAGAGAAATGAGCAAATTAAATTGCTGTATTGTTCAGAATTAAAGATACAGTATATCTAAAGAAAGGGGGAGCAAGGAGGCGTCTCAGAAAAGACATAGAGAAAATTTGTGAAAACTTTCTAAAGGTTGCAACAGCCTCCAATACTGAAATGAATGAATTGCGAGCTACAATTTGTCCAAAAGAAATTGTGAGGTACAAGAACAGCTTAAAAGGTGTGGTGCGGACTGCGATATGAACAGCAAGCTTGTGGAGTGACTGTGTATAACTTTGTCTGAGATGGAAGAGTTGGTTATGTCTTTAGAGAGAAAATTAGCACATCCAAACTCCCAACTTCTTATTAAAGAGCAATGTATGTTATCACTCAATGAACACAAAAGGAAATGTCAATTGGCTAATATTTTCACAATGAGGGGAATGACCACAACGAAGTACAGTCAGCTGTTGCACCTAGAGCACAAAATTCAGGGTAGACTTACTTTATGCCAGATTCTTGGTGAATTTAAACTCCGGCAATCGACAGTGAGTCTGTCCAATACATTTGAAACTCTAGTATTTAGATACCATTTGAGTAATGAGGATGCATCCTCTCTTCCAAAAGTGTGGCTACCAGGACCTCTGGCAGGCCAGTTACTTTCACAGGTTAAGAATGATGAAGAGGAGCAGATGAGAGAGTTGTAGTGTATTTTGGACAGTCGTGGTAGAGTTATAAATGAGTTACAGCAAATGAGATTTAGAAGAGGCGATGCCCCAATATTGTTCTGTAGTGAAGTATCTTTCATTGTATAGGAAAGTGTACGGCTGTTATGACTTGTTGGTGGATGATGAAAGTTTCAAATACTCAATGACCATTAAAGAGGAAGTAAACTTCCATCTTTAAAAGTTTTATCTATAGGTAAGTCTATAATAAGTCTTACCTATAGGTAGTGTAATTATGTCCTAAACGTGTACTGTTTAGGAGATATTTACTGTAAATGCAGCCAGTGTGTCAGCACCAATCCAGTTTCGTTTTACAAAGCATCACTGCCCTCCATTGACTCTTTGTCTCTGTACATCAGAGAACCAGGAAACAACAGCAAAAACAAAACTAAACTACAGGTACATTATATGATTGGCTTTAATCTATTTGTAATCATTTTTAAAAGGAATCAGTTAACTATTATGTCTCTATACCCTGTAAACAGTAATTTCAGCAAAAAATGTTTTTTCCTTTAGTGACCCTTTAAGCACAATGGAGCTTGAAAGGGCCATTCATTTGGAATGAGCCCTCCAATGCACTTGCAATGCCGCACACCACAATGCACAGTAACCCACAACCATGTGTTGAGGTGCGCTGTACTGGGGAAAAAAGGTTCAGGTATGTTTATTTGTCTGTTCTGGTGTATTGGAAGCCCATTTACCTCTTGACCACCAGAAAGGCCCTACCCCATTTATGAGCAGAGCATTTGTTGCTCTTCAGCACTGTGCTACTTTAACAGGCAATTGTGTGGCCATGCAACACTGAAATTTATTTATTATTTAGTTTTTTTTGGTGGTATTTAATCACCACAGGGTTCAAAAGCATACCTACAGGGGTCACAATCGTGACTAGCTGCAGGAGGAAAATGGGGGGGTCGGTTCTTCTATACAGTCAGGTCCATAAATATTAGGACATCAACACAATTCCAGTCTTTTTGGCTCTATACACCACCACAATGGATTTGAAATGAAAAAAACAAGATGTGCTTTAACTGCAGACTTTCAGCTTTATTTAGAGGGTATTTACGTCCAAATCAGGTGGACGGTGTAGGAATTACAATAGTTTGTATATGTGCCTCCCACTTTTTAAGGGGCCAAAAGTAATGGGACAATTGGCTGCTCAGCTGTTCCATGGCCAGGTGTGTGTTATTCCCTCATTATCCCATTTACAAAAAGCAGATAAAAGGTCCAAAGTTAATTTCAAGTGTGCTATTTGCATTTGGAATCTGTTGCTGTCAACTATCAATATGAGATCCAAAGAGCTGTCACTATCAGTGAAACAAGCCATCATTAGGCTGAAAAAACAAAACAAACCCATCAGAGAGATAGCAAAAACATTAGGTGTGGCCAAATCAACTGTTTGGAACATCCTTAAAAAGAAAGAACGCACCAGTGAGCTCAGCAACACCAAAAGACCCGGAAGACCACAGAAAACAACTGTGGTGGATGAAAGAAGAATTCTTTCCCTGGTGAAGAAAACACCCTTCACAACAGTTGGCCAGATCAAGAACATTCTCCAGGAGGTAGGTGTATGTGTGTCAAAGTCAACAATCAAGAGAAGACTTCACCAGAGTGAATACAGAGGGATCACCACAAACCTTGGTGAGCCTCAAAAACAGGAAGGCCAGATTAGAGTTTGCCAAACCTCTGAAAAAGCCTTCATAGTTCTGGAACAACATCCTATGGACAGATGAGACCAAGATCAACTTGTACCAGAGTGATGGGAAGAGAAGAGTATGGAGAAGGAAAGGAACTGCTCATGATCCAAAGCATAGCACCTCATCAGTGAAGCATGGTGGTGGTAGTGTCATGTCGTGGGCATGTATGGCTGCCAATGGAACTGGTTCTCTTGTATTTATTGATGATGTGACTGCTGACAAAAGCAGCAGGATGAATTCTGAAGTGTTTCGGGCAATATTATTATCTGCCCATATTCAGCCAAACGCTTCAGAACTCATTGGACGGCGCTTCACAGTGCAGATGCACAATGACCCGAAGCATACTGCGAAAGCAACCAAAGAGTTTTTTAAGGGAAAGAAGTGGAATGTTATTCAATGGCCAAGTCGATCACCTGACCTGAATCCTGAAGACAAAACTGAAATACGTTGTGGTAGTGTATAGAGCCAAAAAGATTAGATGTCGATGTCCCAATATTTATGGACCTGACTGTATGTTGCCCCACCACCCCTCCTATTTAGAATCTGCTGCCCCCTAAGTGCTCTCCTGGCCCCTTCGTACCAGATACAAAGTATCAGGATGGAAAGTGGGGGAAGGGGCTGGTAAACATGTAATATACTGGCCCCTTCTTTTTCTGAATGGACAGAGTCAGTACTTGTCATGGACCTTGAGATATTAAAATGTTTCTACTTGACATCTGTTACACAGGAGAGGGACATTCAATGCAAGGACATCGGTTATTGAAATGCTAAGTGGAACCAGCTAGAGAAATACCTTTTATTGTGTTCTGCAGGTTAAGAGCGGGTGTCGGAGACGCTCCGTCTGGCTAAAAACTATGGATTGAAGGTTAATTGAATCTAGATGTATGTGTTTATTGTTCTAAAGGTCAGAAGCCTCCTGTCAGCTGTATTGAATTAGCATTCTATTGTCTAAAGCAATGTAACCTCTCAGAGGTAGTAATTAAGTAGACCGGGTTATTGTGTATATTGATTACCCCCTGGGGCTTCTGTCTCAATACACAAGTCTTTCTATCCAAGCTATTGGACCAATCCCTGTTGACAATTTCAAGTCCTCATTTGCATGGTCAAGGGGGACCTGAGTGAAGACTGCATATACTTTACAATTGACCAATAGGAAAGCGGTTGTTGGGAGTGGGATGTTCCAAATTCTGTATAAAAGTGTGCTGTGTAATTGAAAATAAAGAGTCCTGTTGGAACTTACATACAGCCTGCCTGGTGTTTGTTCTCAATGGGTCCGAATGGCACATAGCTGTAATTCGGATCCCGGAACCTTGGATGACTGGACCATCAGACGTTGCAATCTGCAAGCTGACTCACTGGTAGCAGAGGAGTGTCGGGAGAGCAGGACCTGGGCGAGAAAGGATCTCGTCACATTGGTTGGCAGCGGTGGGATTTGCTCTCCAGTTACTGGGACAACTCCAAACCACCACCATGAATGACCAGCTATGCAGCCTGGAGGAGAACCATGCTAAAAGACTTGCTTGAGAGCCGTGGAGGGACCGGTGGGAAGAACAAGGCCACCCTGATCATTGCGCCAGCCGAGATGGATCAGAGGGATGGTGATGCAGGACCCCGGTCAGTTGAAGACTTGTTCCAGCAGCGAGTTCAACAGCGGTTGGCATTATATGGTGCGAACCCATCAGAGACCGCCATACAGAATACCATTAGAGACCTCCAGTGGCAGGATGAGAGAGAACGAGAGCGACAACAGAGAGAACGAGAGCGGCAACAGGAGCTGAGAATTGCAGAAATACGGCGATTGGTAACAACGCCTAAAGAAGCAGCACCAAATGAAAGAAGAGGAGAGGTACAGATAATAGTAACCATGGAAGAGGAATTCAGAAGGAGGTTGCGAGAGAAGCAGATACAGCGCAGAGGACCAGTATCAGAGGAGGTCCTGCTTGGATGGTCTGATTCGATCCGCTGCGAACTCTGGAAAGAAGCGCTAGCCCGCGAGCAGCGACACCAGGGAAAAGCTCTCCCCTCCATCCATGTAAGGTACTGGTCACAGTATGAAGTACGGATGCTGTTATTGGGGGAACAACCAAAGCAGGAGTGGACAGCAGAGTTAAGCAGGCTGATCCGGGAAGAGATGCGGTTGGACGAGAGCTACAGAGCCCTCCGGTGGTATGTAGTCCAAGAGTGCCCGTGGTCAGCGGATGACAGCCCCACGGAAGGCTTTGACTATGATGGCCTGGGATTGTTGTATTGGAGGATGTCCAGGGATCCCAACTTTGGGAGCGATCGGGAGTGGCGTTGGGAGGAAATAATGGAGCACAGAGAGCGAAGACTGAATGTTCCGGAAGTGCACTGGTTACAGGAAGATTTGGAATTCCTGGCCGCTCAGGAATGGGAACTGGAAATCGCCTACAAACAGCTGCTAGACTCCGCTCAGCAGCAGGGTGAGGTTCCCTTTACCTGGGACTATGAGGAAATATCAGCTGACAGTGATGAAATCCTGGCTGATGAATCAGCAGTGGAAAATCGGGAGCTTGCCATTCCCAAAGCTGAAGTGCTGACCGCAGGGCCGAGCTCTGCTAACCTCTGCTCAGTACCCATAGCATCTTCTGGGTTCCATGGACAGGAGATGGTGAACCTCTATCCCCAGACACCAGTTGTAGAGACAGGGGATTTGATAGACTTTTCTGCTGAGGAAGAACAACCTGGGGAGCCTCCAACAGAAGAGCTGGTATCAGGGCCAAACTTCACTGTGCTCTGCCCAGCACCAAGGACAGTATTTGTGGAGTTACAAGGAACTTCCCCAGCTGAAGCGCTGGTCACCGGACAGAGGGATCAAGACCTCTGCCCCACCCCTGTGGCAGTTCCGGAGGCTCAGGGTGAGAAGATGGCGATCACTCCCCAGCCACAGATTACAGAGTGTATGGACTGTTCAGAGGATGTTATGGATTATGCACCCCCAGCAGAAGTGCTGGCAACAGGGCAGAATGCTAGCCATCTCTGCCCAGCACTGGGACCAACTGTGGAGTTCCAGGGAGCCGGGGCGGTTGGCCCCCCTCCCCAGCAACAAGCTGAGGTGGTAAAGCTCGTACTCCCAGCTGAATCACTGGCAGCAGGACAGGATGCTACTGGCGGCTGCACCCCACTACAGCTTGAGCGGATATCGGTGGATGGGACTGTGGTCTCCACTCACAGCAACCCAGCGGAAGAGCTGGCAACAGAGCAGAGTGCCCCAGGCCTCTGCTCTCAACTAACAGGAGAGGGGGTTCCTGTGGTAGTGGATGGGACTGCGATCTCCACGGACACAACCCCAGAACATGGTGCGGCACTGAGACAGGAGGATGTCGGCTTTGCTTTGCAAGCACCGGGGGATTTTTACCTAGCATCAGTGGATGGGACTGCAGTCTCCACTGGTATACCCCAGGAATGGTGGCCAGTTGGCCCAGATTCCCAACGGCATGATGAACTGAGCCCAGCCACCCTGTCTTCTCTCCAGCGGCTGAAAGGACTCCAGGGAGAAGGGCCAGTCCAGGCCTCTCCCCAGCGGCAGGCGTGTTCTCTGAGAGAGGCAGAGATTGGCTGGGTGAGTAATGCTCTGTTTGGGACAAGTTATCTGGGGTACTGGGTGGGTACCGGAATTGGGGTCTCTCCCAGTGTTAGTCTCCTGCCAAAGGGGGAGATGTGTGACAGACCTAGCCGGGACAGGGGCTTTTGGAGAGGACTGAATGTGAGCCTCTTGCCGTCCGATTATGGGCCAGGACCTCAAAACAGGAAGGCAGATGGGTCATCCCAGCAGACAGTCCTGGAACTTTAAGACTATTTTTCCAACATCCTCGAGTTGACCCGTTTGGGTCCCACTGCGGCTGTTGGACTGTTTCCCAGGGGAAGTAATGTCATGGACCTTGAGATATTAAAATGTTTCTACTTGACATCTGTTACACAGGAGAGGGACATTCAATGCAAGGACATCGGTTATTGAAATGCTAAGTGGAACCAGCTAGAGAAATACCTTTTATTGTGTTCTGCAGGTTAAGAGCGGGTGTCGGAGACGCTCCGTCTGGCTAAAAACTATGGATTGAAGGTTAATTGAATCTAGATGTATGTGTTTATTGTTCTAAAGGTCAGAAGCCTCCTGTCAGCTGTATTGAATTAGCATTCTATTGTCTAAAGCAATGTAACCTCTCAGAGGTAGTAATTAAGTAGACCGGGTTATTGTGTATATTGATTACCCCCTGGGGCTTCTGTCTCAATACACAAGTCTTTCTATCCAAGCTATTGGACCAATCCCTGTTGACAATTTCAAGTCCTCATTTGCATGGTCAAGGGGGACCTGAGTGAAGACTGCATATACTTTACAATTGACCAATAGGAAAGCGGTTGTTGGGAGTGGGATGTTCCAAATTCTGTATAAAAGTGTGCTGTGTAATTGAAAATAAAGAGTCCTGTTGGAACTTACATACAGCCTGCCTGGTGTTTGTTCTCAATGGGTCCGAATGGCACATAGCTGTAATTCGGATCCCGGAACCTTGGATGACTGGACCATCAGACGTTGCAATCTGCAAGCTGACTCACTGGTAGCAGAGGAGTGTCGGGAGAGCAGGACCTGGGCGAGAAAGGATCTCGTCACAGTACTGATCACCGACTCTGTACATTCATAACCGAAGCATATTTAATTGTGTTTACTATGCTTCAGTTTGTGAATGAACAGGATGCTTGGCACAGAGCTATTCCTGTCCAATAATTCTGTGCAGCTAAGGCTGCAGAGATGGAGATTGAGGGCTTTGTACTCAATCTCCTTTCTCTATCTCAAAGGTGGAACATCAGAGATCTGTTTAGACCACCTGAT
The DNA here is from genome assembly GCF_905171775.1 of Rana temporaria. Lineage (NCBI taxonomy): Eukaryota > Metazoa > Chordata > Amphibia > Anura > Ranidae > Rana > Rana temporaria. Next base: position 42,839,888 of record NC_053495.1, read on the forward strand.
ATCTCATCAAAGCACCCTCCTAAAAAAAATTGTAAAAAATAATTAAAAAATGTCATTGTAAAAAATAAATAAATTGATTATATGTTAATAAATAATAAGAACTACTGACTCCAGTGGCGGAACTGCTAGGGTCGCAAGGGTTGTACTTGCGACTGGGCCCTGGTGTTCTGCTTCCCTGGGGAAGGGCCCCAAGACAGCAGCAAGGGGGCCCACTAAAGAAAGGGCCCCACTGCAGGACCATAATAAAGGGTCCCACATTGGGAGTAAACTGCCTGGGGATAAGTGGGAAGAGCCCCTTTCCCTGGAGGGAAGGGGTCATGGTTTCCTGCAGCGGGGCCCTGAAGGTTCTAGCTACGCCTCTGTCTGGCACCAGCTCTGTGCTCTCCGCTGTCACTTGTCAAACAATAGCCAACTTCCTGCGCCTACTTCTGGGTGAGGAAGGGATGGCGTGCTTTTCCTCACACAGACAGCCCAGCCTCCTGGTAGCTGCTCCTCCTGCACAAAGGACTGGGTAAGTAGCTGGGGGTGGGTTGAAAGAGCTCTGTACCGGGGAGGGGTGCAGCTTTATGGTTCCACCACCAACTCAGGGACATTATTTCCATTCAGTGACACCACAGACGCAGGGACATTTTTCCTTTCAGTGACACCACAGACGCAGGGACGTTTTCTTTCTAGTGACACCACAGACGCAGGGACATTTTCTTTCTAGTGACACCACAGACTCAGGGACATTTTTTGCCATCTAGTGACACCACAGACTCAGGGACATTTTTTGCCATCTAGTGACACCACAGACTTGGGGACAGTTTTTCCTTTCGGTGATACCGACTCAGGGACATTTTTTCCTTAAGTGACACCACATGCTGAGGGACATTTTTTACTTCCAGTCACACCACAGATTCAGGGACATTTTCTTTCTAGTGACACCACAGACTCAGGGACATTTTTTCCCTAATGACATCACATGCTGAGGGACATTTTTTCCTTCCAGTCACACCACAGACTCAGGCAGGGCTGGACTGGGACAAAAATTTGGCCCTGGACTTCATCCAGACTCAATTCAATAAAATCACGCCCACCAAAAGGCCCCCACATCCATCATTGTATATCATGAGAGGGTGAGAGAGAGGGAGGGTTGAGGGAAAGGGGATGAGAGAGGGGGGTGAGTGTAAGAAAAAGAGAGTGAGTGTAAAAGAGAGGGGGTGAGTGTAGGACCCCTTTTTACACTGAGGAGTTTTTTAGGCGCTTTTGGGCTAAAAATAGCGCCTGTAAAGCGGCTGAAAATCGCTTCCGCTGCAGTCCCAGTGTGAAAGCCTGAGTGCTTTCACACTGGGGTGCTGCCAGGGCGTTAAAAAAAGTCCTCCAAGCAGCATCTCCCTTTTAAAAAACGGCCCACTGAGCCATCGGCCCACCGGGAAACTCCCTGTAGTCCCTATGGCCAGTCCATCCCTGGACTCAGGGAAATTTTTTCCTTCCAGTGATACCGCTTGCTCAGGGAAATTTTCCTTCTAGTGGCACCACAGACTCAGGGACATTTTCCCTCTAGTGGCACCACAGGCTCAGGGACATTTTCCCTCTAGTGACACCACAGACTCAGGGACATTTTCCCTCTAGTGACACCACAGATTCGGGGACATTTTCCCTCTAGTGACACCACAGATTCGGGGACATTTTCCCTCTAGTGACACCACAGACTCAGGGACATTTTCCCTCTAGTGACACCACAGATTCGGGGACATTTTCCCTCTAGTGACACCACAGACTCAGGGACATTTTCCCTCTAGTGACACCACAGATTCGGGGACATTTTCCCTCTAGTGACACCACAGATTCGGGGACATTTTCCCTCTAGTGACACCACAGATTCGGGGACATTTTCCCTCTAGTGACACCACAGACTCAGGGACATTTTCCCTCTAGTGACACCACAGACTCAGGGACATTTTCCCTCTAGTGACACCACAGATTCGGGGACATTTTCCCTCTAGTGACACCACAGACTCAGGGACATTTTCCCTCTAGTGACACCACAGATTCGGGGACATTTTCCCTCTAGTGACACCACAGACTCAGGGACATTTTCCCTCTAGTGACACCACAGATTCGGGGACATTTTCCCTCTAGTGACACCACAGACTCAGGGACATTTTCCCTCTAGTGACACCACAGATTCGGGGACATTTTCCCTCTAGTGACACCACAGATTCGGGGACATTTTCCCTCTAGTGACACCACAGACTCAGGGACATTTTCCCTCTAGTGACACCACAGACTCAGGGACATTTTCCCTCTAGTGACACCACAGACTAAGGGACATTTTTTCCTTCCAGTGGCACCGCTGGCTCAGAGAGACTTTTTTCTTTCAGTGACACCACAGACTCAGGGACATTTTTTCCTTCCAGTGACACCACAGACTCGGGGACATTTTCCCTCTAGTGACACCACAGACTCAGGGACATTTTTTCCTTCCAGTGACACCACAGACATAGGGACATTTTGCCTCTAGTGACACCACAGACTCAGGGACATTTTTTCCCTCTAGTGACACCACAGACTCTTGTACATGTTTTCATTTCAGTGACACCACCAACTCAGAGACCTTTTTCCTTCTAGTGACACCATATGTTCAGGGAGATTATTTTTTCCTTTCAATGACACCACGGACACAGGGATATTTTTCCTTCTAGTGACACCACAGACTCACCACAGCTTACTGAATGGTACCAAAATGATTGATACTAATTATTGCGTGCCATAAACATTGCAGACATTGGCACCATCCTCCTTGACAACTCTCACTCACTGTACTGTATCTATGCAGCCGTTGTCATCCTTGGACAGGAAGTGTTTGGACTGCAGAACACCGCCCCCCTTATCTTTATTACATAGAGGGGAGGTGTTCTGTTGCCCTTTGAGATAACTGGGAACAGTAATAACTGATATCAATGACAGAGAACACATGGGGGGAGACAAACTTTCTTCTTTGTTTTTTTTTTTTTTTGGGGGGACAGATTACGGAAGGGGGGTATAAGGGAGGTAAAGTAAAGCGAAACAGAGAGAGACAGTTTAACTGCCCTGATTCTGGCGGGACATGGGGATCCCGCTAGGAAAGGGACAAATAGTATTATTGCAAAGAAGGTGGTATCAGAGTAAAGAGCGGCCCTCAGATAACAGATAGAGGGGAAGGGAATTAGGATAAGATAAGAATACCTAAAATGTATGGCGATTGTTTTCTTCCTTGTGTATTCATGGGGAATGATATGTTGGGGAAATGTTTCTTTGAGTTTTATTTTTCTTGTTTTGATGAATTCTATGTTGATATCCCTGACTTATGTAAATGAGAGGGTTAAACCAGAGGAATGCCTCTTGGGTCTTTGTGAATTTCTGTTTTTTGCTGTTTAAAATCAAATAAAGGATGATTAAAAGACAGAGAACACAGACACAAGGGGGCAGATCCTCAAAGAAATTACGCCGGCGTATCACTTAATACGCCGTGTAATTTCAAATTTCCCGCGTCGTATCTTTAGTTTGAATCCTCAAACCAAGATACGACAGCATCTGGGTTAGATCCGACAGGCGTACGGCTTCGTACGCCTTCGGATCTTAGATGCAATAGTTTGGCGTCCGCTGGATGGAGTTCGCGTTGTTTTCCGTGTCGGGTATGCAAATTAGCGATTTACGAAGATCCACGAACGTACGCGCGGCCGTCGCATTCTGTTACGTCGTCTCTAGTCGGCTTTTTCCGGCGTATAGTTAAAGCTGGTGTTTTGCGGCGTATAGTTAGAATTGCCATGTTAAGTATGGCCGTCGTTCCCGCGTCGAAATTTGAATTTTTTCTTTTTTTTGCGTAAGTCGTTCGTGAATCAGGATGGACGTAAGTCATTTCGCGCAATGCACGGCGGGAAATTTAGAAACGGAGCATGTGCAGTTCATTCGGAGCGGGACGGGCTTCATTTAAATGAAACACACCCCCTAATCGCCGATTTGAATTCCGCGCCGTTACGCCGCTTGAGATACACTACGCCGCCGTAACTTACGGTGCAAATTCTTTGGGGATTCGAACCAGCAAAAAGTAAGTTACAGCGGCGTAGCGTATCTCACATACGCTGTGCCGATGTATTTGTATGTGGATCTACCCCAAGGAGCTCACTGAATTTCTGGCAGGATCAACAGGTATGTTTTGCACTTATTGAATGGATAGAACAAAACATTTTGTATGGTTTCATTTAAAGTGTTACTATACCCAGGCGCCTGCATTCAATATATCTCCCACAGTACACAGAACACGGAAATGCAACTATTTTAGTAAATATAAACCGCTAAATACCTTTTCTCATCAGCAGTACATAGCAGTCTTGTAACGTATATCAGTGTCTGGTTAAAGCTAGTAGCAGGATGTTTTCATTCTATTCTTTGAGGCTGCAGAACCCCTGACCCTCTGTCTGGACAGTGCTGATTGGCCCTGTGCTGATCACATGCATTCTCCCAAGCAAAAAAATGTTTTCTAGTATTACACACCAAACTGAGCATGTGCAGCTTGTCCCCTAGCCTCAGGAGATGGATTGGGGACTGTGGAAGAAGGGGAGGATCAGAGAAGACAGGATCAAACAGCCTTTTACACAATTGTTTAGGATTAACCCCTTAGGTTCCACAGTGAGTATAACAAGCGTGCTTTACTGCATATACAGATTTATTTTACTGTTGTGGGTTTAGTAACACTTTAACAGACCAAAAAGGGGGCAAATAAAAGAAGTCGGGCTCTGTTCACACCTGGGTGATTTGAAAGAAACTTCTTGCGAATTTGCTTTGCAAATTCCCACGATTGCAACGTGATTTATCACGCAAAATCACGTAGGGTTTGGGTTGCCATTTAGGTTCCATTCACACCTAGGCGTTTGGAATCACGGGTGAAATCGCCCCACGATTCCATAATTGTGGCCAAACACGGGAGGCAATTGCAGTGCCAATAATTGATAATAGCAATCACGGTACAATTTTTCCTCGATTGGCAGGTGATAAATCGTGCTGCAACCGCGGCAAAATTGCAATGTGCGAAGCGTGTCGCTCTAAAGGGTGCAGGAGCTTCTTTTGGGCCACAGCGTAGCACACTGTAATTTGCAGTGAGATTTATCATGCGACAAGATTGCACTGCAATTGGGGTGCCATTAACAAGTAACGCCATCGCAATCACGTCCCGCGTTTTGCTGCGATTCTGGAATCGTAGGCAGAATGGTGCCGATTCTGCTCGCGATTCCAAACGCCTAGGTGTGAATGGAGCCTAAAGCCCCGTACACACGATCGGAATTTCCGATGGAAAAAGTCCGACCGTGTGTATGCCCCATCGGACTTTTTTCCGAGGAATTCCATCGGAAGTTTAGATAGAGAAATCTTTTACTCCGATGGAATTCCGTCGGAATTCCGATGTGAGTTTGGCCGGGCAAAAGCCTGATCGTGTGTACGGGGCATAAGAACCTGGGTATCAGGGGTGGACTGACCATTGGGACTCTCGGGCACTGCCCGAGGGCCCCATGCCACTAGGGGGTCCCATCAGGGTTGGCAGGCTCAATAAAATCAGGGATGTATGTAAAAATCTGTTTTTTTTTACATCTGTCCCTTAAAGCGGTGGTTCACCCTCCATAACAACTTTTTAGCATAACATGAGGCATAGTAGCGCGAGCTACAGTATGCCTGTCTTTATTTTTTTAGTCCCGTACTCACTGTGCAATCGTAGAGACAAGATTCCGACTCCCCGCGGGGAATGGGCGTTCCTATGGAGAGGGAAGGTGATTGACGGCCGGCTCTGGCACATCACGCTCCCCGAAGACAGCCGGAACAGGTCTCGGCTCTTCACGGCGCTATACGGCGCCTGCGCACAGACTATGCGCAGGCGCCGTGAAGCGCCAAGTCCTATTTCGGGTATTTCCGGAGAAGCGTGACGTGCCAGAGCCGGCCGTCAATCACCTTCCCTCTCCATAGGAACGCCCATTCCCCGCGGGGAGTCGGAATCTTGTCTCTACGATTGCACAGTGAGTACGGGACTAAAAAAATAAAGACAGGCATACTGTAGCTCGCGCTACTATGCCTCATTTTATGCTAGAGGAAACATTTTTTTTTTTTTTTTTTTATTAATAGGGTGAACCCCCGCTTTAACCACTTCCCGACCGCCACATGTATATGTACGTCCACAGAATGGCACGTACAGGCAAATGGCCGATCAGGACCCCCCCCCCCCCCGCTACATGTGACGGTCGGATTCCCTCGGGGAGCGATCCGGGACGACGGCGCGGCTATTTGTTTATAGCCGCTCCGTCGCGATCGCTGCCCGGAGCTGAAGAACGGGGAGAGCCGTATGTAAACACGGCTTCCCCGTGCTTCACTGTGGCGGCTTATCGATCGAGTGATCCCTTATATAAGGGAGACTCGATCGATGACGTCAGTCCTACAGCCACACCCCCCTACAGTTGTAAACACACACTAGGTGAACCCTAACTCCTACAGCGCTCCCTGTGGTTAACTCCCAAACTGCAACTGTCATTTTCACAATAAACAATGCAATTTAAATGCATTTTTTGCTGTGAAAATGACAATGGTCCCAAAAATGTGTCAAAATTGTCCGATGTGTCCGCCATAATGTCGCAGTCACGAAAAAAATCGCTGATCGCCGCCATTAGTAGTAAAAAAAAAATAATTAATAAAAATGCAATAAAACTATCCCCTGTTTGTAAACGCTATAAATTTTGCGCAAACCAATCGATAAACGCTTATTGCGATTATTTTTACTAAAAATAGGTCGAAGAATACGTATCGGCCTAAACTGAGGGAAAACAAAAATTTTATATATGTTTTTGGGGGATATTTATTATAGCAAAAAGTAAAAAATATTGCATTTTTTTTCAAAATTTTCGCTTTATTTTTGTTTATAGCGCAAAAAATAAAAACCGCAGAGGTGATCAAATACCACCAAAAGAAAGCTCTATTTGTGGGGAAAAAAGGACACCAATTTTGTTTGGGAGCCACGTCGCGCGACCGCGCAATTGTCTGTTAAAGCGACGCAGTGCCAAATCGCGAAACCTGGCCTGGGCATTTAGCTGCCTAAAGGTCCGGGGCTTAAGTGGTTAAATGTCCGAAACCGACATGCTTTTGATGTGAAAATCATGAGAATTTAGCTGCCCTGCCTCTGCACTGCCTCCTGGCGTGGTGGCAACCTGTAAGCCCGGGGGCCCCATAATCTTCTATTGCCCAGGGGCCCCATGAGTTGTCAGTCCGCCCCTGCTGGGTATAAACTGTACAATCTGACTGTATGCAAACTCCTTTAGATTTATCTAAATGATGTAATAGAAGGACACATCTGAACAACCAATTGAATGTGTATGCAGTCTGGCAGAGTCCTGCACTGAATAGTTTATTGTCGATCTAAAGAAGATTGTATAGTGTGTGGTCACCTTTACAGATCACATACACTTTGAGAGATTGCAACAGTATAGAATAATTCCTTGTGTGCAGCATCTTCTCCTCCTCCTATGATGGGTGGTGTGGGGGAAGAACATGTCTGATGTACATTCCTCTCTATGGGGAAATACATGACTTCCAGGCTGATGATTTCAGCCAATCAGCATTGAGTATGTCAGGCAGTGTACCTCTATAGGTGTGTTGTGTGTACAGTGTGGGCGCTGCCTGTGTCCTCTGCACTCCCCCTGTCATTTCCTCCATACAGCCCCTCCCACTCCCCGCCCAGCTGTCACTATTCTGCCACTCTCCTTCCCAGCCACGCCCCTTGCCCTCGTGTATGCCAGTCCCTGAGCCCCGCCCCCTGTCTGCCTTTATTACCGCTCGCTGTCCTCCTCCCCCGGTGTTCCTGCAGCTGTCCTGTGTCCGCATACCGCTCGCTAATCCCCGACAGCCGTCTTCTCCATGGCCGCTTATCACAAGCCCGACCAGCTGACTCTACAGGCCCTGAAAGACACAGCCAACAGGCTGAGGATCCTGTCCATCAAGGCCACCACTGCGGCTGGATCTGGGTGAGTGCCAGGGGAGGGGGGCAGGGGGACTGATCTGCCAGCTGCAGCCCGCCATGGGCGAGGGAGGCAGGAATACCATGTCATGCTGAGGACACACCTGACACACACCTACCCACCCATCCATCAGTGTATATGGGCACTTCATACCTGGAGGAGACCCCCCCCCCCAGGTGTCCCCCCCCCCCAATCATCACACACACCTACCCACCCATCCATCAGTGTATATGGGCACTTCATACCTGGAGGAGACCCCCCCCCAGGTGGCCCCCCCCCCCAATCATCACACACACCTACCCACCCATCCATCAGTGTATATGGGCACTTCATACCTGGAGGAGACCCCCCCCCCAGGTGTCCCCCCCCCCCAATCATCACACACACCTACCCACCCATCCATCAGTGTATATGGGCACTTCATACCTGGAGGAGACCCCCCCCCAGGTGTCCCCCCCCCCCAATCATCACACACACCTACCCACCCATCCATCAGTGTATATGGGCACTTCATACCTGGAGGAGACCCCCCCCCCCCAGGTGTCCCCCCCCCCCAATCATCACACACACCTACCCACCCATCCATCAGTGTATATGGGCACTTCATACCTGGAGGAGACCCCCCCCCAGGGGCCCCCCCCCCCCAATCATCACACACACCTACCCACCCATCCATCAGTGTATATGGGCACTTCATACCTGGAGGAGACCCCCCCCCAGGTGTCCCCCCCCCCCAATCATCACACACACCTACCCACCCATCCATCAGTGTATATGGGCACTTCATACCTGGAGGAGACCCCCCCCCCAGGTGTCCCCCCCCCCCAATCATCACACACACCTACCCACCCATCCATCAGTGTATATGGGCACTTCATACCTGGAGGAGACCCCCCCCCAGGTGTCCCCCCCCCCAATCATCACACACACCTACCCACCCATCCATCAGTGTATATGGGCACTTCATACCTGGAGGAGACCCCCCCCCCAGGTGTCCCCCCCCCCCCAATCATCACACACACCTACCCACCCATCCATCAGTGTATATGGGCACTTCATACCTGGAGGAGACCCCCCCCCAGGTGTCCCCCCCCCCCAATCATCACACACACCTACCCACCCATCCATCAGTGTATATGGGCACTTCATACCTGGAGGAGACCCCCCCCCCCAGGTGTCCCCCCCCCCCAATCATCACACACACCTACCCACCCATCCATCAGTGTATATGGGCACTTCATACCTGGAGGAGACCCCCCCCCCCCAGGTGTCCCCCCCCCCCAATCATCACACACACCTACCCACACATCCATCAGTGTATATGGGCACTTCATACCCCCCCCCCCCCAATCATCACACACACCTACCCACACATCCATCAGTGTATATGGGCACTTCATACCTGGAGGAGACCCCCCCCCCCCAATCATCACACACACCTACCCACCCATCCATCAGTGTATATGGGCACTTCATACCTGGAGGACACCCCCCCAGGTGCCCCCCCCCCAATCATCACACACACCTACCCACACATCCATCAGTGTATATGGGCACTTCATACCCCCCCCCCCCCAATCATCACACTCACCTTACACTGTACACAATGATCCATAGATAGCCTCACCATGCCTAAAGCCACACAATATGATTGTATAATCTCCTTTAAGATCAACACACACATTGCAATCTGATTGTACAATCTCCCTTTTACATTCAACAACTATAATACATTGCAAGGACCTGCGTGATTGGATACGGATTGATTTTATATATTTAGGTACAGTAGATCCTCATATTACATACGTTTGGTAGATCTAAAGTTGATTGTACAGAGATTGTAATGTGTGTGGTGAAACTGTGTTATATGAAGACAAGTCTGATCAATGCATTCAGTTCCTATGAGATCAGGCAGGCCCTGGCATCAGTCAATGGGAAACCCAGTAGTGACCACACACACTTCAATAACTGATTGATTTCTTCTTCGATCAATCTCAAATAATTGATCTATATTTGACATCCTATTTGATCGCTATGATACAAATGGAGAAGTGCACTATGATAGATGGTTGGAAGATACGATTGTAAGTAACCGATCACCAGTGCCGATTTAGACCTCCCTGGGGCCCTAAGTAAAATGACACGTCACATTAAAGTGAGAAGCGGGCCTCTAGTAATTTGGGGGGCCCTCCGCAGCTTTTCGGGGCCCTAAGTGGCTTGCATAGTGAGCCTATAGGGCGGATCGGCTATGCCGATCACATCTCTGCTGTCACCATGTAATCTGATAATCTGACTGATCAAGATATGATTGGATTCATGAACAACGTATCTCAGTACCGCCGATCGATGTAACATGATTTGGAATATTCCACCCTAGCCGAGGGATTCAGTATGATTGAACCTATTCTAAATTGAATCCAAATCGATCGGCAGAGAAGTTATACCTGTTCAATTGTTTTCATCAAATTGCACATCGATTGGATAATAAATGTGAAGCGTGTATGGTCACCATATTGATTGTACAATCAGATTGTATCTTCCATGAATTATGCAGTGCAAGGCCTGCCGGATTTTATAGTAACTGAATAGATTGTTTAGGTGCGTTCACGGCGTGAAACGGCGTGAACACGTATACATTCGTGAATAGGCGTATCTCGCTGATTTACGCATTCTAGGCGTAAATCAGCGTACACGCCCCTAGCGGCCGGCGTAAATAGACAGCTAAGATACGACGGCGCCGGCGGTCGTATCTTAGCTACATTTAAGTGTATCTCAATTTAAGAATACACTTAAATATACGACGGCGCAGATTCGGAGTTACCACGGCGTATCTACTGATACGCCGTCGTATCTCTACATGAATCTGGCTGTGATTGAATGAATGAATGACTTTTATAGCGCTACACATGCAAACTGATTCGCCTCTGGGCTGTATATGTACAATCAATTTTACATTTCCTACATTTCCTACAACAATGTTATATGAGGACCTACCTAATCTACTGTATCCAATCAATCTGTATCCAATCAGGCAGTTTCATGGTCAATCTAAAGGAGATTGTACAATCAGATTATAATGTGTGTGGTGAGTTTAGGGCACTGCTCTTGGTGGACAGACCTATATACAAACGTGACTGATGCATGGCAGATTGATCACTTAATGTGGTTCTATAGTGCCAACATTATTATTATTTTAATTATAAGTATTATTATTATTATTATGATTGGTATTATTAATTTTATTATTAAAAAAAAAATGTATTATTATTATGATTTAATTATACATAATACTATTATTATTATTATTAATAATAATAATAAATTATTATTATTATTACATTATTATTATTATTTAATTATACGTAAAACTATTATTATTTAATTATAAGTAATTTTATTATTATTATTTAATTATAAGTATTATTATTATTATCAGCATCATTATTATTATTATTATTATTATTATTATTATTACAATGATTATTATTTGTTATTATTAGACTATTTACTGTCACATTTTCTATTAAAGATCACACAACATGCACTGTATACTCACACTGGGAGACTGAATTTTATTCGCACCATGCAGCCATTATATCAAATCGTAAAAAGGTTTTCCTATCCGTAGAAGTGAAATCTTTCTTTTTTGTTTTTATACGTTCTTTATTTTATTTTTTAAATAGTGTTTACAGAGAAATGTATCATTTGTGTTGTGTATTAGAAGACTCGTCTGATCATTAATATACAATGTAGCCGTGTGTCTTTATAAACACTTCCTCATCTCTCACAAACATGGTTACAACTTTTGCAGAGACTTCCTCCCGAGTATCAGAGAAATCTGTCCGGCCGAGGAAGTGTGATTGGTTCCCGAATGATTTCATACAAAAACTTCCTCGTGTTTCTTAACTTGCACAATAATAACTTAATATTGTAATTAAAGTAACAGACATGAGTCATACATTGTTCATGGAACAGACCAGGAAACAATTGTAAAAGAAACATTTATTACCTGAAAAGGTGAGGTGTCATTTGAATGTATTTGCAGCATGGACTGCGTCGCTTTAACAGACAATTGCGCGGTTGTGCGACGTGGCTCCCAAACAAAATTGGCGTCCTTTTTTCCCCACAAATAGAGCTTTCTTTTGGTGGTATTTGATCACCTCTGCGGTTTTTATTTTTTGCGCTATAAACAAAAATAGAGCGACAATTTTGAAAAAAATTCAATATTTTTTACTTTTTGCTGTAATAAATATCCCCCAAAAACATATATATTTTTTTTTTCCTCAGTTTAGGCCGATACGTATTCTTCTACCTATTTTTGGTAAAAAAATCGCAATAATCGTTTATCGGTTGGTTTGCGCAAAATTTATAGCGTTTACAAAATAGGGGATAGTTTTTTTTTATTTTTATTTTTTTTATTTTTTTTTACTACTAATGGCGGCTATCAGCGATTTTTTTCGTGACTGCGACATTATGGCGGACACTTCGGACAATTTTGACACATTTTTGGGACCATTGTCATTTTCACACCAAAAAATGCATTTAAATTGCATTGTTTATTGTGAAAATGACAGTTGCAGTTTGGGAGTTAAACACAGGGGGCGCTGTAACATTTAGTGTTCACTTTGTGTGTGTTTACTAGTGTAGGGGGGTGTGGCTGTAGGAATGACGTCATCGATCGTGTCTTCCCTATAAAGGGAATGACGCGATCGATGCGCCGACACAGTGAAGCACGGGGAAGCCGTGTTTACACACGGCTCTCCCCGTTCTTCAGCTCCGGGGAGCGATCGTGACGGAGCGGCTAAAAACAAATAGCCGCGCCGTCGTCCCGGATCGCTCCCCGAGCGGACCCGACCTCCGCATGTCCCGGGGGGGGGGGGGGTCCCGATCGGACCCCCCACCCACGTCTAGCAGAGGACGTACAGGTACGTACATGTAATTGTGTGGTCTTTTATAAGAAAGGGGTTTTTGGGACTTTGAGTGAAGCACAAGACACGTGGAAGGATAAATTATGATTTTTTTTTTAAGCGGGGTTACACCCAAAAATGAAACTTCAGTTTTTCGGAACCTTCCCCCCCTCCGGTGTCACATTTGGCACCTTTGAGGTGGTAGGGGGGTGCAGATACCTGTCTAAGGCCTCGTACACCTGATAGGTTAACCAGAGGACAACGGTCTGAAGGACTGTTTTCATCGGTCAAAACCGATCGTGTGTGGGCCCCATAGGTTATTTAACCATAGGTTAAAAAAAAGCCAACTTGCTTTAAAATTAATCTATGGATTGGTAACCGATAGGTCAAACCCGATCGTTAGTAGGCACGACCATCGGTTAAAAACCTACACATGCTCAGAATCAAGTCGACGCATGCTTGGAAGCATTGAACTTCGTTTTTTTCAGCACGTCATTGTGTTTTACGTCACCGCGTTCTGACACGATCGGTTATTTAACCTATGGTGTGTAGGCGTGACGGACCATCAGTCAGCTTCATCGGTTAACCTATGACACCGGTCCTTCAGACCGTTGTCCTCTGGTTAACCTATCATGTGTACGACAGGTATTTGCACCCACTTTCCGGGAATACACTCCTGCAGCAGTCACGCCCCTTCCCGCACCCTCTGCTGTCTTCTGGGAAACATACTGGGCTAGATTCAGAGAGAATTTACGCCGGCGTATCTATAGATACGCCGCGTAAATTCAAATCTGCGCCGGCGTATCTTCTTTCTGTATTCAGAAAGCAAGATACGCCGTCATTAGCCCAAGATACGACTGGCATAAGTCTCTTACGCCGTCGTATCTTAGGGTGCATTCTCACGTTGGGCACTAGGTGGCGCTCCCGTCGTTTTCGGCGTAGATTATGCAAATTACCTATTTACGCCGATTCACAAACGTACGTGCGCCCGGCGGTAGTTTTTTACGTTGTTTGAGTAGGTCGTTTTCGGCGTAACGTTGCTCCTGCTATTAGGTGGCGCAGCCAATGTTAAGTATGGACGTCGTTCCCGCTTCGAAATTTGAATTGTTTGCGTCGTTCGCGAATAGGGCTGGACGGAATTTACGTTCACGTCGAAACCAATGACGTCCTTGCGACGTCATTTGAAGCAATGCACACTGGGATATGTACACGGACGGCGCATGCGCCGTTCGTAAATCACGTCAATCACGTCAGGTCATCACATATTAGCATAAAACACGCCCCCCTTCCACATGTGAATTACGCGGGCTTACGCCGGCCCCATTTACGCTACGCCGCCGCAACTTACGGAGCAAGTGCTTTGTGAATGCTGCACTTGCTCCTGTAACTTGCGGCGGCGTAGCGTAAATACGATACGCTGCGCCGCCGTTAGATTGCGCGCCCCTACCTGAATCTAGCCCACTGTTTCCAGGAGAGAGCGGGGACCAGTGACGGTGTGCCACACTACTCACGCATGCGCAGTAGGGAACCGGACAGTGAAGCCGCAACGCTTGACTTCCTGATTCCCTCACCAAGGATGACCAAGGGACGAGTGATTGCTCGGCCTCGGCTGCCGCCATCGCGGGCGCGCTGAGTAGGTAAGTGTCCATATTTTAATAGTCAGCAGCTGCAGTATTTGTAGCTGCTGGCTTTTAAAAAAAAAAATTGGCGGAACCTCCACTTTAATTGGCATATAAACAAAGCATTGAGCGTGAGTATTTTTATATATATACATAAGGCAATGACATGCAGAGGAGAATTCATGTATGTACATGCACGCATCTGAAATCCCATAGTATCCCATGGAAGTAACTAGTATAAGCCAATGCTTATAGAGTAATGGATACAAATGGGTTATAGGATGCAAATAAATCACAGTTGAGGTCAAGCTATGTGTTGGGAACATGATGATATTGATAGTCTTGACGCGTTTTGTGGCCAGTTGGCACAATTCAGCAGCAAACGCATAGCGTATCTGAAAAAAATTAAAAAGGTACCAAATAGGATGTAATGCTTTGCCCAGATAGTGAGAAAGAAGGTAGTGGCAAAGGAAATCAAGATGTGTATCTCCCTGGAATACTTGCATATAAATTTGACCATGCGATTTTCCTGAGGTTCCCGCACCCGCAAATATGATGTGTGCTGAGATGTGAGGGGGTGCCATAAATGGCAGCCACACGCATCTCCTAAGGGCAGTGCAATTTTGCTGTGGGTGGTTGTGGGTGCGGGAACAGATGCGACTCTCACACCCGTGGCCACACCAAGCCTCAAGGGCCGCTTCACACCAGACTGCGGTGCGCAAAAGCTTTCCGTGCATGTTTCTCACACTTTATTCGATCGCATTGCCCTTGCGAGCTGCATGTGGGTGCCAATGTATTGTTACTGGCACTTCAAATGCAGATCGGAAATGCAGTGCATTCGCTGGCACCTAAGAGCATGGTACCACAGTTTGGTGCAGTGTGTTTTTTCAAAGTAGTGCATAATTTTGGCGTGGTCTGGTGCATTTTGCAGCCCATTCAAATGAATAGGCTGTCAAAACGCACCGCATGGGAATGTGCGGAAATCGCACAGGAACGTGCACGTTCTCATGGGATCCCGGCATTAACCGGCCTCTAATATTTGTAATAAAAATGTGTAGATTGGCCAGTAGTGGGAGCTCTCAGTGGCTCGGTTCAATACTCTTTCTCTCTTTTAACAACTAAGATAATCACAACACAGAAGGGTTGATTTGCTAAAGGCAAATAGACTGTGCACTTTGCTTAGAGCTTAGTAAATGAGGTGAAGCTTCACTTTGCAAAGTGTACCCAATCACGTGCCAGGAAAAAAAATATGCATTTTTCCTTGCACATGATTGGATGATGGAAGTCAGCAGAGCTTCTGCTCATTTACTAAGCTCTGTAGCAACTGCAGTCTTTTTGCCTTTAGTAAATCAACCCCAGTGGGAATTGTTTTGCATAGTGAGATGGAGCAGTAAAGTTGGACCATTGTGTAGCACTGTAAAGCAGGAACCGAGACTTGTGTATGTAATAAGTGAATATGGCTGCCTCCATATACAAGTAATTACAAATTCTAGGAGCATTGTTTAAAAAAAAAACATGTATACGGATAAGATCATTCACCCAGCCCCAGTGTCCCCTTAATAGGATCTGTATGCCCAGGGGGGGAGGAGCTGACTCATGATCATTAGTTTGGACTGATTGCTGTCCCTGAGCCCTAAGCAGCATGCCGAGTAATTGTTTAATTTTTTTTTTCACAAGCGCTGAATACTTATTTGATCTGCACATTTAGGGGCGGTTCCCAGCAAAACGCGCATTTCCCGCACTGCAGGTGAACGTGCTGCCCTTGGGATCTGCACGTGAGTGCCAATGTCCTGTTAATGGCGCCCCAAATACAGATTGTAAACAAGTGCATTTGTGGGCACCACATTGCATCCACAGTACCATGCGGTTTGGTGCAGTGCACTTTGAAAAAGTATTGCTTGCACTGTTTTTTCCACGTTTCCAGTGTGATTTTCAGCAAAGGGACTGTCCAAAAAAATCTCTCTGCGCGGGAATGCGCAGGATCACACAGGAACGCATTTGTTCGAATGCGCTTTGCAGTTTGAACCGGCTATTTTTGTGTGAAGATTCCCAGCTCCTTTAGGGTCGATTCACATCTATGCATGTTGCAGTTTGCATATTCCAGGTGCATTTTGCTTTTTTCATTACACATTTTTGTCTCATTGAACTCTATGGAACCAAAAACCAGAAAGAAGTCCCTGGCCTTTTCCATGCAATGCACAGATATGAAGTACCGTACATCCATAGGAAACCATGTTAAATGGACAGTAGTGTGTTTCTGCAAAACTGATTGTACTGTAGTTGATCAATCAGTCGACTTCAGTACAACCAGCCTGTCTGACTTTTTTCATACGATCACTGCCAGCAGCTATAGTCTCCAGTAGTGATCATTGTGTTCTTCCGGCAGGGAATCATCACTGTGTTCTCCCCATCCCAGAACAACCCAAAATAAGAAACGCAAGATAGGGAATGAGGGGTTGGAAACCCCGAGAGGAGGCGAAAGAAAGAAGGTTAGAGTAAATGAGAAGAAAGAGGGGGAAAGAAAGGGGTGAGGTGAACAGGCACTTGGGACCACCCCAAGTGATGGTCCTAGGCGACCAATACTGGTCAGGTTTAACAAGGGGAAGGAGTACTCGATCCAAGGTTCCCAAATTTTGAGAAACTTGAAATGGGAATCCTTCAGAATGCTAGACATTTGTTCGTTAATTGGTGCCAGTTTCTGTTGGTGAGTGCATAGACCCAGGATGGCACAGTGCAACAGGGCTAATTTAGCATCACTACAGATCGTAAAATGAAATAAGGTACACAGTAAACAAAGGACCCGGGACCAAAAGCCCACTAATTGTGGACATGTCCACCAGATGTGTAGGACATCTCCATGATGACCACAACCCCAAAACATGTTTTACTACAGTTAGGATTGCTGTGGGTGATCCGGGCAGGAACCCAATACCACCAGAAGAGAACATTAAAAGTGGCTTCAAGGGTTTTAAAAGACCAGGCCTTGCTCCTGTCTGCCAGATCAATGGTAGTCATCAAATCTCATTCCCACTGAGTCACAGTGGGAATCTTCACTGAGTGAGGATGCGCAGGGCTGTCTTAATGAGAGGGCACTCCTGGGCACTGCCCAGGGGCCCCAGCTGCATGGGGGGCCCTGCTCTTTCCCCAAAGAAGCTTGTCCTTGAGCCCGGACTGCCCCTCTACATCCCAGATGTCCCCCCAGCCCTACCTCCTACTTACTTGATTTCTGTTTACCTGCACTGTCTCCATTGTAGGGGCCCCAGAGCATTACTTTGCCCAGGGGCCCATTATGCTATTAAGATGGCACTGAGGATGCGTGACCATAAATTGAGGAGTAGAGGGCTGAAATGAGGACTGGCGAACCCGGGGCATGTTGACAAACATGTTCAAAGCTTGAATTGCGAAATGGGTATCCAGCGGTGTGATGAAGGGACGATATCCAATGTTAGAGTTAAAGATAGTGGAAAAACTCAAGCTGTGGGGCCTTATGCGTCTCCCGAAGAACAGCCGACATCAGAAAAGACAGAGTGGATGAACATTTTTTAAAACCCACCAGGAGAAGGCAGAGGGTTGTTCCATTCCCAGTGGAAATAGCAGATTGTTGACAAAGGGCAGGAGGCAGGAATGGAGACATAAGGTTGCTTGTGTACCAAACCGAGTCCCATGTTTTCATACTATGCACCATCAAAGGGCTTGAGGCCGAAAGGCCAATTTGTGTGGAAGCCAGAGGAGGGCCTACATAAAAATCAGTGCACAGTTCGGGAGTTCTAGGAGCACCCATAACGGGATGTCTAAGGTAGCATGAAGCATAGATAATTGCAACATTTTTGCTGCCAAGTAATATTTGCATATGTTAGGCACTCCCAGACCATCCTGTATTCTCTGCATGAAAAGAGTAGATCTAGGGCAGCAATGGCAAACCTGGGCACCCCAGATGTTTTGGAACTACATTTCGCATGATACACAACTACACCGCAGAGTGCATGAGCATCATGGGAAATGTAGTTCCAAAACATCTGGGGTGTCAAGGTTTGCCATCACTGATCTAGGGACTTTAGGATGTTTTTGGGCCCATATAAAACAGCAAATTTAATTCTGCAAAAGGCGCAAAAAAAACAGGGGAACTTATATAGGCAATGTTCTAAAATAGTAGAGGGCCTTGGGCAGAATTGTCATTTTAACTGAGTTAATTCGTCCTATCCTGGAAAGGTGGGCGAATCTCCAGCAATGCATAAGAGCAGTCAGTGAGCGCAACAAAGGGTAATCGTTAGCGCAGAACCGAGAATGAGTAAGTAGGAGTCAGTTTAATTCCTAGGTAGTCGATCGAGAAGGATGTCCAGTGTGTGACTGCAATCGAGAGACTAAGTAAGGAGCTAAATGTTAAGGGAAGTCATTTTATCTGGGTAAAACAAAGCCCAGAAAGGTCTGAAAAGTGCTGCAGAACCTTTAGCAGGTTAGGGAGAGTGGTGAGGGTATTTGTCAGAACCAAAAGGACATCGTCCGCAAAGAGATTGACCTTATAATTACCATCATGCATAGGACTCCAGACATATTAGGATCGTTGCGGAGCCTGATCGCTAAGGGTTCAAGAGCCTGAATAACGAGGGCTGGGCATAGGGGGCAGCCCTGTCCAACAATTTATTTTTATTGTTTAAGCATTGGCAGCCGATGGTAATTGTTTTTTGGGGAGGCGGTAAACAGTAACACTCCCCCCGTTGGTCGCTCAATCGGCGGGTGGGTCTGGTGCACTTGCCCCATCTATGCAGTGCTTCACCAGCGACTTCCCATGTGCGGCGGCGACAGCTTTCCCTTCCTCTGCTCTCCACGGGCATCGGCGGTTTCAGTTTCCTCCTTCCTCCTCGGTGGCCAATCGGGAGTTTCTCTTTTCAGACAATCATAAAACGGGACTCA
Source organism: Rana temporaria (assembly GCF_905171775.1). Lineage (NCBI taxonomy): Eukaryota > Metazoa > Chordata > Amphibia > Anura > Ranidae > Rana > Rana temporaria. The sequence continues at coordinate 42,859,337 of NC_053495.1, forward strand.
GTCCTGCTTCTTGATTGGCCAGATTGAGGATCAGTGTTACAACAGCAACAGCTGTAATTCAGGGGCCGGATGCATGAATTTTCTTTTTTTTTTCGGCGTAGGGGTTCCGCAAGGGCCTGGTATGCTCTTGGAGGGGGAAGCCATGCCGTTTTTTTATTTAAAATTTGGCGTGGAGTAGGGCTGCAACTAACAAATATTTTCATAATCGATTAGTTAGCCGATTATTGTTTCGATTAATCGGATAATAGCCTTAAAAAAAATTGCATTTAAAAAAAATTTTGGCCCAATTTGTTGTTGGGTAGATTACAAAACACAAATTGCCGCAAAAACGCATTACATGCTTTTCTGCAGCTTCTCCATTGAAGTATATTGAACCAAAAATAACTAAATAGCAAGGTTTTGCGTTAAAATGTCCTTGCCCTTTCCAAATACGCAGCAGCTGAAAAAAAAAATCATGGATGTGAACGTGTCCCATAGGAAAACATGTAAATGAACTGTAGTGTGTTTCTGCAAAAAGCCCCAAAAAACAGAGGTGTGACCCAGGCCTGAGATGTTTAGTAACATAATGGGGTTAAAAAAACAAAAATAATTACAAAAGGAGCAAATAATCGCTACTGTAAGGGGTTCATTTTTTTACTGTGGGACAGTGAAAGTAATATTTACAGTAGCGATTTTCTCTTTTTGTACCATAAAGGGCTAATTTTAGTTTTTTTTAACCCCATTAATCGATTATGAAAATTGTAATAGATTAATTTCATAATTGATTAGTTGTCGATTAATCGATTAGTTGTTTCGGCCCTAGCGTGGAGTTCCCCCTCAAGATCAGCAGAGCACAAGTCGCATGCCAAAGTCGGATCATGCAAGACGGCGTTCCGACTTTGATCCGACTTCAATGATATTCAATGGGCTGAAGTAGGATCAAAGTCGGACCAAAGTAGTACAGGGAGCATTTTCAAAGTCGGTCCGACTTGTTTTGGACCAGTTAAGACGGCTCCCATAGGGAAACATTGATTTTCACACGTCATGCGACATGAGCTCCCAATGTAGGAGCGTTTGTCGGACCAGTGTGAACCCAACCTCAGTCACAAACATGCAGCCTGACAGCTGATCATTGTAAACACATCTGATGGTGTTTGTCTCACCCCTTTAACTCCTACCTAGTCTGGACAGCTTGACCTGGTAAAGGAAGTTGAAAAATAACAGATGTATTGGTTGGATCACCAAGTGAAAGTCAAGAGAAACGGAGCCTAAAAAAGAAAACGAATGCAGGCATCACATCTAATGCCGCGTACACACCATCACTTTATGTGATGAAAAAAATGACGTTTTGAAAAACGTCAATTAAAATGACCGTGTGTGGGGGAAAACGTCGTTTTATGTCTTGTGAAAAACGACAAAAAAAATTGAAGCATGCTTCAATTTTTTGTGTCGTTTTTTGTGTCACAAATAATCACCGCGTGTAGGCTAAAACGACGTTTAAAACAGCGTTTTTAAACCCACGCAAGTTATGAAGCAAGCTTCAATGGAAAAGAGTGCTGAACGTAACCGCGCTTTGCTAGAGCATTTAGAAAAAACTATGGTGTGTAGGCAACGTGGTTTTTAAAAATTGAAGTTTCAAAAACGTCGTTTTTTTACTTCACAAAAAATGTCGTTTTTTTTCATCACATAAAGTGATGGTGTGTTCGCAGCATAAGGATTGGTAAACTGCAATATAATAAATGTAATATATTTTAAAGGGGTTTCCACCTTTTTTTTAAGTTTATTAAAAGTCAGCAGCTACAAAAAGTGTAGCTGCTGGCTTTTAATAAACTGACACTTACCTGCTCCATGGCTCCAGCGACGCGCCGGCTGGGGCTCCGCTTCTCGCCCCCCCTCGCCGGCCGGCGTCTTCATTCTTTGTGTGGGCACCCGGCAGTGACAGCTTTTGGCTTCACGGCCGGGCACCCACTGCGCATGCGCGAGCGGCAGTGCGCATGCGCGAGCGGCGTGGCGCCATCCGATTGGACAGGCGCTCGCCTACAGGGAGGGGCTGTGAAAAGGCGATTAAGCTAATCGCCTTTTCAGCCCCTCGGCGGAAGGAGGAAGTGGGACAGGAAGTCCCCTTCTCCTGAAGCCCCCACTCCCCCCCAAAAAAAATTACATGCCAAATGTAGCATGTAAGGGGGCGAGGAGTGGGTTAAGCGGAGGTCCATTTTTAGGTGGAACTCCTCTTTAATGGCATGGATATATATAGCCACAGGCTACGCAGTTAAAATGACCTCTGGAGTCACAAAGTTTCAAATGAATAAATCCAGATATTCTAAGAAAGCTAAAACTTTTAGCCACGGCTGTTTGCTTTCCAGCACAACTGACATTTTTAGAAATCTTCAGTGAAATCGGATAAGCTGGCTTCTGCACTCTTTTTCTTGTTCTAAGCCCATGAGACCCCTAATTTTATGGCGTGGGGACATAATAAAAACATGGCTGATTTATGGCCCAGAGCACAATAATTTATGCGGCTTTGCACAGAATAGCAGAGTCAGAACGAATGAATAACACAAACACAAGATGCCCTTGGTATGTATGCTGGTGTGCCAGATGTCCTGAGGGCCAGCGCCAGATCCACAGACTTTTCCAATAGTCTGTTCTGCCCAAACACATCAGATTATCCGCTTCCCGACATCTCTAAACACGTCGCATACCTCCGGTCCTTCCATTCACAAACAGCGGGCTTCTAGGAGGGCTTATGAATAGTATAAAAAGTCAGTTTTGCTCATTGTCCTTTCTCCGATTTTTTTATTTGCAGTGATAGAAATATGTATGTGTGTTTGTGGGGGGGGGGGGGGCATATTTAAATAACATTTGTATTGATTTTTCAGAAACGATCCCTCTGGTCACCCTGCTGTCTTCTCCTGTCAGTATGTTCCCTGTCAGCACATGTGTATGCAGCACGCATGACTTTCCCTAAACCTTCGTTCACACTGAACGCAGGTTTGAAATCGTGCGAGTTCAGCTGATCTTTCAAACCCGCATTTCAGTGCGAGTACGGTGGCGATTTCAAAGACATCTGTGCGGGTTCATGCACAGATGTCTATTGAAATCGCCCGCGAAGTTGCCAAAATTAGTGCAGGAACTACTTTTGGAAATCAGTGCGGCACTGCAAAGTCGGCGTTGCACCAATTGGGACAGTGCCATTGCAGGCAATAGACTACGATTTGACATCTTAAATTGCATTTCTAACCGCGTCGATGTGAACGGGGGCTTAGGGTCCTTTTTGACAAGTATTTTGATCAGATCCACCTGTCAGTTTTTCAGGCGGTTTAAAGCAGTAGTAAAGTCTAAATAAGAAAAAAAGTTTCACCCTGCAAGGCGATATCATAATGTGCTAGCATGCACCGCATACTAGCATATTATGAAAGGCTTACCTTAAAACGAAGCCCTCCAGCGGCGTGCTGTCACCGCTGCAAAGGCTTCCATCTTCACCCGGTCTTGCTTCCGGGTTTGTGGACTGGCAGAGCCGTGATAATGTCACTCTCACGCATGATTTTGGGAGTCTCGGTCACGGCACACAGCTCTGAAGGATGGGGACCTCACTGGCTGCTGTTTGCTCAAATTTCTCCTAAGCAGTGCGGGTTTAGGAGATATTAATTTTACTTATAATAAAGTTCATCTATAGGCAAAAATAAAAAACAAAGTTTACTACAACTTTAACAGAAGTTTAACATGGAAAGGAAGTTCTTCTATAAGAAACAGAGAGCAGGCTTTTATTACAAAAGAGATATGCACTGCAGTGGTGGCCCATCCATTAGGGGCGCCCGCGCGCCACCCGCTCTATCCATGCCACCCCCCTATATGTATAATAGATAGATTCATGCATAGCATTGCCATTGACTTGATTTAAAGCACTTGTGCAAGATAAAGGAAAACCTGCATACATGGCCTGTTGGGGGTACCTGGGGACAGGGTAGTCTAAAGCCTCGTACACACGATCGGATTATCCGGCGAGAATTGTGTGATGACAGGCTTTTATCGGCTTGTATGCTCCATCGGATTTTGTTGCTCTTTAAATGTTGTTATGACACAATAGTATTACAGTATTCGGTTATTACAAGGGAGTACCAACCATGAAGGAAGCTCACTTGAAACTTGAGGCGAACATTTTGAAAGAGACAAAAAAACAGAAGTATGTCGATGTAACTGCAAGCCACTGAAATAGTTGTTGCTAAAGAAGAATGTTTAATCTATGTCCTAATGTGGGTGAGGATGAAAATGGTGAAAGCCGCCCAATAGATACACACTGATATTTAAAGGTGACTCTAAAACCTCGTACACACGATCAGTCCATCCGATGAGAACGGTCGGAAGGACCGTTGTCATAGGTTAACCGATGAAGCTGACTGATGGTCCGTCACGCCTACACACCATCAGTTAAAAAAACAATCTTGTCAGAACGCGGTGATGTAAAACACAAGGATGTGCTGAAAAAAACGAAGTTCAATGCTTCCAAGCATGCGTCGACTTGATTCTGAGCATGCGTGGGTTTTTAACCGATGGTCGTGCCTACTAACGATCGGTTAGGAATCCATCGGTTAATTTTAAAGCAAGTTGGCTTTTTTTTAAACTATGGTTAAATAACCTATGGGGCCCACACACGATCGGTTTTGACCGATGAAAACGGTTTATCAGGTTTAGGATTGGACACAGTCATAGTCATGACTATCCTCCAGCAGATGAACCGATATCAAAGTTACTCCTACGTCCTTTGTCGTAATTGTGAATTAAGTTCTGCCTTCATCCACACTTTTTTGCTTTGAGAGCTGGCTCCATCCAAACATAGCTTTTCTAGTATTTTAAAAGTGTAATTATTTATGAGACTTTTTTATTTATACATAATTGGAAAGATTCACTTATACATATACATTTTTTTTTTAACCACTTGCCGACCGCCGCATGTATATGTACGTCCACAGAATGGCACGTACAGGCAGATGGGCGTACAGGTACGTCCCCGCCTTTCCGCGGGTTGGGGGTCGGATGCGGCGGTCGGATTCCCGCGGGGAGCGATCCGGGACGACGGCGCGGCTATTCGTTTATAGCCGCTCTGTCGCGATCGCTCCCCGGAGCTGAAGAACGGGGAGAGCCGTATGTAAACACGGCTTCCCCGTGCTTCACTGTGGCGGCTGCATCGATCGAGTCATCCCTTTTATAGGGAGACTCGATCGATGACGTCAGTCCTACAGCCACACCCCCCTACAGTTGTAAACACACACTAGGTGAACCCTAACTCCTACAGCGCCCCCTGTGGTTAACTCCCAAACTGCAACTGTCATTTTCACAATAAACAATGCAATTTAAATGCATTTTTTGCTGTGAAAATGACAATGGTCCCAAAAATGTGTCAAAATTGTCCGAAGTGTCCGCCATAATGTGGCAGTCACGAAAAAAATCGCTGATCGCCGCCATTAGTAGTAAAAAAAAACTAATTTATAAAAATGCAATAAAACTATCCCCTATTTTGTAAACGCTATAAATTTTGCGCAAACCAATCGATAAACGCTTTTTGCGATTTTTTTACCAAAAATAGGTAGAAGAATACGTATCGGCCTAAACTGAGGAAAAAAATATTTTTGATATATGTTTTTGGGGGATTTTTTTTATAGCAAAAAGTAAAAAATGTTGAATTTTTTTCAAAATTGTCGCTCTATTTTTGTTTATAGCGCAAAAAATAAAAATCGCAGAGGTGATCAAATACCACCAAAAGAAAGCTCTATTTGTGGGGAAAAAAGGACGCCAATTTTGTTTGGGAGCCACGTCGCACGACCGCGCAATTGTCTGTTAAAGCGACGCAGTGCCGAATCACAAAACCTGGCCTGGGCATTTAGCAACAAAATGGTCCGGGGCTTAAGTGGTTAAAAAGCACATTAACCACTTGAAGCCCAGGCCAATTCTGACACTTCGCTCCTACATGTAAAAATGATAATTTTTTTTGCTAGAAAATTACACAGAATCCGCAAATATTATATATATGTTTTTTTAGCAGAGACCTTAGAGAATACAATGGTGGTCATTGAAACTTTTTATCTCGCACAGTATTTGCACAGCAATTTTTCAAACGTGTTTCATGCGTTAAAAAAAAACAGTAAAGTTAGCCCAATTTTTTTGCATAATGTGAAAGATGAAGTTCGCCGAGTAAATAGATACCTAATATGTCACGCTTCAAAATTGCACACGCACGCGGAATGGTGCCAAACTTCGGTACTTAAAAATAGGTGACGTTTTTTTTACTGGTTACATGTTTTGAGTTACAGAGGAGGTCTAGGGCTAGAATTATGCTCTGGAGCCTACACACAATCGTTTTTAACGATCAATTAAATAAATGCCATTTTTCTCGTCATGAAAAATGGTCGTGTGTACGCGGCATATCACTTCAAATCTTATTGATGAAAATGAAAACCATAATTTCCTGCCAGCAAAAAAAAAATCCCTTAGGAGGGGTTGTAAAGGTTCGTTTTTTTTATTTTCTAAATAGGTTCCTTTAACCTTTTCCATACAGGGCACTTATACACCTTCCTGCCCAGACCAATTTTCATCTTTCAGCGCTGTTGCACTTTAAATGACAATTGAGCGGTCGTGCTACACTGTACCCAAACTAAATTTTTATCATGTTGTTCCCACAAATAGAGCTTTCTTTTGGTGGTATTTGATCACCTCTGGGATTTTTATTTTCTGCTAAAAAAATAAAAAAATTACAGAAAATGTAGAAAATAAAATACGTTTTTTTTTTTGTTTCAGTTACAAAACATTGTAAATAAGTATGTTGTCTACTTCATGGTACTGCACTGATGGGCACCAATGAGGTGGCACTGACGAGGTGGCATTGATGGGCACTGATGATGGGCACTAATATGCGGAACTGATGGGCACTGATAGGTGACACTGATATGCAGCACGGAGGGGCAACGATAGGTGACATGGATGGACACGGACAGGGGGCACAGATGGGCATGGATGGGCACTGATAGGTGGCACGGATGGGCATGGATGGGCAATGATAGACTGTAATGTGTTGTACTAATGGATGCCAATCAGTGCCAAACAATAATGCCTGCCAATCAGTGATGCCCATTATGGGCACTGATTGGCATCCATTGTGGGCACTGATTGGCATCCATTATTTATTTATGATTTGCATCCCTGGTGGTCTAGGGTGGCATACCTGTGGTGGGCATTACTGGTGGTCTTGTGGCATCCCTGGTGGTCCAGTGTGGGCATCCTTGGGGGGGCTGTGCTGATAATCGATCAGCACAAACCCCCCCTGTCAGAGGAGCAGCCGATCGGCTCTTCTCTACTCGCGTCTAACAGATGCGAGTGAGGAAAAGCCGATTACCGGCTTTTCCTGTTTACATCGTGATCAGCCGTGATTGGACACGGCTGATCACATGGTAAAGAGTCTCCGACGGAGACCCTTTACCTAGATTGGTGTTGCGGGGTGTCAGACTGACATCCTGCAACAACGATCGTCGCGATGCACGCCCCCGGGGGGGGGGGATATGGCGTCCAGTCAGGATATTGAAACCACTTTGCCGCCGTCATTTTGCTATATGGCGGGCGGCAAGTGGTTAAGCTAGTGCATTGTTGGTTCACTTACCTTTTCCTTTGATTTCCCTTCTAAATGTTTTTTTGTCTGAATTTTTCACTTCCTGTTCCTCCTCTGTAAGCTTGCCCCCTTATCTGAGCCATTCTGGCTGGGGGTTAGTCAGCGTGCTCGCCCCCTCCCTTGGGACTACATCCCTGTGAACGTTCACAGCGTATCCCCGCAGGGATGTAGTGCCAAGGGAGGGGGCGAGCACGCTGACTAACCCCCAGCCAGAACGGCTCGGATGATGGGGGCAAGCTTACTGAGGAGGAACGGGAAGTGAGAAATTCAGACAAAGAAAAAAAAACATTTAGAAGGGAAATCGAAGGAAAAGGTAAGTGAACCAACAATGCACTAGCTTAAAGGAACCTATTTAGAAATTAAAAAACAAACCTTTGCAACCCCTTTAAATATAAAAATGTTGGTATATAGGACTGTTTGTATGCCCTTGCCTATACTTAGCTCCCGTCCAGTCTAACTCCTTTTAAAAATCTATCCAGAAGAAATGCTGCCATTGTTGATTTAGATTATGATGAGCTGGCATTCTCATTCCTTGTGGGTAGTCAGGCCTGTAAACGGCCTTTACTTGCCTTGTCCTAAAACAGCTCGATCATACTGAGTTTGCATTGTTAATGCCACTGGTTAACGCCACTGGAATTCTTGAGGCAATCTTATGTAGTGTGAAAGGAACACGATTAGCACAGTATTGAGTGATCACATCTGACCACATTGTGGAAGTATTGACCTGTTATGACACATGTGGTCATTGTGTAAGGGGCCCAGTAAAGGGAAGGATGGTGAACTATTACAGTCTTCATGTCAGAACAGCGCAATCTATGAAATTGTTCAAGAGTTATTGCCGTTGCAAAACAGGGACCCACCGGGGTTATTATCAATGTGTTAGGGGTGCTGCAAAGAGCAGCTATTATCAATTATCATCATGGCGATGTTTGAGTAATGTTTCAGGACCATTACTTTAGAATACATTTATATATTAAAATAATTTTTACTTTAGCTTGTAATAAAGTCTTAGGGGAATAATTTGTTGGCAAGAGTAATGCGAAATTATTTTACCGAACCCCCCCCCCCCCCTACCAGAAATAAGGAGCGTTTGCTGCAGTACTCACCTTCAATCTGACACAGAAAGGCCTCTCTTGCAGTAGATGGCCCTCTTCTAGGTTGGGTGACCTGCAGTGCCATTCAACCCATATCTTGCATGTCCTTTCACAAGTGCTGTTCTGAACTGCAATAAGGACCTTCCAGTGCTACACAGGAGCAGAAGATTAAGGGTCCATCATATCAATGGACCGACCAGAACACACCTGGAATTAAACCACAACTCTGGTGAACCATTAAAGTGGAGTTCCACCCATAAATATAACATTACATCAGTAGTTTTAAATTTTTTCTTTTTTTTTTTAGATGCCTTCAAAGTGTTGTTGCTAGGCAGAATAGTTAATCTTCCCTCTTCCTGCACCTAGGTGATTAAGCTTTCTAACCTACACCGCACAGACTCCTGGGAATGTAGTGGGTGTAACTTTCCAGGAGTCTGTGCACTCCCCAGTCTCGAAGAATCATGTGACTTGGACAGTACAGGTGCTGAAACCTGATCTGAAACCTATTACACTGCTTGTGCAGCACTGAGCATTTGCGAGATCTGCAAGGCTGAAATCCAGGAAGTCATACAGTCTGGCTTCATGATGCCCACACTTAAGATGGCCCCAGTCAATTTCTATTTTATAAAGTGTCTAAATGCTGTAACAACCTAACAAAACGGACCTTAGTTTACAGACTAACTTTACTAGAATACATTAAGCTTGTGTATTACAGGGGTATTTATATTTAAAAAGTGAAATTGTGGCCGGAACTCCGCTTTAAATATAAACAGTTTGTGGCTTCCATTCAGATAGCAAGGGTTAAATGCCTGCTGAATCTAGGGGAGGTGTAAAGTAGAGGAATACATATCCTATTATTCCTTACTCCACAGACTCCTGCACCCTCCACCATTGCCGAAATGTGTATGGGCCCTTGACGTCCTCATATACAATGCAGGGCTAATGGTTCTTTATTGTACCTGAGGATTCAGAGGAGAGGGCAGCTGCACAGCCATTAAAGAGGAACGACCTATTGGGACCAGTTGTAGAAAGCTTGCAGGAGCAAGGAATAAAGATATACAGTTGTGCTCTGGCCACCGTAGAACCTTCACTTTATTCTGCTGTAGCCAATGACAGATCGACTTGGCCTTGAGTTTTGGATCGTCATGTTGGAATGTCCAAGTACGTCCCATGCGCGGCTTCCTGGCTAATGTTGCAAATGTTCCTCCAGTATTTTTTGATAACGTTGTTTTTCTTGACGTGATTCTTGTCAAGCCTGCCTTGCATACACATAATCGTGAAAAAAATGCTCTAGCAAAGCGCGGTGACGTACAACACGTACAACGGCACTATAAAGGGGAAGTTCCATTCGAATGGCGCCACCCTTTGGGCTGATTATGCAAATTTTCCTTCTCATAACTAGCTTCTGAGCATGCACGTTTTTTTCCCCGTCGTCAAAGCCTACACACGGCCATTTTTTTACCAACGAGAAAAAATAGAGCAGGTTCTAAATTTTTAATGCCCATTTTTTCTCATCGAGAAAAATGCTCTGGACACGATTGTTTTTAATGACCAATTTAAAAAATTGCATTTTTCTCGTCATGAAAAATGGTCGTGTGTACACGGCATAAGACTTACCTTATACCTCTCTCTGGCCGGCCCCCTCCATCTGTGCCCTGCATTGTAAGTGCAGACAGCAGGGGGAAAAAACTGTTTTATAAATGAAGGAATAACATTTTAAATTAAAAAAATATGTTTTAAATTTGTAATCAGCACAATATGATTTAGAACAGTGGTCTCCAAACTGCAGCCCGGGGGCCAGATACGGCTCTTTGCTTGCCTTTATCCGGCCCTTGGGGCACTATTCCTCCTACTGACACCAACAGTGGAGTACTATTCCTCCCACTGATACTAATGATGAGCTCTCTCTTGCCCACTGACACCAATGATGGGGCACTATTTCTCCCACTGACATCACCAATAGGGGCATAATTCATGCCACTGATAACATTCTTCTTACTGACACAATTGATGGAACACTATTCCTCCCACTGACACCAACACTGGGGCACTATTCCTCTCACTGACACTAATCATGGAGCACTATTCATCCCACTGACACTAATGTTGGCGGCACTATTCCTCCCACTTACACCAACACTGGGGCACTATTCCTCCCACAGACACCAATGAGGGGGCTCTATTCCTCCCACTCACACTAACAATGGGACACTATTCCTCCCACTGACACCAACAATGGGGCACTATTCCTCTCGCTGACACTAATGATGGGGCGCTTTTCGTCCCACTGACAGCAACAATAGATCAAGGACACCCCTTTTATTTCAAGGTTCTTAAAGGAGAAGTACAGCCATAAGCTCCTTTGGCTGTACTTCTCCTGTGGATAAAAGGAGTGCAGTTGATTCTGTACTCCTGTGACCCGTTTTCAGCAGACAACAGGCTGAAGTCTGCTGCCTGCTGATGTCACAGAGCTGGCCCAGGCTTAGGAAAGTCGGGACAATATGGTCAGGATCACATTGTCAGTGTTAGTGCCGGTGATCTGACGATATGGTTTCGGCTATCGAGCTTCCTGTAAGGACTGCGCAGGCGCAATCCTTGCTGACGGAAATCACAGAACCTCCAGGGCGACGTGGAATTTGAGGTAAGTGGCCAGTCGGCCTCACATCCTCACTTCGTTTGGACGGCTTGCTACGCTCGCTCAGCCTCCTGGCTCTTTTTTTAACATCCTCCAATCCACGAGGATGTTAAGGAATGAGCCTGGATGCCGGCCGAGGTTCGGAGATATCTATCGGCAAGGATTGCGCCTGCTCAGTCCTTACAGGAACCATCTCGATAGAGGAACCATTCCGACAAGTCACCGGTAGGGGACAGATGCAGCATCAAACCGATGCTTCATCCATCTAGGTAAGTATGATTCTGCAAAAAAAAAAAAAAAAACATACAGTAAAACCTTGGTTTGAGAGTAACTTGGTTTGAGAGCGTTTTGCAAGACAAGCAACATGTTTTAATAAATGTTGCCTTGCTATACAAGCGATGTCTTGATATAAGAGTAGCGTCATGTCACAACTGAGTATAAAAAAGAAGAGAAGAGCCTCTAAGAGCCGGTTCACACTTACGCGGCAGTACTTCGGGGGTGACTCTGCAAGTGTTCCTGAAGACGACTTCAGAGGCGACCTGCAAAACGACTTCTGTATAGAAGTCAATGCAGGTCGCCCCGAGCCGCCCCCGAAGTCGTACAGGAAACTTTTTCTAAGTCGAAGCGACTTGAGTCGCTCCTATTAGAACGGTTCCATTGCATTGAATGGGACGCCTGACGAGTCGCCCCAGTGTGAACCGGCTCTAAGTGTAGCAATGTGGTTACATTTAATGAAGGTACAACATTTAGCAACTTATTGCCACACTTAGAGGTGCCTCTCTTCTCTTTTATACCCTGTAAAAAAAATGCTTTGATATGCAAGTGCTTTGGATTACAAGCATGTTTCTGGAACGAATTATGCTCACAAACCAAGGTTTTACTGTACTTCTCTTTTAAGAAAACCTTTTTTGTTACTTATCTTTGGTTCTTGGAACGCCCAAGGCTGTATAGACCTTTGGGCTATGCGTTTCCTGACAGATTTCTTTTCTAAAGGGTGTGTTCTCACCGGTGCCCGCTCATTATTTCAGGATGTGAAGAGAAGACGGCGGTAGAATTTGGATAAGTACTGCTGGAGTTTGCAGGATTGAAAATGTTGAACCCGCATGTACTAATTATGACTAATTTTTTTGTTTGCTGAGAAATATGTTTTGTGTGTTTATGTCTTAACTCTTAACATTCATTCTGCACTGTAGGGATGAGTAATCAAAATTTCCAGCATGTTTACGTTCTAACATGCATGTGGATTATGAGACTTGTGTAATCAAAAAGCGTATAGGGCGATCATTGGCGAACGTTGGAACTACGTGGTCTGCCTTTTCTATTTTCCAAAGTAGAAATAAATACCAGATGTTCAACTGCAGCGACTCCTGTTCTGACAAATCCACGATCCTGAAATGTTAAAGTGCATTACAAAATGAAAATAGATATACAGTATAAGCAGCAGCACTGGCCCAGATTCAGGTAGATCCGTGCAATATTTGCGTGGGCACAGGGCAACGAGTTTTGCTCTGCGCCCACGCAAATATTTTGAAATGCCCGCGATTCACGGAGCAGTAGCTCCGTAAATTGCGCGGGCGATATGCTAAATAGCCGGGCGTAAGGCTGCCTAATGTAAATGATCCCGCCGGGGGCGGGAATCATTTAAATTAGGCGCGCTCCCGCGCCGAGCGAACAGCGCATGCTCCGTCGGGAAACTTTCCCGACGTGCATTGCGGCAAATGTTATAGCAGGAGCAACCTTGCGCTAAAGTCGCCGTACGGAAACTCCGTACCTTGCGTGCGCAGGGCCCGCGCAACTTTTGTGAATCGGTGGTAGTATGCAATTTGCATACTATACGCCGATCACAATGGCCGCGCCCCCTAGCGGCCAACGCAAGAATGCAGCCTGAGATATGAAGGCATAAGGAGGCTTATGCCTGTCATATCTTAGGCTGCAGTCGGTGTAACGAGGTTCCTGAATCAGGAGCACTCGTTACACCGGAGCAAGTAAGCACTTGCGCCGCGCAACCTATGGTTGCACGGGCGCAAGTGCTTCTTGAATCTGGGCCACTGAATGCAGCCAATCAGATTTAAAGTATAACTAAAGGCAATTTTTTTTTCTTTTACGTTTTGGATAGTGGAGAGAGATTAGAAGGCTTGTCAGTTTTGTGTCCCCGTTAAGTAGATTCACCCCCTCTATTTGTTCTATCATTGTCATTGAAAGTAAAGTAAAAGAAAATCCCAAATTTTGGGTTGTCCCCAGAAAAGAGGGGGAATCTTCCAATGGGTTGTCCCCAGAAAAGAGGGGGGATCTTCCAATGGGTTGTCCCCAGAAAAGAGGGGGAATCTTCCAATGGGTTGTCCCCAGAAAAGAGGGGGGATCTTCCAATGGGTTGTCCCCAGAAAAGAGGGGGGATCTTCCAATGGGTTGTCCCCAGAAAAGAGAGCGGAATCTTCCAATGGGTTGTCCCCAGAAAAGAGGGGAAATCTTCCAATGGGTTGTCCCCAGAAAAGAGGGGGGATCTTCCAATGGGTTGTCCCCAGAAAAGAGGGGGAATCTTCCAATGGGTTGTCCCCAGAAAAGAGGGGGAATCTTCCAATGGGTTGTCCCCAGAAAAGAGGGGGAATCTTCCAATGGGTTGCCCCAGAAAAGAGGGCGGAATCTTCCAATGGGTTGTCCCCAGAAAAGAGGGGAAATCTTCCAATGGGTTGTCCCCAGAAAAGAGGGCGGAATCTTCCAATGGGTTGTCCCCAGAAAAGAGGGGGAATCTTCCGATGGGTTGTCCCCAGAAAAGAGGGCGGAATCTTCCAATGGGTTGTCCCCAGAAAAGAGGGGAAATCTTCCAATGGGTTGTCCCCAGAAAAGAGGGGGGATCTTCCAATGGGTTGTCCCCAGAAAAGAGGGGGAATCTTCCAATGGGTTGTCCCCAGAAAAGAGGGGGAATCTTCCAATGGGTTGTCCCCAGAAAAGAGGGGGAATCTTCCAATGGGTTGTCCCCAGAAAAGAGGGCGGAATCTTCCAATGGGTTGTCCCCAGAAAAGAGGGGAAATCTTCCAATGGGTTGTCCCCAGAAAAGAGGGCGGAATCTTCCAATGGGTTGTCCCCAGAAAAGAGGGGGAATCTTCCGATGGGTTGTCCCCAGAAAAGAGGGGGAATCTTCCAATGGGTTGTCCCCAGAAAAGAGGGGGAATCTTCCAATGGGTTGTCCCCAGAAAAGTAATAGAGGGGAAATCTTCCTGTTTGGCTACGGGGCATGAAGTGAAGGAAAATCTCCGCAATGGGCCACAGATGTCAAAAAATCTGAGCGGGTTTATAACCCTCCCTTGCTCTCTCCAAAATGAAAAAAAAAAAAAAAAACTTGCCTGCAGTTCTACTTTAGGATTTAAACTGGACTTTCAGCTTAAGGCCTTGTTCACCAGTGGTGTATTACAGAACATCTATGCAGTTTCGGGGGGACGGTTTGAAATGCAGACATTGTACGTTTGGGGCCGCGCACCCACACAGTTATCCAATTAGAAGCAGCAGCTGTGTCAGAGCAGGCGTCGCGTCCCAATAGACAGGAATGGGTCTGCCTGCACGGGAATGTGTGGAACACCCATAGGCGTGCGTAAGGGGTGTGCCTGGGCACACCCTAATCCTGGGGTTGGCAACCTGTCGATGGTGGGCAGATGACAGGTAAACCGCAATCCTTGCTGGTCCTCAGAACCTAGACAGGAGAGGCGGCGGGGGTGGAATTTAGTGGAACCGATCTGTATTTTCCTCCTGAAGCAGCTGAAAGTAGGCTTCTCCTCCTCTCCATTTTGTCAACATTCAGCTGCCACAGGAATAAAATATAGGGGATCGGTACTAATATATGCCACCCCTCTTTTCCCTGTTCCTCTTTCTCCTGTTGCCTGGGTCCCCCATGTGCTCCCTTGCTCCCCCTTCCTCCCATTGTTTTAGGATCAGGGTCAGTAAATATGTCAAACGCATATGTGTTGGAGCTTTGCGGTGCACACCCTAATGCAATAGGCTGCACACACCTATGGGAACACATGTGCATCCCTATGTGGGTAAACATGACCCTCACACAGATATACACTGTATTACACCCAATGTGAATGAGGCCTTAAACAGCCAAGTACATTCCAAGTGCGTCAAAACAAAAAGGGTGCAAAGTGTTGCAGTTTGTTTACTTTAGAAAGAAGCCACAACCTGAGCCTGAAAGCCTCTCCCATGTCAGCAGTCTACAGAGAAGGACACTTGTTCTCTGCGTGGAAGCTGTGGCACCTCTGCAAAGGTCTCACACACCACCTAGAGCTAGAGATCTCCAATCAGCAGAGACCATGGGCCAGATTCACGTACAGCGGGCGCAGCGTAACGTAACCGGTTTACGTTACACCGCCGCAATTTTTCCGATTTAGTGCCCGATCCACAAAGCACTTACCTGGAAATTTGCAGCGGTGTATCGTAAACAGGTCTGGCGCAAGGCGGCCCAATTCAAATGGGGCGGGTACCATTTAAATTAGGCGCGCTCCCGCGCCGGACGTACTGTGCATGCTCCCGTCGCAAATTTCCCGACGTGCTTTGCGCGAAATTACGACGCGCCAACGTTTTGTGAATCGCGACGAGAAAAAAGACTTACGCCGGGAAAAATAAAAGATTTAAAAAAAATTCAAAAGCGACGCGAGAAAGACGGGCATACTTTAACATGGTGGAGTACTTTTACACCATGTTAAAGGTGCCCTATCTTTGCGACGGAAATCTAACACTTGCGACGCCGTAACGACGGGAAAAATCTTCGTGGATCGCCGTAACTCCTAATTTGCATACCCGACGCTGGTTTACGACGCGAACTCCCCCCAGCGGCGGCCGCGGTACTGCATCCTAAGATCCGACAGTGTAAGTCCATTACACCTGTCGGATCTTCTGGCTATTTATGCGGAACTGATTCTATGAATCAGTCGCATAGATAGAAACAGAGATATGACGGAGTATCAGGAGATACGCCGTCGTATCTCTTTTGTGAATCTGGCCCCATGAGCTTTGCTGCAGAACTATAGATCTGACTTAAAGAGGAAGTACGGTAAACCCATCAGGGTTTTGCTACCTTTTGCTACCTGATAAGTCTGCAAATTAAAAGCATAATTATTATTATTATTATGTGACACTTGCCTGCAAAAGAATCCAGCAATGTCCCCTGTGTAGGCCGCGTCCATCTTCTGTCTCCTCTTCCTTCCGGGCTGCGGACTCCGGCTCTGTGATTTGCCGGAGCCGCGTGACGTCACTTCCTCGCATGCGTACGAGAACCGCCATTAGCGGCACAGGCTGGGGAAGAAATGGCACTTAGTTTAGTTTCTTCCCTGTGCCGTTAACATTTTCGGCAGACTACAAGTTCAATATCTCCTAAACAGCGCACATTTAGGAGATATTTCCACTACCTATAGGTAAGCCTTCTTCTAGGCTTACTTATAGTTAGAAGTAGCCAAAGGGGGTTTACAACCACTTTAACAGGGGGTGTGTCAGACCTCTGCAGGGAGACCACTGCTTACACATCGAGAGCAAGGGTCCTTCTGATGTATGCTGGTAGGGGACATGCTTTTCTACTCAGGCTATGGCTGCTTTATAAAGTATACATACTGTAAAACCTTTCATACCCTTTGTTTTAATGCATCTGGAATGTACCTCTGTGTACTATAAACATAGTATATTGGCCGTGGGTTATCTTTAATGTTCTCATATCATTGTTTCATTTTATTTCTAGACATCCAACATCATGTTGCAGCGCAGCCGAAATTATGTCCGTGCTCTTCTTCCATATCATGAAGTATAAGCCTCAAGACCCCAAGAATCCCAACAATGATCGTTTTGTCATGTCTAAGGTATGGGTTACATGCAAAATTACAATAGATGGCCCCAAAGGTAAACTATCTTAAGAATTACCAAAATCTTCTAGATGTTTGCATTAATAGTTCCAAAAATGGCATCTGAATCATGTAAACATTTTTTTTATTATTGACACATAAAATGTATGATATTACCATTTCTTTCTTGAATAGCATGTTTAGAGACTGATAGCAAAAGCTACCAGGGCAACGAATCATATCATACCTTGTTCTTTTCTGTATTCAAAACTGTTTTAGTCTATGTATAGTGCAGTGCACTGATACTAGGCACTATTACTCCCATTGACTCCAACAGTGAGAAACTATTCCCTCCACTGTCACCAACAGTTGGGCATAATTCCTCCAACTGACTCCAACGATAGGGCACTGTTTCTCCCAGTGACCCCGATGATGGGGCAATATTCCCTACACTGACACAATCAAGGGGGCACTATTCCTCCCACTGACACCAATGATGGGGCACTATTCCTCCCACTGACACCAATGATGGGGCTCTATTCCTCCCACTGACACCAATGATGGGGCACTATTCCTCCCACTGACACCAATGATGGGACACTATGTCTCCCACTGACACCAATGATGGGACACTATTCCTCCCACTGACACCAATGATGGGGCTCTATTCCTCCCACTAACACCAATGATGGGGCTCTATTCCTCCCACTAACACCAATGATGGGGCTCTATTCCTCCCACTGACACCAATGACGGGGCTCTATTCCTCCCACTGACACCAATGATGGAGCACTATTCCTCCCACTGACACCAATGATGGGGCTCTATTCCTCCCACTAACACCAATGATGGGGCTCTATTCCTCCCACTAACACCAATGATGGGGCACTATTCCTCCCACTGACACCAATGATGGGGCTCTATTCCTCCCACTGACACCAATGATGGGGCTCTATTCCTCCCACTGACACCAATGATGGGGCTCTATTCCTCCCACTGACACCAATGATGGGGCACTATTCCTCCCACTGACACCAATGATAGGGCACGATTCCTCCCACTGACACCAATGATGGGGCACTATTCCTCCCACTGACACCAATGATAGGGCACGATTCCTCCCACTGACACCAATGATGGGGCACTATTCCTCCCACTAACACCAATGATGGGGCACTATTCCTCCCACTGACACCTACAATGGGGCTCTATTCCTCCCACTGACACCAATGATGGGGCACTATTCCTCCCACTGACACCTACAATGGGGCACTATTTCTCCTCCCACTATCCACAGGCATTATGTATTTTTTTTTACTCCCCCTGACTACCAAGCCTGGGGCATTGTTACACCTTCTGCCCACAGTCCGGCCCCTCTAAAGTCCAATGGGCAGTAAATTGGTTCTTACCAGAGCCCTGGTATAGTGTACACTTTGGATTGTGAGCATAACTCGTTCCAGAAACACGCTTGTAATCCAAAGCAAATTTTCTCATAAGAAATAATGGAAACTGAATTGATTTGTTCCACAACCATTTTTTCATAAGTCTTCAATTTATAGTCCATTTAAAAAGATTATAGCAATGTGATAGGTTGTGTAGCCATAAAATGTCCATCCACAAATGGAAGCCTCTACAAGGGGATTAGAAGCAAAATCCAGCAGGAGCTACAGAGTATAAAAGAGAAGAGAGGTACCACTTAGTGTAGCAATATGGTTACATTTAATGAAGGTACAACATTTAGCAACTCACATGGTTGATGATTAAAAGAGGCACGTCTAAGTATGCAGGCATCCGAGGTAAAGCGGCTCACATAGACCGCCCTCCTCACCGCCGACTCTCACCACTATCAGTCTGCAATCGTGACCGGGAAGACTACCCTGCAGTAGAGCGATCTGAAAGCGAGGCTTGAACTCTGGATGCCTGCATACTTAGATGTGCCTGTTTCATCAACCATGTGAGTTTCTAAATGTTGTACCTTCATTAAATGTAACCATATTGCTACACTTGGAGGCGCCTCTCTTCTATTTTATACTCAGTTGTGACATGACGGTACTCTTATATCAAGACATCGCTTGTATATCAAGTCAAAATTTATTTAAGTCTTGCAAAAGCTCTCAAACCAAGTTACTCTCAAACCAAGGCTTTAGGCCTGGTTCACACTGGTGCGTTTTGACATGTGATTTGGCATGTCGCGGTATTTACCGCAAATTGCCGGCAATAGCACCGTCCTAATCGCATCTGCGGCGCTGCACCAATTTCAAAAAGTAGTTTCTGTACTACTTTTTGCGATTTCGGCCCGCGATTTACATTGACATCTGTGCAGAAACCTGTACAGATGTCTCTATAATCGCGGCCGAAATCGGGACTGCCAGCGGGAGTGAAATCGTGCGAGTTCAGCTGAACTCCCGCAGCCCAGTGTGAACCTGGGATTACTGGGCCATATTCTCATAGAAGTTACGATGGAGTATCTCAGGATACTCCATCGTATCTCCCTTTTTTGGCCCGTGTATCTATGCGACTGATTCATAGGGCCAGATTCACAAAGAGATATGACGGTGTATCTACAGATACACCATCGTATCTCTGACGTAAACTGGTCCTATCTATGCGCCTGATTCATAGAATCAGTTACGCATAGATAGGGCTAGATCCGACAGTGTTACAATGTGTTACACTGTCGGATCTTTTTTTCAATTTAAAAATGGCGCCGATAATTTACGATAAATAATATGTAAATCAGCGAGATACGCAAATTCACGAACGTACGCGGACCCGTCGCAGTGTTCTTACGTCGTTTCCGTAGCGGTTTTCCGTCGTATACTTACCCCTTCTTTTATCAGGCGCAGCCAATGTTAAGTATAGCCGGCGTTCCCGCGTCGAATTTGAATTTTCCTACGTCGTTTGCGTACGCCGATTCACGAACATGCGCGTCGCAAGTCCCGCTCACGTCGCAACCACTGACGTCCTAGTGACGTCAGTGGGAGCAATGCACGCCGGGAAATTCCCTGGACGACGCATGCGCATTTAAATCGGCGCGGGAACGCGCCTGATTTAAATATGACACTCCCCTAGCCGCGGAATTTGAATTCCGCTGGGGGATTTAGGATCCGCCGTCGCAAGTTTGGAGGTAAGTTGTTTGTGAATTAGCCACTTGCCTCCTAAACTTGCGGGAGCGGATCTTAATTCACGTAGAACGAGCGGATCTATAGATCCGCTGCGCTACGTGAATCTGGCCCTTAGAATCATTTTCGCATAGATACACTTAAGATCCGCCATCTGTAAGTCACTTACACTGGCGGATCTTAAATGTAATGACGCCGGCCGCCGCTAGATGGCATTTACGTGAAGGACTCATTTGCGTATGCAAATGATCCTTCTACGCCAATTCCCGAACGAGTTCGCGTCGCGTAACCGTCGCTAACGTCGTTTGCGTAAGCGGAAACTTACTCCTGCTATATGAGGAGTAAGTTTCCGCAAGTCCCACGTAGGCCATGTTACGGATGGCGTCGGGTCCGCGTCGTGTTTTTTCGTCGGGTACATCGTTTTACTAAGTCGTTCTTGAATACGACTTTACGTCAATGACGCACACGTCCGCGTCATTGACGTTTTCCGCCGAGAACTGGAGCATGCGCACTGGGCTTTTTGAAGCCCGGCGCATGCGCAGTTCATTAGAATCGGGGGCGCGCTTAATTTGAATACAAGCCGCCCCCTTGGAGATCCGCCAGGCTACGCCGGGGCATTTACACTCCGCCCTCCCAACTTACGGAGCAAGTGTTTGGGGAATACAACACTTGCTCCTGTAAGTTGGGACAGCGGAGTGTAAGTGCCTTAAGCGCAGCCCGCGGATTTTTAGAGAGAATATGGGCCATTGTATTTTGTTTTGCTTGAATGGCCTGCATCAGAACACACCACAGCAATTCAATAGAGCAGAGTTGAGGAACACTATGAAATGTATAGGCCATCTTGTTTAGTAACCCTTGTTTTTTTGATCATTAGTATAATGCATTACATTACTTATTTTAAGTTTAAAGCCACAGGACATCCTGATATCCTGCCATAACATTTCTATATACAAATTAGAATTTATTGATCTCTCAAAGCTATCCAAGCCCTGAGACTGCAAAGCAACCAAAACCTTACACTCCATCCAACATGTTTCACAGTTGGGATAAGTGTTGGTACCGCTGTGGAGTGTTTTGGTTTCCCTATAGGTCCCTCTGTGTACTTTTGCCAGAAATATAACTGTATTCTCATTTGTCCACAGAACATTGTTTCAGTACTGCTGTAGGACTGAGGCTCGGTTCACACTGCCACGACTTGGGATCCGGCTTGTTAGACCCCAAGTAGCGCGACATGTGAAATCCCATGTTAGTCAATGAGAACTGTGCACTAATGCACTACTGAAGTTGCTCCAACCTCAGAAAAGGTTTTTGTACTACTTCAAGGTGACTTCTATCCGACTTATATTCTATACTTCTATTAAAGTAGTACTCAACTCACCAGGAAGTAGCCTGGCAAAGTCGCACCGTAACATGCGCGACTTTCAGGTCACTATGGTTCATTACTGCTTCCATGGAATACTCATGAACAGGTGTCATCAAGTTCAAAGGAAGCCTACAGTTCAGCCCAGGGTGAATCATCTGTTTATTTTATCGTATAAGTTGCACCATTGTAAGGCACTAATTCTGCTGATGAAGTAGAATAACAACAGTTACATAGTTACATAGTTGATGAGGTTGAAAAAAGACACAAGTTCATCAAGTCCAACCTATGTGTGTGTGATTATATGGCAGTTACATCCCTGTATGTTGTGGTCGTTCAGGTGCTTAATTAATAGTTTTTTTTTCAACTATCAATGCCCCCCTGCCTGAAACCACCGCCTGTGGAAGGGAATTCCACATCCTTGCCACTCTTACAGTAAAGAACCCTCTATGCAGTTTAAAGCGGGGGTTCACCCTAAAAAAAAAATTATTATTTAATTTTTTTGCGCCGTACTCACAGTTTAATCCATTAGTTAAGTTTCAGACTCCCCGCGGGGAGTAGGCGTTCCTATGCAGATGGGAACATGATTGACGGCCGGCTATGGCGCGTCACGCTTCCCGAAAATAGCCGAAATAGGACTTGGCTTTTCACGGCGCCTGCGCAGTCAGCTCCTAGTCTAGCGCCGTGAAGAGCCGAGTCCTACTCCGGCTATATTCGGAAAGCGTGATGCGCCATAGCCAGCCGTCAATCATGTTCCCCTCTGCATAGGAACGCCTACTACGCCCCGCGGGGAGTCTGAAACTAAACTAATGGATTAAACTGTGAGTACGGCGCCAAAAAAATAATAAAGGCATACTGTAGCTCACGCTAGTATGCTGGATGGCATGGTAGAAACTTGTTTTTTAGGGTGATCCTCCGCTTTAAGGTTAAAACGTTTTTTTTCTAATTTTAGTGAGTGGCCATGTGTCTTATTAAATTCCCTACTGCGAAAAAGTTTTATCCCATTGTGGGGTCACCAGTACGGTATTTGTAAACTGAAATCATATCCCCTCTCAAGCGTCTCTTCTCCAGAGAGAATAAGTTCAGTGCTCCCAACCTTTCCGCATAACTAATATACTCCAGACTAAAGCCTCGTACAAGAAAACTGCTTCTTGCCGAGAAAACCGTTTGTGTGTACGAGGCTTTCGGGTTTCTCATCTGGAAATCTGTCCATAATCTCGACGAGAAAAAAAGAGAACCTGCTCTTTTTTTTCTCGTCGAGATTCTTGGCGGCCTGTTTCCCGACGAGAAACCCGAGAGTGTGTATACTTACCTGTCGCCATAGAAACCCGCGCATGCTCGAAATGACTTTGACGCATGCGCAGTAGGTTCCACGGCATAGGTAGGGTGAAGCAAGATGGCGGCGACGGCATCAAATGTGACGAGCGCATGCTTGTCGTAAGCAATGACGTCACTGCGTTCTTGCCTTTCAGGAGAACAGCAGTTCTTTTGAAAGGTCAGTGTGTACCCTCGGGCGGCAAGAGATTCTTGCCAAGAATCTCGTCAGGGAAAACGACGGGTTTTTCCTGACGAGATTCTTGCCTGTGTGTATAGGGCCTAAGCCTTTATTAGCTTTGTTTCCTTCTTTGTACTCACTCCATTTCCAGTACATCCTTCCTGAGAACTGGTGCCCAGAACTGGACAGCATACTCTAGGTGTGGCTGGACCAGAGTCTTGTAGAGCGGGAGAATTATCGCTTTATCTCTGGAGTTAATCCTCTTGTTAATGCATGCCAGTATTCTGTTTGCTTTGTTAGCAGCAGCTTGGCATTGCATGCCATGGCTGAACCTATCATCTACTAGGACCCCCCAAGTCCTTTTCCATCCTAGATTCCCCAGGAGGTTCTCCCCCCAGTGTATAGATTGCATTTATATTTTTGCCACTCAAAATGCATTATTTTAAATTTTTCTACATTGAACCTCATTTGCCATGTAGTTGTCCACCCCATTAATTTATTCAGATCTTCTTGCACGGTTTCCACATCCTGCGGAGAAGTTATTGCCTTGCTTAGCTTAGTATCGTCCGCAAATACAGAGATTGAGCTGTTTATCCCATTCTCCAGGTTGTTTATGAATAAATTAACCACTTCAATACAGGGCTTTAAAACCCACCTCCATACCGGGCCTATTCTGGCACTTCTCACCTCCATGTACAAATCATCATTCTTTTGCTAGAAAATTACTCAGAACCCCCAAACATTATATATGTTTTTTTTAGCAGACACCCTAGGGAATAAATTGGCGGTCATTGCAACTTTTTATCTTGCATGGTTTTTGCGCAATAATTTTTCAAACACCTTTTTTTGTAAAAAAAAAAATGGTTTCATGAATTAAAAAATAACAAAACAGTAAAGTTAGCCCAATTTTTATGTAAAATATGAAAGATGATATTACGCTGAGTAAATTGATACCTAACATGTCATGCTTTAAAATTGCGCACACTCATGGAATGGCGCCAAACTTCGTTACTTAAAAATCTCCATAGGTGACGCTTTAAATTTTTTACAGGTTACCAGTTTAGAGTTACAGAGGAGGTCTAGTGCTAGAATTGTTGCACACACTCTAACGCACGCAGCGACACCTCACGTGTGGTTTGAACGCTTACATACGTCGGCGGGACTTACGTGTGCGTTCGCTTCTGAGCGCGAGCTACCGGGGACAGGGGCGTTTTAATTTATTTCTTTACTTATTTATTTATTTTTTTCACTTTTTAAAAATTTTTTTTTTTTCGATCGCTTTTATTCCTATTACAAGGCATGTAAACATCCCTTGTAATAGGAATGTGTGTGACAGGTCCTCTTTAAGGAGAGATGCGGGGTCAATAAGACCCCACATCTCTCCTCCAGGCTGGAAAGAATGAGATTGTGAAAAAAAAAAAATTCACAGATCTCATTCTTACTAGCCCCAATTGCGGTTTGTTTACTTACGGGTACCCGGGCGTGACTTCATCACATCGCGCCCGGGCCTCTCTATGCTGCACATCCGGCGGACGGCGATCATCTCTCTGGGCACCGGATGGCAGCGGGAGGGGGGGATGTCCGCCTATAAGAATGATCAAGCGCCGCTATGATCGTTCTTACGGTGTACAGGATCGCCGCCGGAAGAAAGTGATATCTGAATGATGCCTCTAGGTGCAGGCATCATTCAGATATCCCTGCACAAAGTACAGGATGTCATATGACGTCCACCCGGGATAACAGATCCCCTTTTTGGACGTCATATGACGGCGTGCGGGTTTTAAAATGGTTATACAGAATTGGTCCCAGCACAGAACCCTGGGGGGACCCCACTACCCACCCCTGACCATTCCGAGTACTCCCCATTTATCCCCACCCTCTTAAAGTGGAGTTCCACCCATAAATATAACATTACATCAGTAGATTTTAAAAAATGTCATTAGTCCTTTAAGAAAAAACATTTTTTTTTAGATGCCTTCAAAGTGTTGTTGCTAGGCAGAATAGTTAATCTTCCCACTTCCTGCACCTAGGTGCTTAAGCTTCCTAACCTACACCACACAGACTCCTGGGAATGTAGTGGGTGTAACTTTCAAGGAGTCTGTGCACTCCCCAGTCTCGAAGAATCATGTGATTTGGACAGTACAGGTGCTGAAACCTGATCTGAAACCTATTACACTGCTTGTGCAGCACTGAGCATTTGCGAGATCTGCAAGGCTGAAATCCAGGAAGTCATACAGTCTGGCTTCATGATGCCCACACTTAAGATGGCCCCAGTCAATTTCTATTTTATAAAGTGTCTAAATGCTGTAACAACCTAACAAAACGGACCTTAGTTTACAGACTAACTTTACTATAATACATTAAGCTTGTGTATTACAGGGGTATTTATATTTAAAAAGTGAAATTGTGGCCGGAACTCCGCTTTAACTCGCCCTTGTAGCCAGTTTCCAAGCCATGTACTCACCCTATGGTCTATGTCGACAGACTTTACTTTGTACAGTAAACGTTTATGTGGAACTGTGTCAAATGTGTCAAGTGATTCCTTCTATCTGCAATCTTCCTCACTATTGATGTAGAACATTTTCTAATGCCGCGTACACACCATCGTTTTCTGCGATGGAAAAAAACGTCATTTTCAAAAACGTCAATTTAATTGACCGTGTGTGGGCAAAAACGTCGTTTTATGTCTTCTAAAAAACGACAGAAAAAAATTGAAGCATGCTTCAATTTTATGTGTCGTTTTTGGCCGACGTCGTTTTCTGTGTTCTAAACATTGACCGTGTGTACGTAAAAACGTCGATTTAAGCCCGCGCATGCTCAGAAGCAAGTTAGGAGACGGCAGCGCTCATTCATGTAAAACGACTGTTCAGAATGGAATCAGCACATTCGTTAAGGTGTTTTTCAGCTTATAGACAAGAAAACGAAATTTAAAGCACAGTCACTGAAAATCACGAATCGTATCTCACCAAACTTTTACTAACACGCAGCAACACGATATCAGCAAAAGAGGCCGTCTTCCGCATGGAAACGACCCTTTATAGTGACGTCGTGCGTGATTGACGGAACTGCGCTGTGCTAGAGCGTTGTGAAAAAGCGATGGTGTGTATGCTACGTCGTTGTTCAAATTGAAGTTTGAAAAATGACGTTTTTTTAAAGCACATAAAGCGTCGCATTTTTCCATCGCAGAAAACGATGGTGTGTACGCGGCATAAGTCCCTGTGCTGACAATTCCAGTCTTTTTACAAACTATAGACATAGGGCCAGATTCACGTATCTCACCGTATCTTTGTGCAGGCGTAGCGTATCCTATTTACGCTACGCCTCCGCAACTTGGACAGGCAAGTGCAGTATTCACAAAGCACTTGCTCCGTAAGTTGCGGCGGCGTAGCGTAAATTGGACGGCGTAAGCCTGCCTAATTCAAAATAGGCTGGTAGGGGGCGTGTTGTATGTAAATGAATCGTGACCCCACATAAAAGACGGGCCTAACGAACAGCGCATGCTCAGTATCACGTCAAATTTACTCCATAAGATACGCCAGGCCCAATGCCTGTGACGTGAACGTAACCTACGCACAGCCCCATTCACGTACGACTTACGTAAACGACGTAAAAAGATACGCTTGCCGACGTCCATACTTTGCATTGGCTGCGCCTCATATAGCAGGGGTTACTTTACGCCGGACGTAAGCCTAACGTAAATGGCGTAGCGGGCGCAAGTACGTTCGTGAATCGGCGTATCTACCTAATTTACATATTCGACGAGTAAATCTATGGAAGCGCCCCTTGCGGCCAGCGTAAATATGCACCCAAGATACGACGGCATAGGAGACTTACGCCGCTCGTATCTTGGCCAAATCTATGCGTAACTGATTCTAAGAATCAGGCGCATAGACACGACGGCTCACATTCGGACTTACGACGACGTACGTAGAGATATGCCGTCATAAGTCCACTGTGAATCTGGCCCATATTTTTCTAGGGTAAAAAATGTTCAGTTATTTACTACGTTGATATCTTTTATTTCTGTTGATAGTAAACATACAGTGTGGGAAAGTTTGGGGAAGTTAACTCCCTAGAGATCCACAGCAGGTTGTTTATGGCATCTTCTGCCCCATCTATCACATGTTGCTTTGTTGCCTATTCTTTTTTGTTGTGTGTTTTGTATAAGTAAAAGATAAAAAGTCTGTGGGAATATGAAGGCGACACATTATTTGTCTCCATCCAGGGTCATGCAGCTCCCATACTGTATGCAGCTTGGGCAGAGACCGGGTTTTTGCCTGAATCAGAACTTCTCAACCTCAGAAAGCTGGACTCCATTCTGGAGGGACATCCGGTACCGGTGGGTATATTTTTGTAGAAAAAATACCATGTATGTATTACTTTATGTATCTTTATTTAAAGAGGAAGTAAACCCTCTTTTTGTTTTAAACACCCTGCAAGGCAAAGGCATAATGAGCTAGAATGCATAGCATACTAGCTCATTATGAAGTACTTACCTGAGATCGAAGCCCCCGCAGCGGTGCTCGGTCACCTCCTCCATCGGCGCCATCTCTCCAAGAGTCACTTCCGACTCTTGGAGACTCTGATCGCCGTTGTCTACGGCGCAGGTTAAAATGGCAATTAAAGGTTAATTTTTACACATTTGTGGCTTTTTAAATCACAATCAGTGTCTGTGTATAAATAGTCAATGAGTTTGTTAACTCTCACATGGATGCACCAAGTAGGCTAGACACTGATCCATGAGGAGGTAGAAAAGAACAGTCAAAAGACCTGTGTAACAAGGTAATGAAACTTTACAAAGATGGAAAAGGATATAAAAAGATATCCAAAGCCTTGAATATGCCAGTCCGTAGGTCAGTGCAGGTGTTCTATCAGAAAGCCTCTACCCATCGGAAAGTGCAAATGAAGTGGCATTCCATTGCGGCCATCTTGGCACACCAGCACTTGTCCTCAGTAAGCCTACAGTCAAAAGGCAGCAAGCGGACATCTTTTTACACCCACCGGAGTCTTGCATTTCACACTTATTTTTACCAGTAAACTGACCTTTTATCGTGAAATACAGTTGTTTTCAAAACCGTCAAGAGAGAGCTTTATAGTGTTTTTTTTTTTTGGGAGGGGGGTTGAGGTTTTAGGTAACAGTTCTGTACTGGGGGATAGGGGGAGGGGGAGCTTTGTGGTGGTGTTGGCCATTTTTTTTTATTACGACTACACCACCACTCTGGTAAATTTTTTCATTTTTAATGACACAACTAATGCATTTTTTCAGTGACCCACCAACACAGGGACAATTTACCCTATTTCTAAAAAGATGATATATATTTGTTAACATCACAGGCTATATACATATAGGTAAATATGTACAAAACCACTCAGGTAAAGACAACAAGTATTCTTCTCCACGGTGGGCCCCTAGCGAGTGGACTCTCTCTCTCTCTCTCTGTACAGGTAAGCCGCACAGCTTTTGCCTTGTCCCCTTGAATATTTATATACCTTTTCTGATGTATGAGTTGTATACTTGTTGTCTTTACCTGAGTGGTTTTGTACATATTTACCTATATGTATATAGCCTGTGATGTTAACAAATATATATCATCTTTTTAGAAATTCTCCTGACGAAGCAACTATCGTTGCGAAACTAGTAGAGATCTTGACTTGTATGACCCCCTTGGTTTCACCGCCACCCTCCGTCTAGGGTTTTATGCCATCTCGGTGATTGGGACGGCTGGTCGTACAATACGTCCATTTTATACTGCTGTTGATGTATTTTATAACCATGTGTGTCTCCTGTTTTTTGATGTTATGTTAAATAAACTGACTTATTTTTTTACCTTTACCACAACTCTTCTCTAAATTTTCTTATCTAGTACCGCTATAGTCCCCCTGCCCCCACTTGCTTTTGGTCTTTTTGGGCCTCTGGGGTCCCATTAACCTATATTTTAATCCACTATTGTAAATTGGATGCGGGTTACCCGCAACCAATTTGCAATAGCAGGAGATTTTGAACGGTTCTCTATGGAGCCGGTGCAGTGTCATATTCTGCTGCCTATCCTACAATGCTGCGGAAGTCACGTGACGGGCAACTGCGCATGCGCAATGCGCTCCAACGGCAAATGTGATGCGTTCCAGGGGATTTACGACACTACCCTTCAGTGAACCATCACAATTTGTCACGGAAGTGACGTATTACCATACACGGAGTGGGGGGGAAAGAGAGAGACCCATTCACAGCGAGAGAGAAATAGAGATAGTGAGATACATTCAGAGCGAGAGAGAGATCGTGTACATATATTATAGATAACGGAAGTAATGCACATAGGGGAGGTAATCCCCTCCCTGAGCCCCGCTTCTCTCTCAGTATCTCTATATCTGTATCCCTCTCTCGCTCTGAATGTATCTACGTATCTCTATATGTCTATTTCTCTGTAGCTCTGAATGGGTCTCTCTCTCTGTCCCCCCCGCTCCGTCTATGGTAATACGTCACTTCCGTGACAAATTGTGATGGGTTCACTGAAGGGAAGTGTCGTGAATCCCCTGGAACGCATCACATTTGCCGTTGGAACGCATTGCGCATGCGCAGTTCGCCGCCACGTGACTTAGGCAGCATTCTGCGATAGGGAGCAAATGGTGACACTACACTGGTTCACACATCTCCACTGCGGCTCTGGTGCAAATTTGCACAGGAGCCCTGTGCATCTTTTGGTCTGTTTCAAGTCTGAATTCAGCCCAAAATTTGGGCTGAAATCGGACCCGACACAGTGAATGGGGACGTACCGGACCCTGCTGTGAGCCACCTACGAAGATAGTGTGAACCCAGCCTAAAACTAAAAGTGAGCTTTCAATGGGAAATTTAATTTTACCAAATGTCAATGAATATACTTTCATGCTTGTTTTTCTTTCAGAGGCAAGAATTTACAGATGTAGCCACAGGATCACTGGGACAGGGGCTGGGAGCTGCTGCCGGCATGGCTTACACCGGAAAACACTTTGACAAAGCCAGGTAATGGCACAGGATCAATGTGAGCAATCTTGTCTGAGTTACTGAAGGCCAAGAGGAATTATTGTGCTCCAGGCTTAACATATTCCCTGCAGTGAGGTGGGGTTGTTGCTAGGCATGTGCATTTCGTTTAGTTCCGAATCGAAATTCGGACAAATTTTTCATTATTCGGACATTCGGATGCATACGAATTCCCGAAATTGCAATATTAACGAATTTACTGAATCCGAACGAATGTTTTTGATTCCGAATCAAAAACCCGCGGATGAAATTCGATTGGAATTCGAAAAAAATATTCTATTCGAATCGAATTCGAAAACAAATTCTATTCGAAAAGAGAAAATATTTTCGAATTCGACTGGATTTTTCGATATTCGGTCGAAAACGAACGAATCCCGAAAACGGTCTAAATATTTTCGAATTCGACCGTATTTTTTGAAATTCGGTCGAAAACGAATGAATTCCGAAAACGAATTTAACACATGTAACGAATCTAACTTAACGAAATTAATTAAATAACAAATTAAAACGAAACTAAACACATTTTTCCCTTTTGCACATGCCTAGTTGTTGCCCTTCTGTTCTGTGTACTGGTTCTATCTTAAAGCGGGAGTTCACCCATTTGTAAAAAAAAAAAAAATCTCCCCTTAGCTTCCTGCTCGTTCGGTCTAGGGGAATCGGCTATTTGTATTAAAATATGAGCAGTACTTACCCGTTTTCGAGCTGCATCTTCTTCCGTCGCTTCCGGGTATGGGTCTTCGGGAGCGGGCGTTCCTTCTTGATTGACAGTCTTCCGAAAGGCTTCCGACGGTCGCATCCATCGCGTCACTCGTAGCCGAAAGAAGCCGAACGTCGGTGCGGCTCTATACTGCGCCTGCGCACCGACGTTCGGCTTCTTTCGGAAAATCGTGACGCGATGGATGCGACCGTCGGAAGCCTCTCGGAAGCCTGTCAATCAAGAAGGAACGCCCATTCCCGAAGCCCATACCCGGAAGCGACGGAGAGGATGCATCTCGTAAACGGGTAAGTACTGCACATATTTTAAAATAAACAGCCGATTCCCCTAGTAAAAACGAGCAGGAAGCTAAGGGGGAAAAGTGCCCTCTAAGGGTGAACCCCCGCTTTAAATAATGACAACTGTCTACAAGAACTTTTTTCTCCCTTTTGAGAGATTTTCTCTTGTGTACTGTTGTGTCCACAGAACAGAAAGTGAAGAGAAATCTCCCCAAAAAAAGCTACTCCATCCAGATTGAAATGTGTGGGCTATACTTTAACACAGGCATTTGTTTTCCATCATGGGTTGTGCATTATTTTCATCTAGGTGTATTCCTTGTATCCGTCTGCCTTTATTTAGCATGAAGTAGCCTGAATATGTCATTATTGCAAAGAGATTAAAGATGTTATTCAGTCTTCTTCCTTGCATCTGAGCTACAAAGTAAATAGAGGATGAAACTTCTACTGAATTGCACTGAATACCCTGGTGAAAGGTCTACTGAAAAGGCAACTCCAGCAAACACTTTTTTGGTAGAGTCCAGGCATGTACTGGCCATTGGGACTACCGGGAGTTAAGCGGTGGGCCGATGGCTCAGTGGGCTGGTTTGAGTGACAGGCTGTCAAAGTAATGGCTGAGCGGCCCGTGCAGCCATTACTTTGAGCACTGCACCCCCCTAATCATCCAAAAAAAAAACTCCTGCTCACCTGTCGGCACAACTTCCGGCACCCCCAGGAAAACACCCTTCTCCCCTCTATCAGCAAAAAGCCCCGCTTCCCCAAGAAATCTCACCTTCACCCCAGCCTGCATCAAATGACACACCTGTCAAGGAAATTTTCCCTTGCAACACAAGATCCCTGCTGAACAAAAATGTTCCTCTTTACCAAACTAAAATACCCTCTCCCCCATCACTAAAAACCCTACTCCCAAGCACCTTATTCCTCACACCCCGGCACCAAAATTCCCACCCCGCTTCACCAAAATCCCCATTACTCAGCGCAGAAATCCTCACTACCCAACACAAAAATCAACCTCTGCTCTCCAGCTGTGGTGAAACTACAAATCCCATCATGCCCATCATGCCTCTCCCACTAGGAGTCATGCCTGTGATTGTCAGGGTCTTGCAATGTCTCACTTGTAGTTTCAAAACAGCTGTAGGGCCTAGGTTGCCTACCCCTGCCCAAGCACAACTATCCCCATCTCTCCAGCATCCCCTTGCCAAGCACTCATCATATTTCATACATAGTGGTGCCCATGCAGCAAGGGTCGACCTTTTTCTTGGCTGTGTCATATGACACATCAGAGCCTAGGAGTCACCTCACCTCTGCACTGTTGCTCTAATCTGATGTGTGATGGGAAGCAGGGTA
This sequence comes from Rana temporaria, assembly GCF_905171775.1. NCBI lineage: Eukaryota > Metazoa > Chordata > Amphibia > Anura > Ranidae > Rana > Rana temporaria. The sequence goes on from NC_053495.1 coordinate 42,891,853, forward strand.
CTTTTGCTGGTATGTGGGAGTCCCTGCATAATGTTGGTTGGCATAATCCACAACTGTGCAGGGACTCACACATAGCAGGAAAGCGCAGGGCATCACAGAGCCGAGGCAAAGAGGTGGAGACCTTGGATATGTGCACCCAGTACCTGGTGCTTGCGACACCCATGGCATGTACTGTGCTATTATCCCTCCATTGGAAACTGAGCATTAAAAGCTAGATTTACATGTAAGAAAATTATAAATGCACACATTTTTGCATGTATAATTTTTCTTTATGAGAGCCTGCAAAGTATCGCACCAATGATCAGTGGATCTATCTTGGGTGCAGTGCCATGCTTCTGCACAATCTTCCTCCAGCTCTCTGCACACACAGAGGTACAGACTTCCAGTTGCAGAGGATGATGTAAGTATCAATGGATTACGAGTGTGGTGATAACTGTTCCATTGAGAACTGCGGGCCAGATTCACGTAGAATCGCGGCGGCGTAACGTATCTTAGATACGTTACACCGCCGCAATTTTTCATCGCAAGTGCCTGATTCACCAAGCACTTGCGATGAAAACTACGCCGGCGGCCTCCGGCGCAAGGCAGGCCAATTTAAATGGGCGTGTGCCATTTAAATTAGGCGCGCTCCCGCGACGAACCTACTGCACATGCTCCGTTTCTTAACTCCCGCCGTGCTTTGCGCGCCGTGACGTCATTTTTTTGAACGGCGACGCGCGTAGCGTACTTAAGTATTCCCGGACGGCTTACGCAAACGACGTTAAATTTTGAATTTCGACGCGGGAACGACGGCCATACTTTAGACAGCAATACGCTTGCTGACTAAAGTTAGGGCAGCAAAAAAAACGACTAACTTTGCGCGGGAAACTAGACTAGCGGCGATGTAGCGAACGCGAAAAACCGTTGTGGATCCGCCGTAACTCCTAATTTGCATACCCGACGCTGGTTTACGAACTCCCCCCAGCGGCGGCCGCGGTACTGCATCCTAAGATCCGACAGTGTAAAACAATTACACCTGTCGGATCTTAGGGATATCTATGCGTAACTGATTCTATGAATCAGTTGCATAAATAGAAACAGAGATACGACGGCGTATCAGGAGAAACGCCGTCGTATCTCATTTGTGAATCTGGCCCTGCAAGTCCATCTGCTGTGGTGGAAGATGGGTGTTGTAGTTCATTCATTTACAGATCTCTTGCTGTCACTGGAGGGATCTCATTTACACCATGTTACATATTATACCCTAAATATGAGTGTAACATGTAATATGGTGCAAAATTATCTTACCCTGTTTCTCCCTTACCCATCAACCTGTTAATGTTATTTTTTTTAAAAAATCTTTCTATTTTCATGACATACCTTATGTCATCATCAGGAAGACAATAGTGAATATTAATTTGCTGTTTTCACACAACTGGGTGGGCTCAGGGTGTAGTACTCTGCGCCCAAAGCCCACCCTTTTTTTAAGTCAATTATAGCCTCGGGTGCGAATCATGTGCTTCTGAAAATAAAAAACCTAGTTGAAATCCATGCGCCCGGCACCCTGCATGGAGATTAGGGGCTGGGCGTATAGATTAGGGGGGCAGCGCCCCATATGTTAGGGCCGCCACTGCTTGGTACACCTCTCAAGAACCCACAGTCCTGACACAAACATGGGTTATGGGAGCAGTTGTGCAGATATAAAAATGCCTGCAAATGTGGGTGTCTGTCTGAATGAGTGGTCATTCCTAGGCAGGCTGCCCTAGGTAACACCCACATGGGATCACCAGCTGCCATAATTGAAAGAACTGAAACATAACGAATGAGGGGGCTCAACTGGGACAGTTAGGCTGGGTTCACACTACTACACTACTTTCATCCTACTTTGCTCTGTTACATTGGTCCTACATTTATCCTACATTGGTCCTACATCCATCCTACTTTCATGAACAGGATACTACTTTGGTCCGACTTCAATGATATTCAATGGGCCTGAAGTAGGATCAATGTAGGACCAAAAGTAGTACAGGGAGCATTTTCAAAGTCCGACCGACTTGTGTAGGACGCTACAAGACGCTCTCATAGGGAAACATTGAACACAGAGCAAAGTAGGATGAAAGTAGTGTAGTAGTGTGAACCCAGCCTTCGGCAGGGGAGGTAATGGCTGGTAGACGCTGGATGTCCGCCAGCGAGGAAAAAAAGCAGGCTCCATCCAACTGGCACACTGTGAGAAGCTCACAACAACCAGTGCAATCACAGAAAGCACTTTCAGTACAGGAGAGGAGTCTGTATAACCGTGCAAGACTGAAGGTAAGACCAGAGTTCAGGTAAACTTTTGTGGCTCACATGCTGCCAGGGCTCTGATGATACTTATTGAATATTGCATAACTGATATCTTTAAAAATAAACATTTGCAGCAAAATGGCCCATTATTAAGCCGTGATAGATAAGGGCAGGAGAAAGGCATGTCTGCGGTGTTTGTTGAGGAGTGTCTGTTTGAGCTAAGCATTGTTGGCAGTGTTTAATGTCCTTCCCGCCTTTTTATTACCTCATCTGACTTTTTCCTGGGACGTGCAGGCATTGTAAGGCGGAGGTGTGTGTTCTCATGGACTCCTTTCTTTGCCTGAGGACGTTGCTGGGAGATAGTCTTTCTACATAATGTCAGATTTGCTTACCTTGTAATGAACATGTATAAAAATAATCAATTTTAAGAACACCGCCAAGCTCTGTTTGCATCAAAACTGAAGAAAAACAATGTAAAGCAATGTATATTTAGGGAAGCAGCAACCTATTCTGTGAAGGTCAGCCTAAAACAAACTAACTCTAAATCTACTGGCACCCACTTTCTAAGACTGTTCTATCGAACCCAGTAAAGCAAAAATCAGTATACTTACCTGTTCTACAGCCAATCCGGACCGGTCCCACAATGCGCTGTCAGCGGTGACTTCTCTGTGTAGGCTTGTGCAGGAGAGGCAGATTTGTAGTAAATTGGATCATGCTTTAGGGCCACTTCACACCACATGCAGTCCAGTGCGTTTTTGTTTCTAAAAAACGCATGGAGAGTAGGTTATATTCTTTCCAATGGCATAGTTCACACCAATGCAGTCAGTTCCAGGGCTTTTCAGACGCCACCCCCTGCTTGCTCTAAAGGGGGTGTCGGGATGCTCTGCTTTTTCCAGCATGCCCATCCTTGCGTTAATATACAAGGTGTGGGACTCTGTTAAAAAGTTAATGGGGTTTCCTCCCTTACAAAATGTACCCCTATTCGGGGCAATGAAAGGTTCCCTGAGATTTTCGACTCTTCAGGGTTTTCAGCGGTGGGAATAAGTCGGGGTCCATACTCTCAATTATATGAGAGGGGCTCACTGAAACCTTTTGATCAGCTTTTAAGGGAATTTCCTCAGAACCAGAGATCTATCGATCAGTTTTGCAGCTGCGCCATGCTCTCCATGCCCAATTTTCTTCTTGCCCTGTTTGATTTCCCCCTGTGCCAGTGTTGGAGAGAGTGGCCCAGGCAACCTCTACTAATGGCATTATCTCTACTACCCACTTGTCCCTTTTGCGATGGGAGCTTTTCATCGGATATTCCGACCGTGTGTATGCCCCATCGGAATTTCTGACAGACTTAGATAGAGAGCAGGTTCCCTATTTTTCAGACGGAAAAAATTCCTATCGTAAAATCCGTTCGTCTCTATGGAATTCCAACGCACTAAAAACCATGCGTGCTCGGAATCAAGTCGACGCATGCTCGGAAGCATTGAACTTAATTTTTCTCGGCTCGACGTAGTGTTGTACGTCACTGCGTTCTTGACGGTCGAAAGTTCCGAGAACTTTTGTGTGACTGTGTGTATGCAAGCCAAGCTTGAGTGGAATTCCGTCCGAAAAAAACATCCGAGTTTATTCTGACGGAAAAAACGGTCGTGTGTGCAGGGCATTAGAGCGCACTTTACACAAGTTCCTCCTGCCCTCCAGGGAGAAGTGGGAGTGGAACATTGGCCCTATTTCTAATAATGTCTGAGAAAAGATTCTTTGGGGTTTACCCCTTGTGTCTGTCTGACCTTTGCACAGGTTTACCCAGTTTTTCATATTGCATAGGGTGTATAGGACCCGGGAATTTCTGTTTACTATTGGATTAAGAGCCAATCCTGCTTGTTCTAGATGTGGCAATTCTAGATCCTTGATACACCTTTTATGGTGCTGACCTCCCCTAATGGGAGTGGTTTCATAATCATCAACCAGCTGCTGCACCTGCATGGCTCTAATGAGGAAATCTACACGGTCTGCATCCCTTTGGAAGTGATTTCCTATTGGGAGTATCACACCAAAAAGGAAATTTTTGTTGCAGGGGATGCCTGAAATCTGGCTTGTATCTTAGTGCAGACTTCTGGGAAAATCAGTGAGCCAATCACAAGTAGGAAATTATGTTTCTTTTTTTAATACATTTTTATTTTATTTTTTCATATATTGGCATTTACAACATTCAGTTATATCACATTTCTTCATTTTTCTTTTTCTATTTCATAAATGCATCTTCATAACACAAATAAGAAGTACTCATTATACAATATTTCACCTTGAACAAAAAAGAGAGGAACAAAAAAAACACAAAAAGCAAAAAAACGTCAAAAGGAAATACATACAAAAGAAATTATATTTCTGGGGGGAGTTTTGTACACATTCTGTGTACAGAACACCTCTGGGTAGCCATAGTGCATTGCATTTACAGAAAATTACAGAGCTGCAGATTGAAAAGGAAAGGTCATTTTTAATAACATTCAATTACAATATGACTTGTGTCGCAATTGCATACGCTATATTATTTATTTTTTTATTTGCTATTTTTTTCCCCACTAAAGTGGTCTTACCCTTTAAGGGTTTATGTTGCCTTCCTCTGGATCAACTGTGGTTATAGGGTTCTGTATAGGGAGGTTTGCAATTTATTTATATATTTTTTTCCTAATGGTTGTACTAGATGAACTTTTTCAGCCTGACTAGGAGAAATTTTATTATTGAAAATCTCTCCAATGGGGACAGATGAAAACAATACATTTAATTTTATTGATAAAATACACTTATCCATTATAAAACAGTTTTTTGGAAAATAACTTTCTGAACAATTAAAATAATATTTTTCTTGTATTATTTTTAGCTACCGAGTATACTGTTTGCTTGGAGATGGAGAGACTTCAGAAGGTTCTGTTTGGGAAGCCATGAACTTTGCTGGTCTGTACAAGCTGGACAACCTTACCGCCATCATCGACGTTAACCGCCTTGGACAGAGTGATCCTGCCCCTCTACAGCATAAAGTAGAGATCTACCAGAAACGCTGTGAGGCCTTTGGGTAGGTGATGTTTAGATAAGAAATGCCCCAGTTCCAATGCCTAGAAATTCTCCAGGATATCCTAGAAATACATCCAAAAAGTGAATATGCTCCTGTACCAGGGCTCAAGTCCTGCGGGAACGTGTGGGAACGGCGTTCCTGCACTTTTTTCACAGCAGGAACGCAGTTCCCTTTGCAGACTAGAGCAGCCGAGAGCAGCCGAGCCGCCCGAGCCAATCCTTCACTAAGCGGCGATGCCCAGCTCGAGTCACTGCTTAAAGTTCTTTCTAAATCCCGCGATAACTCGCGGCAGACCTCCGCAATGTCTCCTGGGAACAATGACAAAAGCTCCCAGGAGACATTGCGGCATCGAGGAAGTGACGGAATACCCGCACACTACCCGATGAATCCATATACAGGAAACGGCCAGTAACATAAAGGATTACAAAGGTACAGTGGATCGGGAAAAAAAATGCAGTTTAGTAATTAAGCATATGAGCGTATTTTTTTTGGTGGGGGCGTGGATCTTGGGTGGGAGTTCCCACACTTTTTTCCCCAGGACTTGACCCCTGTCCTGTACATTCAGTTTCACTTTCACTCCCTAAAGAGGAGGTCCAGCCTCCCCAAGAAAAATTAAAAGTAAGCAGCTACAAATACTGCAGCTGCTGACTTTTAATATATGGACACTTACCTGTCCAGGGAGCCCGCGATGTTGGCACTCCAGCCGATCTTCGGATTGGCTGTCGGGTGCAGCTGCCGCCATTCCTGTTAAGGGAACCCAGCAGTGAAGCCTTTCGGCTTTGCAGCCAGTTCCCTACTTCGCTGCGCTTTCTAATTGGTGTGGAGGCAGGAGGAGGGGGCCGAACTTCCGAGAGACAGTGGACAACATATTTTAAAGCCCATCTCAGAAATAATTTTGAAGTTAAAGAGAACATGTCTTCAGACCAATCATTTTTAACCCTTTTTTGGCCGTTAACAGGTGGTTCAAAGTGCCCTGCTAGTGGCCAAATAGCGCCGCAAAAATTACGGTAAAGCACCCCAGTGCTTCTCACATATCCAGTCAGTGGGCAGCAAGCAATAAAGATACATGGAGGAGGAAGTATTTGGCTTGGGCACCATTACGTGACCTGGTCATTGGGTAGAAGAACCCATGTTCTGCTGCTTCAATCCCCTTGATATTTTGTTTACATTAAAATTCAGATTTTTTTATTTGAGTTTTTGATGTTCTCTTTATGTTCTTAGGTGGCACACTGTTGTTGTGGATGGTCACAGTGTGGAAGAACTGTGTAAGGCATTCACTGGTGTGAAGGATCAGCCAACTGCAATCATTGCCAAAACCTTCAAAGGCAAAGGCATCTCAGGTATGTATTTTCAAAGAAGACCTCCAATTCCCGAAAAAATAGACTGTAGTTGTGTTCAAGGAAAGGTGAGTAGATTGTGCCAGTTCAATCTACATGCATAGTGCCAGTCCCATATCCTACTTGTTGCTGGCCATATATTTTACAATTTTCTAATTAAATTTCCTTTATATCGTTTTGGTAAATCTAAAGGACAGTTGTACAAAAAAATTGTAAAATGTATGGCCAGCTTAAATCACTTCATAGACCAATGCTTAGCTTTATCACAAGTTTATCAGCATACAACACTAGGAACATTCCAAAGATTGCAGTAGGTCATGGGATTGGATCACTGATTAAGCCTCGTACACACGGTAGGTTAACCAGAGGACAACGGTCTGAAGGACCGATGAAGCTGACTGATGGTCCGTCACGCCTACACACCATAGGTTAAATAACCGATCGTGTCAGAACGCGGTGACGTGCTGAAAAAAACAAAGTTTAATGCTTCCAAGCATGCGTCTACTTGATTCTGAGCATGCGTGGATTTTTAACCGATGGTCGTGCCTACTAACAATCGGTTTTGACCTATCGGTTAGGAATCCATAGGTTATTTTAAAGCAAGTTGTCTTATTTTTAACCTATGGTTAAATAACCTATGGGGCCCACACATGATCGGTTTTGACCAATGAAAACGGTGTGTACGGTGTGTACGAGGCCTTACTGATCACATGATGATTTGCATTAAACAGATCAAATATGGTGGATCGTCCTTGTGCAATGACACAATCCATTCATCTCCCAAAAACGTCCTTATCCTTTTTTTATGGACGTGGAGGTGTTATTTTCTATCACAATTCCAAATTAAATCTGGAATAAAACTTATAAGTAAAATTAAATTCAGTTTGTAATTTTATTATAAAAATTAGGTTGGTTGCTGTTGTTTGTAAAGTAAATCACTAACCCTGGTGATAAGCAGTTGGATCAACAGATCACAAAATGTTTTTTTTGTCCATGTCCCTGTTGAAGAGATTTCCTGTCCTGAGAGGAAGTAAAGGGTAATCTCACTAATAGGGCCCCAGATGGCAAAAAAAAAACAGCTGGGGGCTCTAATCCTCCCTACTCTCTTTTATGCAAAAATAAACAAAATGTTTGTTCTGGAGTTGGTCTGTAACTACTCTTTGACAGTTGCCTCATGCGCTTCCAACTTAAAGGATATGTTCACTTTAAAAAAAAATATATATATATATATATATATATATATATATATATATATATATATATATATATATATGAATATATATATATATATATATATAAATATATATATATATATATAAATACAATTTTTTTTGCAGGAGCCTGTAAAGCATTGCACCAGCGATCAACAGATTACTGATGCTATACAGGTCTCCGGCAGACCTGTCAGTGTAACTGTGTGCCTGTACATCCCATATGGGCAAGCAGATACACTGAGAGGAAGAATTGATGAACTATCACTGCGCCGTGACAGTTCATTGAGAACTACAAGCCAACATCAGCAAAGGTGGTCGGTACCCACACGGCTGCGCTGATTTCAAACACTGACAGCTAGTACAGGGAACTTCTCTCCCTACTGCTGTCATGGGGGGGAGTGTGATCGGACAGCGGCTGCACCATTGGGAACATGTTACATGTTCCACCTTAAAAATGGGTGTAACATGTAACATGTTCCCAAACTTATCCTTTAAATCAATAGGATACTATTAATAAAACTGTCAATATAAGCAGATAAATCTCTAACTTAATTGCCAGTGTAACATTACATCCAGCATACGGCCGACATGAACAGTATGCTGGTATTTTTTTTTTCTCCGTATATACCGTTATATTGTCATTTTCCCCCCGGCTTCCGGGTTCTGATTCCCGCGGGACTGGGCATTCCTATTCAGGAGGTAGATGATTGACGTCTGGTGAAAAACGTCCCAAGGCACATAAGGCGCGTCACCAGTTTTCCGTAAATAGCCGGCCTGCGAGTCGACTCTATACGGCGCCTGCGCCCGCCGTGTAGAGCTAACTGCGCAGGCGCCATATAGAGCCGACTTGCAGGTCGGCTATTTACGGAAAACTAGTGACGCGCCTTATGCGCCTTGGGAAGTTTTTCACCAGACGTCAATCATCTACCTCCTGGATAGGAACGCCCAGTCCCGCGGGAATCAGAACCCGGAAGACGGGGGGAAAATGACAATATAACGGTATGTACGGAGAAAAAACAGATAAATACCAGCATACTGTTCATGTCGGCAGTATGCTGGATGTAATGTTATATAATTGTTTTAGGGTGAACCTCCACTTTAAGGAGGTGATAACTTGAACCTGTTACAAGACACAGGCTAGCTGTAATTTATAGTATATTGCTAGGTGATATCTTTACACATTTTGGAATAATGTATTGGCCCCGGTGAAGAATGAAGTCACAGTTGTTGAGCCAGTGCTTCTAATATCACCATGATTATTATTATTATGCTCTGCTTCAGTGGTTTTGTTGCTCATTTTTTTTATCATGTAAAGAACTTGATAGACATCTCAAACTAACAGTTTAATGCTGCGTACACATGATCGGATTTTCCATTGGAAAAACCTTGGATGTTTTTTTCCGATGGAATTCTGCTTAAGCTTGGCTTTGATACACACGGTCACACAAAAGTTCTCTGAACTTTCGACCGTCAAGAACGCGGTGACGTACAACACTACGACGAGCCGAGAAAATTAAGTTCAATGCTTCCGAGCATGCATCGGAATTTTGCGTGTCGGAATTGCTACAGCCGATAGGATTTTCCGATAGGAATTTTTTCCGTTGGAAAATTTGAGAACCAGCTCTTAATCTTTTCTTGGTGTGTATGGTCCGATGGAGCATACACACAGTCGGAATTTCCGTTCAAAAGCTCACATCGGACTTTTGCTGTCGGAATTTCCGATCGTGTGTACGGGGCATAACTCATAAATTGTTCCTGACTATCTTGGTGAAATGACAATCCAAATCACTCTTTCTCAATAACTTCATGGTGATAGGGGTGGAAGATAAGGAAAGCTGGCATGGGAAGCCACTTTCAAAAGATGCAGCGGAGCAAGCCATCAAGGAGATTCAGAGCAGAATCCAAAGCAATAAGAAGTTAACGCCTACACTCCCTGTGGAAGATGCACCAACTGTCTCCATTAAAAATATCAAGATGCCTTCTCCACCTAATTTTAAGTTAGGAGACAAGGTATGTAAAGGCTCATCAAAAAATGTGAGCAAACATGGAGTCTGACACTGCTGATCTCTACTTAATAAAATGCTTGTGACTTGGCTGCTAGGTCATTAACCCAGAATGAGCATGCAGATAAGGACTAGGAATGAGCTCCGGCGTGTTCAGGTACTAGTCTAAACCCACCTGAGCTATCCCGTCATGAAGCTGTCACTGCACAAAGCCAATCATAAGCAGCAGAGAAATTTTCTCACCCCGCAGCTGCACATATACAAAGGGTAATGTGTATATATATATATATACAGGGTAGGGAATGCCTTGGCTGCTTATGATTGGCAGTCTGCAGTGACAGTTTCCTGCCAGAATAGCGGGTTTGGACTAGTATCTGAACACATCTGAGGTCATCCCTGATAAGGACTTCTGACTTTTCTCATACTATCTTGGTCAGCATACTTTTTCTGGGTCAGTGAAAGTATTGAAGCTAGTGGGAACAGCCACCAGAAAAGTAGTATTTTCAGAAGGAGGTTAGTAATGAAAGCCCCCATATTTTCCCTCAAGTTTGCTTTAAGCCCTTTCTGCCCATGATCTGTATATAGACATCACCCAGTACAAGGCCCTGTGCTGGTAAAACATTTTTAAATGTTCTTCTCTTTGAGAGCCACCAGCCGACGCTTAGTTCAATGCTGGCTGCCACTGACAGCTTGAGTCTCCATTAAAAAAAAAAATTAAGCTTTCAGCCTCTTGCCTTATGATTAATGCTATAATTATCAAATTTATGATAATAATAGAAATATTATGAATTATTACATATAAAAAAACGTTATTACATTTTATACACTTTGGGCCAGATTCACGTAGCTCAGCGGATCTATAGATCCGCTCGATCTACGTGAATTAAGATCCGCTCCCGCAAGTTTAGGAGGCAAGTGGCTAATTCACAAACCACTTACCTCCAAACTTGCGACGGCGAATCCTAAATCCCCCGGCGGAATTCAAATTCCGCGGCTAGGGAAGTGTACTATTTAAATCAGGCGCGTTCCCGCGCCGATTTAAATGCGCATGCGCCATCCGGGGAATTTCACGGCGTGCATTGCTCCCACTGACGTCACTAGGACGTCAGTGGTTTCGACGTGAGCGGGACTTGCGACGCGCGTGTTCGTGAATCGGCGTACGCAAACGACGTTGGAAGATTCAAATTCGACGCGGGAACGCCAGCTATACTTAACATTGGCTGCACCTGCTAAAAACAGGGGTAAGTATACGACGGGAAAACCGCTACGGAAACGACGTAAGAACACTGCGACGGGTCCGCGTACGTTCGTGAATTTGCGTATCTCGCTGATTTACATATTATTTATCGTAAATCAGCGGGAACGCCCCCGGCGCCATTTTTAAATTGAAAAAAAGATCCGACAGTGTAACACAGTGTGACACTGTCGGATCTCAGCCCTATCTATGCGTATCTGATTCTATGAATCAGACGCATAGATAGGACCAGTGTAAGTCAGAGATACGATGGTGTATCTGTAGATACACCGTCGTATCTCTTTGTGAATCTGGCCCTTTAAATACATTTTTATGCATTTGTCAGCCTATAATTACATTTTTTATCAAATCACAATGCCAAATTTGCATCCCTAAAAAATGTATAAAAAGTATGTAGGTGCAAATTAGTCAGTGATGCAATTTAATGCAGTATCAAAATTTATAAAAAATTTCACGCAAACATAAACAACATGAATCATAGCAAAGCCACTGAAATGAAATGAAATACAAATACAATGAAATGAAATACATGAAATGAAATGAAATACAGTAAAACATTTCATTACACCTATCATGCATGCATCAAAGGCTGGATCAGACTACCAAGTGCTGAAGTGACTTCCTATTTCCTGTTTCACTCACAAGCAGCAGTTTCACTTCATTCAAGTCGACATTATTAATGGATACTGGGAGATGTTTGGTGACACACTCCCCAATCCCAGCCATGTCTGCCCCCCAATTGTGCTCTGTTGGGTTCGTTTTTCCTCTGCCTCCTCAGGTCCCAAGCCAGATGCCTCGTCGCATTCAGCACTTGGTAGTCTGATCCAGCCTTGGTGTACTACACACGCGTCTACCCCTGATGAAGCGAGCATGGTCTTGCGAAACGCGATGGGTTACTTTTCATGCCTGTGTACTTTGCAATTTACATTTTATACCATGATACGTGTAATGACATTTTTTACTGTATCATTTCAGTGTCTTTGCTGATTCATGTTGTTTATGTTTGCGTGACAATTTTAATACATTTTGAGACTGCTGTTGTTGGCTAACCGTATTCACCTCATTTAAAGTCCCGGGTCGATTTCCTTTTTCTTTATTTTTTTGCATATATTGGGATGGAGGTGGTTTGCGGGTGATACCAGACCTTTTCCTTTTTGTCTGGAGTAAAGAGTGAGGAGCATGTGACTCAATCCATGTGACAGTACTGGTGATTGGTCTCAGCAATGTGTTATCCCCAAATAGAGTCATTTGGAACTTAAGAAGGGCTGTCCTTCTTCCCTAGTGACAGATGGATGGAGCAGCAGAGAAGTGAAGGAAAGGTAGGTATGTGTAGCTGTGAAGGGGAACATGAAAGTGAACCTATTGCTTTCTCCTGCATAAATATGAAATTTTCTATGATTAGGTACTGTTATGCATGATACACATGAGATGCGCTGTACCCATATTTTCATTTTTTTTATGTCACAATGTAGAGTATAAGATTTCCTATCATCTATTTATCTTATACTCTACATTGTGACATCAAAAAAATAAATAAAATTTTTGGGGTTTACATCCACTTTAAGTTTTGCATCAGACTATGGCGTGCTGTCACCCTGTTTGCTATACAAGTATGGGGGTGGCAGGATTCTAGATGCAGTGTACAGGCATTTTCAAAGGAACATTCTTTTAAAAGATTTATGCGTGTGACTTATCGATCATGTATTTCTGCTGAAACAAAATACATCAACAAAATTTTTCTTCCAGATTGCTACGCGCAAGGCTTACGGTATTGCTCTGGCTAAGCTGGGACATGGCAGTGACAGAGTTATCGCTCTGGATGGTGATACCAAAAACTCCACATTTGCTGAGCTGTTTAAAAAAGAGCACCCAGATCGCTTCATTGAGTGTTACATAGCTGAACAAAACCTGGTAAGTCTGTTACAACTGTGTCTACTGTGTTTTGCAGGGTATATTATGAGGTGCAGAAATTAAATAAAATGTATGAGTTTCTTTTCTCTATACTTGGTCTGGGTCATCAGCTCAGACAGTGTTGAAGCCACTAGCCACTAGAACTAGCATTCTTAAATGCATGGTTCAGCAATAGTAGTCCCCATAGTCTTCCATGACAGGGTCGCTTTAATGCCTAATTCCAGACATTTTCTTTTGTTTGGATACAGTTAAACTTTTTTGATTTTTTTTCTGTCTTTGGTCCAAGTGGAATTTCGGGATGTCATGGGGACAGGAAGGCTCAGATGCTCTACTAAAAATGTGTTTTGACTGTATCCCTAATGGAGCAATTTCCTATTACTGTTTCTTGACAGAAAGGGAGGGGAAATCCACCCCCCCAACAGACACACAGATAGCAATGACAACCTAAAGGGGGTTTTAATAAGCACAAACAAATGGCGACCACCCCAACCTATAACTAGCCATTGCAGCAAGGAGCACATGGAAGGGCTACGCATGTCAAAAAGCAAACAAAGATGCCCAGTTCACTTACCAGCCAGCCTGCAACAAACCAAATTATCCTGTCTAATGCCTCATACACACGATCGGAATTTCCAATGGAAAAAGTCAGACGGAATTTTTTCATCGGATATTCCGACCGTGTGTATGCCCCATCAGACTTTTTCTGTCGTAAATTCCGACGGAGTTAGAAAGAGAACTTTTATTTTGACGGAAAAAATTGGAAATTCCGTTCGTCTGTATGGAACTTCGACAGAGAAAAAAACATGCATGCTTGGAAACAATTTGACGCATTCTCGGAAGCATTGAACATTTTTCTAGGCTCGTCGTAGTGTTGTACGTCACCGTGTTTTTGATGGTCGGAATTTGGTGTGTCCATGTGTATGCAAGACAGCTTGAACGGAATTCTGTCTGAAAAACCCGCCTGAGTTTATTCTGACGGAAACTCTGATCGTGTGTACAGGGCATAACAGTTCACATTAAAAACAAGGGGTGTAGTTGGCACACATTTGCAAATATGTGTATAAGCTGCAACGCCCACGTCATGGCACCCCAGTGTACTGTAGGCTGGCTGGTAAGTGAGCAGGAAATCTTTGTTTGGAGGTTTAATAAGCACATACATTAAATGCTTAAGTTAATGGTTTTGGAATGCAATGCCAAATAAGTTCTTATAGGTGTGATGGTCAGGTATCTACAAACGTTTAACTATCGTGTGTTTGTAACAATCAAACTCTTTGCTATAGTTTTTTAATACAATGTACAGTCTCTGCTATTGTATGATATATTTAATCATATCCACATTATGTTACGTGCTTCTCAAATTTTTCTCAAATTTTTCTGGTCATCTTTTTACTTGGTCACCTTAATACAGTGATCATCAAAGTGAACAAAAATGTTACTTTATACATGGAATGATCCACTAGTCCAAGTTGTATTAATGTCATCATATTATGTTCTGTTGCTGTAGGTGAGTGTGGCTGTTGGCTGCACCACTCGTGACCGTACTGTGGCCTTTGGCAGTGCATTTGCCACATTCTTCACAAGAGCCTTTGATCAAATCAGAATGGCAGCCATCTCCGAGAGCAACATCAACCTTTGTGGATCCCACTGTGGAGTTTCTATTGGTGAGTTTCATGGCAATTTAACTTTTTCTCAATAGATCATTTGCATACTTGTGAGCTTGTATAGGTGAGACTGAATGGGCCAGATTCTCAAAAGAGTTACGACGGTGTATCTCAGGAAACACCGTCGTATCTCTGTTTCTGAGCCCGGGTATCTATGCGAGTGATTCCTAGAATCATTTTCGCATAGATACGGCCAAGATCCGACAGGTGTAAGTCACTTACACTGTCGGATCTTAGATGTAATTCGCCGCTGGCCGCTAGGTGGCGTTTACGTTCAGTTCTCATTTGACTATGCAAATGAGCCTGATACGCCGATTCCCGAACGAATTTGCGTCGCGTAGTCGTCGTTTACGTTGTTTCCGTAAGCGTAAGGTTACCCCTGCTATATGAGGGGTAACCTTACGCCAGTCCGCCGTATGCCATGTTAAGTATGGCGTCGGGTCAGAGTCGTCTTTTTCCGTCGGTTACGTTGTTTTACTAAGTCGTCCGCGAATACGACTTTACGTCAATGACGCTCACGTCGGCGTCATTGACGTTTCCCGTCGTGAGCTGGAGCATGCGCACTGGGCTCTTTTTCCGCCCGGCGCATGCGCAGTTCGATCGGCGCGGGGGCGCGCTTAATTTGAATACAAGCCGCCCCCTTTGAATTACGCGGCCATACGCTGGGCCATTTACACTACGCCGCCGCAAATTACGGAGCAAGTGTTTGGGGAATACGGCACTTGCTCCAGTAAGTTGCGGTGGCGTGGTGTAAAGGGCTTACACTACGCCAACGCAGAATCTTAGAGAATCTGGCCCAATGTGCCCACAGTCATGGAAAGATTACTAAATCTGATTATGGTTGGATCAGAAGGTAATCATATATTTGTGGGTATTTGATGATATAGGCATGCAACCTTTGGCCAATCAAGCTCCAGAGAAGAATCTAACACTCAATATTAATTTTACCAATCTCTAGTTTTAATGACATTAGGGAGGTGCCAGTGATATCTGCACTATGCCTAGTTCTGCAGACTCGATCAAGGCATTCTTATTAAGTTTAATATACTGTACTGTACAGGACTGTCATATTTATAAATTTGCAAGAACCAGGAGCATTGCTTAAAGTATACCCTGTTAAACAACCTATTCAGATTAAAATAGGAAATGGAAGGCAAAACATTTCTGTACATATATCAAAAACATTATAAATACCCTTTATTCCTTTTTTTTTATTATAAGTGATCATATACCCTCTGTTCCCAGCTGCATTTGGAGCTGAAAAAGCTGGGGGAGCAGAATCAGCAGCACACTGGTCTTCCCAGTGAATTGCTGTGCTGAAGGGGGGGGGGCATGCCAGGACAAGTCTGAACATTGAAGGGGGGCAGCACAGCTATTGCTTTCATTCCTAGTGTGGTTGGTTTTTAATAGGAAAGCAATACACAAAGGAAGCAATACAAAGAGATCAAGATACTTTTTCATGCAAGTACATGGTACAGCAGGCACATATCAGGAACATGAAATGCTGAGATTATATATTCTTTAAATCCTTGGGGCCAATTGGAATTCAGGGACCTCTTTTTTTATTAGTACAAAAAAAAGACCAACTAGAATGTAATTGTCTTGAAAATGTCATGATTTGTACATATAAAATGGAAACAAAGAAGATTTCTTGAAGTGGGGTTGGTGTTGTATGTTTAGAGTCCAATGGTCTTTCTTCTGCTCTTATTTTTGGTCAAGGTTCATTAATGCCCTGTACACACGATCGGTTTGTCTGATGAAAACGAACCGATGGATTTTTTCATCAGATATCCGATGAAGCTGACTTTCATCAGTCTTGCCTACACACCATCCGTTAAAAATTAGATTGTGTGCAACGCGCTGACATAAAACACAACGACGTGCAGAGAAAATTAAGTTCAGTGCTTCCGAGCATGCGTCGACTTGATTCTGAGCATGCATGGATTTTTGACCGATGGATTTTCCCACAGACGAATGTTTTTTTCTATCGTTTTTTTAACCATACGAAAAATTAAAAACAGGTTCTATTTTTTTTTCACCGATGAAAAAAAAAACTGATGGGACCCACACACGATCGGTTCGTCCGATGAAAATGGTCCATCGGTCTGTTTTCATCAGACGAACCGATCGTGTGTACAGAGCATTAACATATTTTGATTAAATGACTCGAGTGGCATGTATATACTGAAGTGTTATGGGGTTAGGTTTCTAAAGATGTAATGCTACAGTGGAGCCCGGGGAGAATATCACAGTGTAAGTTATAGGTAAGTGAAAACCAGTCACATGCTTTGTTGTAGGTGGCTATTGCTCTAAATTCAATCGGTCCATCCACACAAACCTTTTTTGTTTGGAACTCTCAGGCCTTGTACTCACGAGCAGACATGTCCGATGAAACCGGTCCACGGACCGTTTTCATCGGACATGTCTGCCCGGGGACTTCTGTTCGATGGCTGTACACACCATCGAACAGAATTCCGTGCGTAAACAATACGCGGGGCGTGTCCGCGGTGTCGCCGCGTCGACGTGGGCGGGCCTGCCTTTTAAATGCTTTCACGCATGCGTCGAAGTCATTCGACGCATGCGAGGGATGGCGGGCGGCCGGACATGTACGGTAGGTCTGTACAGACGACCGTACATGTCGGGCGGACAGGTTTCCAGCGGACTGTTTTAAAGCAAGTCCAGGAAACAGTTGTCCGCTGGAAACCTGTCCGATCCACCCGAAAATGGTCCGCTCGGGCCTACACACGGCCAAACATGTCTGCTGAAACTGGTCCGCGGACCAGTTTCAGCAGACATGTTTGGTCGTGAGTACGGGGCCTTAGACTTTCTATGTCTTGGCCTATCTAGTCTTTGGTAGGTTCAGTGATATCCTCTGCACAGTACAGTCTCCGATTTACCACGGATTACATATTTTTCAGATGGTAGCAGTAGGGGTAGTAGCACATTACTCTGGACTGTTGCTTCTCTGGCCTTTCCTGTACTGTGCAGACAGAGTGTTGTTAATTATTCTACATGTTTTAGCTCTCTATTTTCCCCTCATTTGATCTTTCCTTCTCTTACACCTCGTACACACGATCGGTTTTTCTGGCAGGCAAAAGTCTGCCAGAAAAACTGAGAACCTGCTCGGTTGCTTTTCCCGTGTACACATGACCGGTTTTCCCAACAGAAAAACTGCCATGACAGCTTTTGGTCGGGAAAACCGGGCATGTGTATGCTCCACTGCAGTGTTTCCCATAGGAAAACTGCAGAGCAAAAAAACGCAGAGAATCGCGGCAGGAAAAAAGAGAACAAGTTCTCAATTTTTGCTTGCAGTTTTCCTATCGGGAAAACTGCTATGGAGCATACACACGGCCGGTTTTCCCGACCAAAAGCAAACATGGCAGTTTTCCCGTCTTTATCTTCTACCTGTATTCTTTCCTGTTTTCTGTGTTTCGGTGTTCATTTTCCTCCCGCGTTCTCCATACTTTCCTAAAATCTTACATCCCCCCCCCTATCTCTCTCTCTCTCGCTCTCCTCTTCCATCTGGCATCTTGTAGTACAGAAATGTTGTAATTCCATTTAGTAATGGTTCATGAGAAGCTCAGCACTTCCTCTATTATGAGAAACATGAAGTTGTGCCATACTGGAGATAAGTAGGACCCTTTTTACCGAAAGGAGTGGGGGACTAGTTATACTGTTCTGTTTTTAAATGTTTAGATGAATACTCATTTTAGACTTCAAGGGGCTAAAAGATATGTCACAGCTTCATTTAAAGCCATATATTATAACATTTTCTTTTCTTCATGAGCTGAAAGAAAGTCCATATTGATCGGGGAATCCCTCTCACTACACTATTGTATTCTGACCACGGAAGGTTTCCCAGCCATCAGAATACAATGATCACTGTTGCCAGCTATAGCCGCCAGCAGTGATAGACCAAGACAAATCAAAAAGGCTGGCTGTACGTAACATCATTCGTTATGGAGAAGAGGAGAGGAGTTGGGGTTTCTTTAGTCCTGTTCTAGGTTGCTAGGTCCCTGCTGGGTCCATGCTGGGCCTCAATAGGTACAGTAGGGTGTGTGAGTTGAGAGTGCGAGTTGGCAGCTTAGGACAGGAAGCATGGCCAGGATAACCAGGTGAAAAATGAAAAGTAAAATCAAAATTTTAAAATGAATGCAGCCACTTCATCTAAAGACTGCTAAGCTGCATTATATACTGGTAACTGTTTTGTTCTTAGGCTTAGATAAAGTTAAAGCTGTTATCAATTGTGTGATTTTGAAGCAATGTAAGACATCTGAGCGCTACAATAATCTGATAGTGTTAGGGTAACAAATGAGCGGGGATAAGATTCTGTGTCAATGGGCTTTGGGCTGTGTTGCTTAGTGTGCTTTTGATAGTTTGGGATTCTTTTAAGACCATTTAGAATTCATTGACGGGTGCATTTGGTCTGCAATTAACCTCCATCCGACTTGCTTCAAACTGCTCTTGAATTCCCATAGGCCCTATTCGCATGTGCCAAACTCTATCAACCGGATCCGCCTTCTTAGCGAGGGATCTCTCCGCTAATCCTCGCTGAGCAGGCGGATGACAGGTCCATGTCCACTCCGGTATGCGAAGCGGATACAAACACAGCCCGCTGTTTTCTATGGGAAGGTCAGATGGACTGTCATCCGATCCAACTTGCTAGACTGATCCCCATCCATCTGTTTTTGGCAGATCAGATTGGATGTTGGCAGGTGTCAGCAGACATCCGTCGCTCCATAGAGAGGTTCTGATCGAGTCTGCCTGAAAAACGGATAGGCGGACTCAATCTGAACATCCGTGTGGAAGGGGTCATAGATTTTGTATGGTGAGAGAACCCGTTCTGATGCAGACAAAGGCCAGTCCACCCAGGCCATTAATCTGAAAATCCGTTCTTGATGGTTTATTCTGTTTAGAAAGCAAATTGTTTCAATTTGGATTAGTATCTGTGGCTTCAGTGATCCAAACTAAGATCTTCAATTAAATGTCTTCAGTAGTTTTGCTGTATTGAGAGATCCAGGTGTGATATTATGTGTTTGGGTGTGTCATCTTACAAGGCTTCCAGGCTAATATGTCCTCCGACATTTCTTTCATTCTTCGCCTTGAACCCTAATTTTCTTTTTGTTCTAGTTTTCTTCTCTTTCTTTACCTCCTGCTTCCAAACACAAGAAGACTGGTGTCTCCAGGTAGTCCTGCATGCTAGCTAAGAATTCTTAACCCCTGGTCTTTGTGTGGTTGTCTTTTTCTTTCTGCTGATACAGTCAACATGTGTAATAAATATCAAATGTACTAAAGCTAAATTCTCAAGTTCAGCTTTTTCCGACTGTAAACTTAGAGCTAGTGAAGTGTAGTGTTTGTGATGCATTTACATTATGTTAGTTGAAGAAACAAAGGCTAAGCACAATTGCTCTCAAACTGACCTTAAATAATCACAAAAGCCTATTTACACTTGCCCTTAGGACACTTAAAGACTAATAGGTAGATTCAGGTACAATGGCCTTAACTTGCGGCGGCGTAGCTTAGCGTGTTTAGGCTACGCCACCGTAAGTTAGCTAGGCAAGTACATGATTCACAATGTACTTGCCTGCTATGTTACGGCGGCGTAGCCTAAAGTGGGCGGGCGTAAGGGCGCCGAATTCAAATGTGTGTAAGGGGGCATGTTTTATGTTAATAAGGCTTGACCTTACGTTTTTGACGTTTTTTTTCTACTGCGCATGCACAGGGCGCCTACATTTCCCAGTGTGCATTGCGGCTAAGTACGCCGCACGGGCCTATTGATTTTGACGTGGACGTAAATGACGTAAATCGTTATTCGCGGACGACTTACGCAAACAACGTCAAAATTTCGAATCTCGAAGCAGGAACGGCGGCCATACTTTAACATTGCTATTCCATCTAATAGATGGAATAACTTTAGGCCTGATAATGGCTTACGTAAACGGCGTAAATGTACTGCGGAGGCTGGGCGTACGTTCGTGAATCGGCGTATCTACTAATTTACATATTCTACGCCGACCGCAATGGAAGCGCCACCTAGCGGCCATCCGAAATATTGCACCCTAAGATAGGACGGCGCAAGCCGTCGTAACTTAGATATGTTTAAGCGTATCTCTGTTTGAGCATACACTTAAACATAAGTCGGCTTAGATTCTGAGTTAGGTCGGCCTATCTACTGATAAGCTGGCCTAACTCTTACTGAATCTACCTATAAAGCCTCATACACACGACACACGACTTGCATCGAACAAATCAGCACATTTTTGTCCGAAGGGCGTTGGTCGTGAACTTGAAACTACGTGTTTTTTTTGCTCTTTAGCGCCTTCCTTTGGGTAACTTCTGCTATTGTTGTCTTATGGTTAGCATTGGTTCGGAGCATGCTTGTTTGCACTTTGGATTTTAGTCAGATGGATTTGTGTACACGCGATCGGATAATCTGACAACACACATTTGTTGTCAGACAATTTGAGAGCATGACCATCCAACATTTGTTGTCGCAAATTCCGACAAAAATTGTCCAATGGAGCATACAGACGCTCGTATTATCCAACAAAACACGTCTATCACACAATTGTTGTCGGAATATCTGATTGTGTGTACGGGCCTTTAGGAAACTATCCAACATCATTAAATGATTTGTTCTTCCAGTGATTTTTTTTTATTTTTTTAACTGCTGTACCATGACTTTATTTACCAAGCTTAGCAATCATATGCCATCGTCCAACGGAGCCATACATAAAGAATCTCTTTCTTCAGTACAGTAAAATGATCCTTTACTTTGCCTATGCAGGGAAAACATTTAAGTTCACTTTTATGCAGGTCCTCGTTTAGTTTTAATTGTTTCTGATCTCTTTACTCACCTACTGCTATGTTTGCTTAGGGACATATCCAACACTTTATAGTATGTGGGCACATATGACTCACTTATACTGTTCCTTAAACCACCTCCCTCAGGATTTACATTTCATAAGATTGCCGTTATTGTTTTGAGCATTTGATATTGCAGAGACTGTTCATAATCATGTGAAACTCATGATACGCCTTCAGTAATTCCAAAAGCTAGGCATATGAAAAAATTAATTCTCGCTAATTGGCTTTTCTTCAAGGTCTGTTACAATTGTTTATATAACATGTACATGGTAACGCTTAAATGGTTGTTGTGGGTGTTTTATGCATTCATTTTCCAATAAAATTAGTGGCTAGGTATATATTAAACATGGCCCATTTTTGCAAAATGTTTGCAATACTGTATATAGGACCAAAAAAATAAAAATTAAAATGGCCAATAGTTATTCCTAAAAGTCCCAAGTCGCTGGTCTTCAGTTAGTAACAGGGACTGTGGGCCGGATCTTTTGAAGTCATCAAGGCATAGGGTGCCTTGTAGAGATTAGAAGGTGATTGGACATATAACCTGGCCACTGCTATGACGTAAAAAATCCAAAAGTCTAAAAAAAAGTGTTGTAGAGTACGTCATAATCTTGCTAGGCTAGCCCTGCAGACCTGGCAAGATTATGTCAACACAGGGAAGAGGGGGAGGCAATCTACTGCTGGAGCTTCTTATTGAGTGAGAATCAAAATCATCGGGATATGATTTCCAACTTGGTTGATTATCGTCTATACCCCAAGTTCTTTGGCTAGCTGCTACCGGTAGTTCCCTTTCCCCTAAGACCCCTTTCACACTGGAGCGTATTGCAGGCATTAAAAATAGCACCTGGAATACGCCCTTAAAAATCTGTCCCCATTCACTCCAGTGTGAAAGCCTGATTCGGTGTTGACTGCCGGACAGTCCCATTCACTCTAATGGAGTGGCTGTTGATGTGGCAGTGACACAACAAGGTGAGGGACGTGGTGGTAGCAGGTGCTGCATGATGGATCTGAAATGACAGGTACTCTTTACATGTAAGGACTTATTTTTGCTTTGTTTTATCTAATGGTTACTGTGAAATTGTGTAAATGCATCAATGCATAAGCTTGCAGAGCTTCGATTCATTGAATGAGTTTACCAAAGATGTAAATATTGCAGAATATACAGCCCCATGCTCCATTTCATGCTGAATAAACAAAATTAATAATGTATCTTAACCCCTTCAAACAGACCTACGCAAATACGTGTTCTTAGTTTGAAGGGGTTATACCGGGGTGAGTACCATTTTTTTAGAGCCAGTGGTTGGCTTTTTAGTGATAACAACCGGTGCGGCCAAAAGACGCTCACAAACCCCTAGCCCCCCCCATTTTACTTACCTGAGCCAGTTCACCTGCTCTGCACGTCCCCCAGGCTCCTCTTCTCCACGGAGTCTCGGAGCTGATTGGATAGATTGATAGCAGCGCAGCCATTGGCTCCCACTGGTGTCAATCAAATCCAATGATGCGGTCGCCGGGGGCGGGGCTGAGTCATACACTTGGTGGCTATGGACACTGAGTGTATGACACGGGAGCGTGCCCGCAAGGTAACCCCCTCAGGAGAGAGCTTCCCAGAGGGGTTAGCTATTACGGGGAGGAGCCGCAAGAGCTGCCGTGGGACCCCAGAAGAGGACGATCAGGGCCACTCTGTGCAAAATGAACTGCACACTGGAGGTAAGTATGATATGTTTGTTATTTACAAAAAAAATGAACCTTTACAACCACTTTAAGGTCCACTATAAACTAAAAGAGTCTCCACTTAACTAGAATGCTTCTTACAATTAAACTACTTGTCTAGATTCTAGTGATCACTTTAACTAACATAAAGAAATTCAGTCAAGAGTGGAAACGTTAATGCACAAAGGTAAATCGATGCGTATGTTTTTTTTATTGGTTCCTAATCACATCACAAGTGTCATCCTTCTGACACTAACATTTCTGGACATTGCAGGTGAAGATGGTGCATCTCAAATGGGCCTGGAAGATCTGACCATGTTCAGAGTTGTCCCCAATGCAACTGTCTTCTACCCAAGTGATGCAGTGTCTACAGAGAAAGCAGTGGAGCTTGCTGCAAACACAAAGGTAGGTCCAGCCAGATTACATCAAATTCTTGATTACTGTCTGGGCATCAGATCAAGATTGTGAAAATGACGTCAACCCCGTATGATGTCCTCCATCTCTCAACTCCCTATGAAACTGTAATACAATGAGAACAGCAGAACTTAAACTAAGATGCATAAATACAGTAAAACATTTTTTTTCTATTACAGGGAATTTGCTTTATTAGAACAAGTCGCCCAGAGAATGCTGTTATCTACAACAACAATGAGGAATTCAAGATTGGTCAAGCCAAGGTCAGTACATGAATGGAATCAATAAAGCTGATACAGAAAGATGTGTATTTTTTATTTATTTTTTTAAGACTCTATATATGTTTTCAGTCACTCAGATCGTGTTCATGAGCAACTTATGCTGCATAAGGCTTCATGTACACGGGACGCTTTTACAACCTCGTCGTGCCGCGTTTGCATTTAGAGGCGTTGTTTTTTTTTTTAATAGGCAAAAATTAGAGACTCCTGTAAACGAAATGCGATTTACCACATTTAGCTGCGTTTATAAGCGTTTGGCGCTTGAAATGCCTGTAAACTCAGCTTCTGAACCCATTTTTTGCGTTCCAAAAAATGCCTCTAAACTCAACTGCCTAGAAACGACTGTAAATAACCCTGTGTACATTGACAGAAAAGATAACATGGAGGACAGTTCAGGCGCAGTTGAAAAAAACTCTTAACTGCTCCTAAATGTCCGTTTACCATCAGCCTAAGTTGGATACAGCATTCTGGTAATTCACATTCACATAGGGGGTTTCCACCACTATTCACATATGTTAGTTTTTAAGGGGGCAGTGGCCTTCTTTGCTGCATATAGGTGTATTGATCAGGTATTTTTTGCCATTTAATTGATTGAGATGTATTTCTTAACACAATTTAACTTGCATCAACCCTTGTCCATGTCCATCTACACAACATGCATTTACACATTGATTTCTGGTGTGACTTCAGACTTAGTCCCTTTCGCACGTGCGATCTGATCAGGTTCACCTATCAGTTTTTCATGCAGACCTGATCGGACCCTCCAGTCTCTTCTATGGGGCAGCGGATGTCAGCGGACACATGTCCACTGACACCCACCGCCATCCAGTCCGATTCTGTTTGCCAAAAACAGACGGATGGGGGACCTATTCCCCATCCGTCTTGTGGATCAGATCCAATGGAAACAGACAGTAGGTTTTCATCTGATTGCCCCATAGACGAGAGCAGGATGTGTCCGTGTTCGCTTTGCATAGCAGAGCAGACACGGGATCTGCAGAGAGCTCCCCCGCTGAGCAAGCTAATCCCCCTTAATGCAGGTGCCTTTGCAAAAGAGGCCTAAAGGTCTATGGCCTTTCTGTGGGTGATTGAGGCACCTTACAACTTCCCTTTGGTAGATGAACCAAAATGATTATATCCTCTGGTTGACTTGACAATATGTTGGAATTCTCATGGGAGAAAGGCCCACCATTCGGTAATATAAGATGAAAGAAATGTAATGATGACGGTGATGATGATAAAGGTGTTTGTGCAGTACACTGTTGAGAATATGGGAGTAGTTTTTGGGCACTAAAAGGGATAACAGGATATTACATTGTGTAGGTCCTGTAGGATGAGTGGGAATGTGACAGACTCCCCACCAATGAATTCTGATGTTAGGATTAATTAGACATGTTCGTATACCTTATATGATGCCAGAGGTGGTTGGCTGCACCATATGGCAATAAATCTACTTTATAGCTGGACTACCATGAACGTGGATTTTTATGCCCTAGATTGGCAAAAAAATAACTTTTCTGATTGTGTGTGATCTTTTGAGCCCTATCGTCACCTTAATTTTTTATTTCTAATTCTTATTTGTAATTTAGCTATTGCATTATAAGACCATGAGAAAAAAAATTGGCGACGCTGTATCTTGGCCTAGGCTGACAAGGCCCAGGCCTAGGGCGGCACTCCCCCCCCCCCCCACACACACACACACAAGAAAAAAACAGACGGCTCCCGCATGAATCACTGCTGACTTGCGCTACACTTTTAGTTTTGTACCCGTCTTCTGGGGTAGACTGGGCCAGGGGGCAGGGTCCAGGAGGCAAATTGGTCTGGGGTCCCCATAAAGTGGCGGCACTGCTGTCGGTATGATAAGACGTCCGTCGGCTGGTGACTGGCCTGATGTTTTTGAACAGAGCGGCAGCCAGGGGGCGGCGCCAGGTGGGTGCTTGGGTGTGCTAAAGCACCCCCTATAATTCTTTAAGCACATTCAAAATTCACAAGCCGCTTCTTGCACATGCAACATTGTTTTTTTATTAGCATTGTACCTGCAAATTCCTCTATTAATGCCAGAAGGTTGGGGACTCTTTTTTCCCCTGTGGAGGGATACAGCAGCTCTGGCCACAAAACCCGCTGCTCCTTAGTTTGTCCCGGCAGGGGTGGATTTATATGCACTTCAGTGTCAGTAAACATGCAGAGCCTTCAGCTGCTCCACCCCTCTGCTGCCTCCTCAGCCAATTAGAAGGGCACTGTACCTGCCCCATGCCCCAGCCTGCCTTATTTGAGAGGTTGAAAGAACAGCTTCAGAGGACAAGTTCATTTTCTCAATCTATTCATGCTGCATTGTGACACCAGCAAGGCTTTTGGTTAAGATCCTCAGTGGGACATACAGTACACAGACTTCCTGCATTACTTTCTGGAGGCGGACAATGTGATAAAATGTACAATAACAGCTTTAGATAATACTATAAATGTGTTCTTTCTATATTATTGCACTACCTGATATCTCATAAAATAACAAACTAAAGTCAGTTGCCAACCATTACATTTTTAAGCTAATTCCTTCAAACATCTCAATATAGCTATATGCAATGGCTTCATATACTTGAAAAACAAACCAGTTCATGTGTTTGTCAAGTGCTTGCGCTATAAATAATGTGCAAATCCAGTCCCAGTAGGGTTTTTTGCACAGAGTTTTTAGTCCTAGTATTTCTTTTTACCTGAGATACAGAGGTTCACCTCATGCATTAACTCTTTACGTGGCGAACTCACGAACTCTGCACTCTGTACATAGCGCACTCCTGAACACTGCACTCTGTACATAGCGCACTCCTGAACAATGCAGTCTGTACATAGCGCACTCCTGAACACTGGATTCTGTACATAGCGAACTCCTGAACACTGCACTTTGTACATAGTGCACTTCTGAACGCTGGACTCTGTACACAGCGCACTCCTGAACGATGGACTCTGTACATGGCGAACTCATGAACTCTGCACTTTGTACATAGATAGCGAACTCCTGAACACTACATTCTGTACATAGCGCACTCCAGTTTAGGCAGGCCTAGGGCAGCACAAAACCTAAATACACCACTGGATGGTGTACAGATGTAAGGACCTTCTGTGGTATCCAGTTGTGACATGTTCTTCCATCATAGCAAACAGCAGCCTAATATCTCTACCATATGTCTGTTTTTGTATTAGGTGGTGCAACAGAGCAAAGATGATCAGGTGACAGTCATTGGTGCTGCGGTCACTTTGCACGAAACCCTTGCTGCAGCATCGCAACTGAAGAAAGGTAAAAAAATAGCATTTCAATGGCAGAGTATATTTTTTACACGTTATAGCTTCAGATTGATTATGCATAAAGGTTAGTCCAATAAACCAGGCTTTCAGCCCATGTTTTTTCTGCAAAATAATGTTTACTGCAACTTTTCCCTTGCAAGGGTAGATCCATCATAAACAGAGATTTATGCCGCGTACACACGACCATTTTTAAGCATGTAAAAAAACGACGTTTTAAAAAAAGTAATTTAAAATGATCATGTGTGGGCTTCACATCATTTTTCGGGTTCTGAAAAACGCCAAAAAGAAAATTCGAACATGCTGCATTTTTTAACGACGTTTTAAACTATGTAGTTTTTTGGGTTGTAAAAAATGATCGTGTGTGGGCTAAAACGATGTTAAAAACCCGCGCATGCTCAGAAGCAAGTTAAGAGGCGGGAGCGCTCGTTCTGGTAAAACTACCGTTCATAATGGAGTAAGCACATTCATCACGCTTTAACAGACAAAAAAGCGCGAATCGTCTTTTACTAACACGGAATCAGCTAAAGGGTGACGTCATCCGAATGGAACTTCCCCTTTATAGTGCCATTGTACGTGTTGTACGTCACCGCGCTTTGCTAGAGCATTTTTTTTAAACGACCGTGTGTGGGCAACGTCGTTTTAATGATGAAGTTGCTGTCGTTGCTGTCGTTTTTTTCTACATGCTGAAAAACTTTGTTTTTTACATGCCGAAAAATGATCTTGTGTACGCGGCATTAGGAATTCCACCATGCAGCTGCCTATATATTTGTTTTGTTGTTTCACTTTAGCACTTCTAAACCACCGACCTTAAATATAAACTTTGTGTTCTTAAAAAACACTTAGGCCCGGATTCTCGTAGCACTTACGCCGACATTTCTCTAGATATGCCGCGTAAGTGCACAGATGCGCCGTCGTATCTATGCGCCTGACTCTTAATGCAAGATACGCCTGAAATTTGGCTTCATCCGACCAACTTAAGTTTCCTACGCCGTCGTATCCTGGACGCATATTTACGTTGGCCGCAAGGGGCGCTCCCATTGATTTACGCATCGAATATGCAAATGACTGAGATACGCCGATTCACGAACGTACTTGCGCCGTCACAGGAATATATGTCGTTTACGTAAGGCGTACGTCCGCCGTAAAGTTATTCCACATATAGGAGGCGCAACCCATGCAAAGGTATGGACCACGTAACAGCCATCGTATTTTACGTCGTTTACGTAGTACTACGTGAATAGGGCTGGGCGTAGGTTACGTTCAGTGATTCGACGTATCTTAGGCGTTCGGTCCGAAGAGATTCTGAGCATGCGCACTGGGAAGCGTCCACGGGACGGCGCATGCGCCATTCGTTCGGCCCATCATTTGCATGGGGTCACGGTTCATTTAAATGCATAACACCCACTTCCACTTACTTTGAATTAGGCCGTCTTACGCCGACGGATTTACATTACGCCGGCACAACGTTGGGAGCAAGTGCTTTGTGAATACTGTGCTCGCCGCTCTACACTACATCGGCGTAGCGTATATTCGATACGCTACGCCGGCATAACTATGCGCCCAGGTATGTGAATCCCGGCCTTAGCTTCCAAACCTGACCGTGGAGCCCACTCTCACTCTTAATGACTAGACTCCAGAGCCTAAAATATAGAAAAAAAGATTCCTATCACACACCATCTAACTCTGAAGCTTACAAAAACCACCGCAGCCTTGGAGGCAAATACGCCTTGTGCCAGTCCAACTTCCTGGCCATTTAGGGCTGTCTGTTACCATATATACTGAAAAGGGGGAAAAAATTTGTAAAAATATTTTTTATTTGACTAACATTAGTCATCATGAACTCAAATTATCTCTTGTGTCCCCATAGATAATATCAATATCCGTATTATTGATCCATTCACCATCAAACCTCTGGATACAAAAACCATCCTTGAAAGTGCCAAGGCCACTAAGGGCCGAATTATAACTGTGGAGGACCATTACCATGAAGGTGAGGACATGTGGAAGTACAGTATGTTGTTTGTATTTTGCAAGCTGTCTAATAGGTTCTAATTTATTAATAAGATAACACTAAGATAACACAAATGCAATGATGGGAACTAATCAATAGAATCCAATTAAATTTGAATATTTATTAGCTTGGAGTAGTCAGAACATCAAAACAATGGTTGCTAATTAGTTGCTAAGGGTTGCTGTACTTTGAACATTGCTGTTTGTAGTATTATAAAAAGACTACATTGCATCCCAGTATTGTGTATGGGGTAATAAGGGATAAATGTAATTCTGGGAATTAGCAGATTCTCCACCAATTCAATCTTGAACAGAAGATCAGTAGTACAGATTAGCAAACCTTGCCTGATGATTAGTGGCCAGTGCTGGAGGTGTCTTGCTCATTTCTTCCAATTTTCCTATAGCTAAAAACGTATGTATGTGGGCAACCCAAACATGCATGTTTATGATATAAGCTAGCAAAAAAATAATTTTCTGACATCTGGGCTGTACCTACCATATTTGCCGGCGTATAAGACGACTGGGCGTATAAGACGACCCCCTAATTTTCCAGCCAAAATGTTGGTTTTGGGATATACTCGCCGTATAAGACTACCCCCTTCCTACTAGTCATGCCTCGCCTCACGGTGCCACCATTACATGCCAGACTGTGCCCCATTACATGCCAGACTGTGCCCCATTACATGCCAGACTGTGCCCCGTTACATGCCAGACTGTGCCCCGTTACATGCCAGACTGTGCCCCGTTACATGCCAGACTGTGCCCAGTTACATGCCAGACTGTGCCCAGTTACATGCCAGACTGTGCCCCATTACATGCCAGACTCGCTGTGCCCTTACCTTATCCTAAGACATGCAGAATCGCGGCCGTACGTTTTTTCAAAAGCCGCGCCTCCTACGTCTTCTGTTCTGTGATAGGCGGAACAGTCAGCTTCCCAGGAGGCACTGTGTTCAGTGTTCGCCTATCACAGAGGCCCTCTCGTCCGAGGACGAGAGGGCCTCCGTGATAGGCGGACACTAAACACAGGACGAGAGGGCCTCCGTGATAGGCGAACACTGAACACAGTGCCTCCTGGGAAGCTGAGTGTTCCGCCTATCACGGAACAGAAGACGTAGGAGGCGCGGCTTTTGAAAAAACGTACGGCCACGATTCTGCATGTCTTAGGATAAGGTAAGGATGTTAGGTTACCGGCGTTTAAGACGACCCCAGACTTTTAAGAAAGTCGTCTTATATGCCGGAAAATACGGTACATGTTTAACCATCCTCTTCTTTTGTAGCCTAATGCCTCGTACACACGGCTGGACTTTCCAAGAAAAAAAGTCAGACAGGTTTTTTTTCTCGGAAAATCCGGCCGTGTGTAGCCTCCATCTGACTTTTTTTCTCGGAAGTCCGATGGACCTTAGATAGAGAACCTATTCTCTTTCTTTCCGTCTTACTTTTGCACGGTCAAAAATCTGCCCGGGTGTACAAGGTATAAGTCTACCTTAACATTATAATTCTAACCTATGTATTGCATGGCAAGGAAATAATCTATTTTTATTTAGGTACTTATGTAGCAGTGTCAATTTTCACAGCGCTTTACATATATATTGTACATTCATATCAGTCCCTCCCCTCAAGGAGCTTACAATCTAAGGTCCCTAACTCTCATTCATACACATACCAGGGACAATTTAGACAGGAGCCAGTGAACTTACCAGCATGTCTTTGTAGTGTGGAGGGAAACTCACGCAGGTACAGAGAGAACATGCAAACTCCAGGCGGGTAGTGCCATGGTTGGGATTTGAACCAACAACCCTAGTGCTGCTGGGCGGAAGTGCTAACTACTTAGCCACTGTGTAAGTGTTTGTAAATGTGTCTATTATGTGTTGTGGCTTTTTAAAAAGTAGTTACAGAGTGAAGGCATTATAATAAAAGGTAGTTATTAATTAGAATGTTAGGTTCATGTAGTGATTTATAATATACACATACTGTATTGTGAATTATGTGTTTCTCAATGTGTTGTCATGGACGTTTTATTAAAAGAAAGGTAAATTGAAAATTTGTGTAAGTTATGTGATATACATGTGTTCATACATTAGGTGGTCTTGGAGAGGCAGTGGCAGCTTCTATGGTTGGAGAGCCCGGAATTAAAGTGAAGTCACTGGCAGTATCTGGAGTTCCTCGCAGTGGCAAACCAACGGAGCTTCTCAAGTTGTTTGGTATCGATAAAGACGCTATTGTGGAAGCTGTTAAAAGTATGGTCTAAACATCCAACTCAGAGCAGAGCAAATCTTCGCAGCATTCCATATTTCAAGGTCTTTTGCAATGCAGTTTTTGAATAATGGCACTGTTAATACAATAAAGCTTATGAACAATACTTGGATTTTCAATATTTTTGTGAGTGAATGAGAGGTCAATAAATAGATAAGCGGACCTATGTTATGTATTTTATTATTATTGAATTGAAAGCAGGAAGATTCAGCCTACATTCAGC
This sequence comes from Rana temporaria, assembly GCF_905171775.1. NCBI lineage: Eukaryota > Metazoa > Chordata > Amphibia > Anura > Ranidae > Rana > Rana temporaria. Next base: position 42,923,600 of record NC_053495.1, read on the forward strand.
CCAGAAGACCACTACTAACCAATCAGAATCTATTGCAGAAAGGAAGGTGCCGGCTGTTATAGAGCACAGAGCTGTCATCATCAGTGTGTTGCTGCCACTTCACTATCTAATCACAAGCTTGGACAGTCTTTGCCCAAACTACATTGCTTCAAATGCAGTGGAGATAGGAGGTCAGAGCCTATCTGTGCCATTTGACAGGGATGTCTCGACTTGAAAATTGGCTAAAAAGATACAGTTTTACACATTAATTTAATTAAAAAAAAATTGATTGAACTGTCTGCTTATATCTTGACTTCTACACATTACCCTTTTGTGTAAGGCCTTAGGGGCCATGGGCGAAAAATTCACGTTGGCAGAGTGAATTTTCTTGCATTCCGATTATCAGTCAGATACCAAGAGTACACCAGTCCAGTGGAATATTATTGGCATTTATATAGCATTGACAATTTACACAGTGCTTGATATACTGTATATATTGTTCATTCAAGTCAGTCCCTGTACTCAAGAAGCTTACAGTCTAAGGTCCAGAGGCCAGTTTACCTACCAGCATGTTATTGGAGGGTAAGAGGAAACCCACAAGGAGAACTTGCAAATTCCAGGCAGGTAATGTTGTGGATGGGATTTGAACCAATGACCGTAGTGCTGCCAGGCAGAAGAAGGCAGGCTAACCACTATGCTACTCTGCTGCCAGTTAGAAAAAAATAAGACCCAGCTCGAAATCTGCAGATCCCAGATGGACTACAGATGTTCAGCTACTGACCTATAGTCTTTACCTTTCCTACCTACCTTTCAGACCTTTTGCAGGAAATAAGCATTAGTCATGTTATGTATTATTGTAGTCCAAATTTACAAAGAAAATATCATTGGGGTGATTTACTAAAAACTGGAGAGCGCAAAATCTGGTGCCGCTATGCATGGTAGCCAATCAACTTCTAACTTCAGCTTTGCTTAAGCGGAAAGAGGAAAAAAACTTGGAAGCTGATTGGTTTCTATGCAGAGCTGCACCAGAGTTTGCACTCTCCAGTTTTAGTAAATCAACCCCACTGTGTTTTCACACAATGGAAAGTATGGTGGGGGAGCTTTTTGTGGATTTACATTTTGACATTGGGTTTTTCCACCACCAAAATTCACTCTCTCATTTTTCAGCTTCAGTCAGTAAGAATAAAAGGTAATGATCAGGTTTGTAAAGAATCGAGACATCACAACGGGCATGTAGTTCAATTTATTATGTTGTATGTATGTTACAAATTCTATGGAAAACATAAAAAAAAAATAGAACAATACAGGCAATGCAGAAAAGAGGAGCAGCACATACCTTCCACATGTTCTCCACCACCCTATTTGCCCACTGTAACACAGAGCATGTTCTGGTAATTTGGGGTATGTGGTTGTGCCACAAAACTCTGTCCTACTTCACCACAGCAAGTGCCTAAGTGGCCAATCATTAGACCCTATCATTGTCGCATACTGTATGGGTGGATCTTAAGCCCTGTGTAAGCTCTGACCCAGTGTTGGGTCAGAATGTAGACAGCAATTTTTTTTAAGGAGGGGCTCCAGCAGGTAAATTAGGCTGCAATGGAGTGCATGGTAGGTATTTAGGCAGATTTGTATTTACTCTGATAGTACAATAATCTATCATTCACATGGTCCTCCTGCGTCTGTTTTAACTGAACTCAGGAAAAAAGGATCTGGTAAGTTTAAAAAAAAACATGCTTCCCAAATCAATTCCTCTTGTATTTACTGAGGTTTACACATGTTTAGTTGCATTCAGAGGGGACTGTGCACTTTTCATGGGCAACTCCACTCTGCAAGGGCATTTAATCCAGAGTTTAGAAAATGAGGTGAAGCATCACTTTGCAAACAATGCTCAATCACATGCAAGGAAAATAAGAAAACCGCATATTTCATACACATTATTGGAGGATATAATTCGGCAGACCTTCCCCTCATTTACTAAGCTCTGGAGCAAATGCCCTTGCAGAGTGCAACTACTCTTGCAAAGTCTGCAGTCTATTTGCCTATAGTAAATTAACCCCAGAGTATCTCCCTCTGGCTGCAAAGATTTCTGTTTTTCTAAATGCAGCTAAAAAGATTACACCTGAATGCAAGTAAATGCACAGTGTGCTTTCTACAATTTAAGCTTATTGCATGCATTTATGTGTTTTAGAAATGTATATAATCCTATGCACCTGTGAATGAGGCTTAAGTGCCCCAACCCTCTTTCACTGAACTGCCATAAGTATGGTTAAAGCTGCCCAATGACACTAGAGATAAGCCAGGCCAGCAGGTATGATCATACAGGTCTCAGGCATCTGTGTCTGTGGCAATATCCCTAAAAATAAAAGTTTATGGGTTGCTTTTTAAGTTGGCTATACACCAGTAGGTTTGCAAACAAATGTTTGAATGAGAATTCATACTAAAATTCTCATGAATATACTGTATTTGATTTGAAAGTACTTCACAAAATGTTTGCTTTCAACATTCAATTTGGAGTGAATGGACTTTCCTGAAGAAAAACCTCATTCACTGTAAGGGTGGTTTCACACTGATCTGCTGCAGTTTGGCCTCAGACCAGGTATACCCATGGTTATCATGCAGGTTACCCACACTTTCCCATAGTCTTCTATTAGATCAGGTGGTTTTAATGCATTTTACGAAAGCGCACCAAAACCACTGCATGCAGGACTTGCGGTGCACTTTCAGAAAACGCACCAAAACTGTCCGATCTAATAGAAGTCTACGGGAAAGGGCAGGTTAACAACTCTAAACCGCCAGTATACCTGATCTGCAGCCAAACTGCAGCAGATCAGTGTGAAACCAGCCTTAGAAATTTTGCTGAAAAATGTTCTTTCCTGCTTTGAATTTACTTGTCACTGTTGTCGAAAACAAAAATTTGATTAGACCCTACTAACCATTTGAAAATCAAATTAACATTCTTAAAATTAAAATGCTCTCAAATTAAGTTATGCTGGTGTATGGCAAGCTTTTAGCATTACAATAAAGGAAAGGGGAATAATAGTGACTGGTCAACGCTAACCTGCTGGCAGCTAGCCAGTGGTGACTTTTAATACTTCACTGATGTCTTATGGTACCCTAAGTATTAAAGACAATATACAAAATATACAGTATGCCAAAAAAAAAAACTAATATTTCAAGTAGAATGTCAGGTTGTTTTTCATAAGGTAAAGAATAGACGTAACCCACCACAACTTCCTCCATTCCAGGTATGCAGTATAGACACTATGGTGAATGTGACAAATTATCTATATGTTTCATTATCCTTCAGTCAGCAGGCTTTCACATTTTGTTGATGAGGTTTAAATTGAGAGATGGTTCATCTGTTTCCAAGGAGCATTTCTGATACTTAGTTTAGTTGTCATCTGATTACCGATTCTTTAAGGCTAAAAACATAAAAACATTTTAAAAATAGCTTACTATATTAACAATAAAAGTCATCTGTCTGTACCCAAAATGTTAAAATTATTTCATGCCATGGGTCTAAATCATAATGCCATAGTACAACCCCAATTCCCCAAAAATTTGGGATGCCGTGTAAAATCTACATAAAAACAGAATGCAATGATTTGAAAATCTCATAAACCCGTATTTTATTCACAATAGAAAATATAAAACACATCAAATGTTTAAACTGAGGAAAAGTAACATTTTAAGAAAAAAAGAAGATAGTTCTGAAATTAATGGCAGCAACACTTCTCAAAAAAGGTTAGTAACATGAATGGGTATAAAACCTCCTGGGGAGGTGCAAATTAAACTAAATGATTTTCTGACTTACAGCAACATCAAAGGATGGTACTGGAAGTTGACAGGGTCAAGGCATGTATTCACAGACTAATGCTGCCCCCTTGTAAGAGGGAATAACATACTTCCTGGTGATTAGGAAGAACAGCCCCTTATAGCTTCTCATTGGACGGAGGACTACACGGGCAGGCAGAGGGTGTTTGTGTGGGTTGTGTCTGAGAATGCTTTAAAAGACAATGGCCAGCAATGGTCTGTCTCTTTGTTCTGGATCCCAGCCAGCATACAGAACCCGAAAAGGAAGGACTTAGAGTATTGCATCACCCCTACTCTTTTTGTTTTATATGCACTATTTTATTATTTTAGTGTTTTATGTTAGTATTTCTACTTTGTTTGTAAATAAATTAGACCTTTGCTTCTTAAAGCATTGTGTTTATTTCTATAGCTAACATTGTTATTATATCATCACAATTAACCTTATCAGAGCTTTGATAGACTAGCTAACTATACTTATTTCAGGGTTGTACAAGTACACAATGGAAAAAGGTAGAAATCGCTCTTACTTTTCTTGATGACATACCCAGCTGACTAGTTGTGGAAAATCATTTGAGTTTTTGTATCTTTTCTAAGAAAACTTATCAATAGAGAAATATTTAAAAGCTGTCATTACTGACTTTCTGAAAATGTTTGTTGCCTGGCTATGACACTAATCTGTTGTTTCATAATCAATTATCTGAAACTCTTCATAGCAATTATGAAATGCAGTTGTTGTGAACACCATTCAAAAAATTTACTGGACTGTGGATGGGCAGCCATCAGTTTTTAGCATATGAGAAGCTTACCTAGTGGAAATTTTTCGGCCCATCGTAGAATGAATTGTAGAATGGCTCGTGCAACAGTACGGACCCTGTTAACTGTGAAAACAATAAACATATAAATAAGCACTCTGTAGACATCGAGGTTATATAACACCTCAGTTACAACAATGGCAGTCCTCTTAACCCCAGATAAATTCTTAAAGCAGAATTCCAGCTTTCATTTGACTTTAAATGTGTGTGTACTGACCACCCCCCAGAAACATAATTTACTGCTTGTGTGATTGGCTCACCAATTTTTCCAGAAGTCTGCCTAAGATACAAGTCAGATTTCAGGTATCCCCTGCAACAAAAATTAAATTTTTTGGAGAGATACTTTCAATAGGAGCACATCTAAGGGGATGCAGGCCCAGCAGATTTCCTCATTAGTGCCCTGCAGCTGCACACCTGAGAGTTAAGAAACCACTCCCATTAGACCCACTCAGTACAGAGGCACAGACAAACAAACACACATGGATTAATTCAGAATAACAAAAGGGAGGAATCTGCAACAAAGGTTGTTATAGTCCTTGCAATGTACATAGATCACCCAGAGGGGAATGTTTTTTTTTCTCAACAAAAGCGGAGTTACGTTTTAACGATTACAGAACATAAATGTTATGCAAAGATACCAAGGTGATAGTGATCACGATGTTGTGACCACTCAAACTTTGATTTGATTTCAACCAGGAAGCTGTCTAAGTACTCTGCATGCACCCCTTGAGAAAATTAGTCCAGTCAGTAGATTTACATAATCAAAAAGCATTTAAAGTTGTTTTTTTTACAGAGCTCCACAGTGCTTAGTTGATGCCCAGTAAACAGAAAAGTGGACTGAAATCACAGCACACAAAAAAATTCACAAAAATACAGAATAGAGCCAACCTCCAAAGAGGAAGGGTCTCAATCCCCGAACCCCCAGGGGTGCAAGGCTCCTGACAGGACACAGCACTATTTGGTCTAACCAGGCCAAAGTCAGGTGGACCCTGCTCTGTGGCACCTGTCAAAGCTGATCCTCCAAGTACTTGGTGAGGGCAGTCCTGAAGACAGACCCCAGCATGAAAGAGGAAATAGACCTGAAGACCAAGGATCCTCTCCTTGAGATCAGGGCATGCCCTGAAAAACAGCATCTCCAGTCTCTGTGCAAAACAACCATAAACACATGCAGTGTAAGTGCCTATGATAAATAAGCAATGTAGAAAAAAAAGTGTCATGTGCATTTCACAAGGAGGCTCTTCCAGGTCAGTATAATGCCGCGTACACACGGTCGTTTTTCGGCATGAAAAAAAAAACAACGTTTTTAAAAATGAAGTTTTTCGGGTTGTAAAAAATGATCGTGTGTGGGCTAAAACGACGTTTTAAACCCGCGCATGCCCAAAAGTAAGTTATGAGACGGGAGCGCTCGTTCTAGTAAAACTACCATTCATAATGGAGTAAGCACATTCATCACGCTGTAACAGACAAAAAAGCGCGAATCGTCTTTTACTAACAAGGAATCGGCTAAAAGCAGCCCAAAGGCGAATAGAACTTCCCCTTTAGAGTGCCGTCGTACGTGTTGTACGTCACCGCGCTTTGTTCATCATTTTTCAAAAACGATGGTGTGTGGGCAACATCGTTTTTAATGATGAAGTTGGAAAAACTTAGTTTTTTGGACATGCCGAAAAAAACGACCGTGTGTACGCGGCATAAGAGTTGCTCTGAGCTAACCAGAAGGCATGCCCAAGTAGCAAAGTTACATGGCCTAGTGCCTGTGAAACTCAGTGGGGTCTCAAAGCAATAGTGTTTTTCTAGCACCCCTGAGCAGCCACCCACAGGGGGAAAATCAGTAGGAGGTCCTTGCACCTCCCAGCCTCTGACCAGACAAATGCAGTGGCCATCCCTACCAGAGCCTTGCCTACAACTGGAACAAGCCTGGAGAACCAGGCCAGATTGAACCCAGGAGGAAAAGGATCCCTATCCCCATTATGACCCTATTATATAAAAAATTACTAACCAGTGCCCCCCTCAGCTGGAGACACCAGCATTCAGTTCCCAAAAACTGAGAAGAACAAACACTACACTTGATTTTAGCCAAAAGACCACGAAGTGAAAAACATTTAAAATTATAGGCTCAGATTCTCGTAGAATGGCGTAAATGTCGGCGGGCATAACGTATCTCATTTACGTTACGCCGCCGCAAGTTTTACAGGCAAGTGCTTTATTCACAAAGCACTTGCGTGTAAAGTTGCGGCGGCATAGCGTAAATCACCTGGCGCAAGCCCGCCTAATTCAAATTAGGCGGGTAGGGGGCGTGTAACATTTAAATTAAGCTTGTTCCCGCGCCGAACGTACTGCGCATGTGCCGTCCGAAAAATATCCCAGGGTGCATTGCTCCAAATGACGTCACAAGGACGTCATTGGTTTCGACGTGAACGTAAATGGCGTCCAGCCCCATTCACGGACGACTTACGCAAACGACGTAAATTTATAAATTTTGACGCGGGAACGACGGCCATACTTAACATTGGTTGCCCCTCATATAGCAGGGGCAACTTTACGCCGGAAAAACCTACCGTAAACGTTGTAACTTCACTGCGTCGGCCGCGCGTTCGTTCGGGAATTCGCGTATCTAGCTAATTTGCATACTCGACGGGGAAAACGACGGAGGCGACACCTAGCGGACAAAAAAAAATTGCATTTAAGATCCGACAGGCGTAAGGCTCTTACGCTGTCGGATCTTAAATGCAATTTTTTTTTGTCCGCTAGGTGTCCGCTAGGTGTCGCCTCCGTCGCTTTCCCCGTCGAGTATGCTAATGGATATCTATGCGTAACTGATTCTAAGAATCAGTCGCATAGATACGACGGCCCTGATTAGGACTTACGACGGCATACATGGCTTTGCGCCGTCGTAAGCCCTTTGAGAATCTGGGCCATAGTTTATCCACAATTGCTTGGTGGACTTAGTTATCCTCTAGCTTCTTATATTGGACACGGTCTTGGATACCGTGAGATCTCTTAAATAGAGATACATCTCAACTGTTCACTAAGCAGTTTCTAGCTTTCCTGACCAACTTTTGGTTCCAACCCCTCCTGATGCATTCTTTATAATATAAAATTATTGAAAGAGGGAAAGTGGAAACCACTCATAATAAATACAGCAGACCCAGGAATTTAATGCAGATCTCACCATTGAAGACCTTGAGAGATATAAGAAATTATCAGTTGGATTAAAACTGCCCATACGCTAGTAGAATTTTGTTCAAACATTTTCATTTTAAAAATGTTTCTTTGATTATCTAATAGTGGGGTCAAATCAATGATCGTTTTCAACTGTAGTGACACGAAAATTTGAAGAAACAGGATGACATATTTTTTTTTCAAATTAACTAATTTAAAAGTTTATTCATTCTAAAACTGAATGTTAAAAGGCAGGTAAAGGTAAAAAAAAAATTAGGTAACAGAATTGCCCCTTTACCCCTTTGGTATATTTCTGAGGTCTTCTCTCCTCTCTCCCTCTTCACATAGGGACTAACAGGGAGCAGTGGGAGCCATTGGCTCCTGCTGTTGTCATTCAAATTCATTGAGGAGCGGGCGGGGCTGAGCCGCACTGCCTGTGACTATGGATGCAGGCAGCATGGCTCAGGATCAAGCACGCAGGTGTGCCACCATAGGCTTCCTATGGTGGCACACTGAGTAGAGAAGGAGCCAGGAGCACTGGTGTGGGACCCTAGAAGAGGAGGTTTAGAGCTACTCTGTGCAATGAAAACTGCACAGAGCAGGTAAGTGAAAACCTGTTTGTTATTTTTTTTTATTACTTTTCAATCACTTCAAAGTCCCAATTGTCCTCTTCACTCTGCGCATATAGGGATGTTGGTACAATGCAGCATATATAACTTCCAAACTATTTACTTCCTCCTGGATGCAGAGTGTTCTAGGCCAGCTTTGCATTCTCCAGTTAAGCCTCGTACACACGACCGAGGAACTCGACGGGCGAAACACATAGTTTTCCTCATCGAGTTCCTTGTTAGGCTGTCGAGGAACTCGACAAGCCAATTTTCTCCATTCCCGTCGAGGAAATAGAGAACATGCTCTCTTTTTGGCTTGTCGAGTTTCTCGACAGTTTCCTCTACGAAAATGTACACACGACAAAAAAAATTCTCCCAGCAAGTTTCTTGCTGGTTTTTGCCGAGAAACTCGGTCGTGTGTACGAGGCTTTACAAGATGTCATTTAAAGCAACCCCTGCCACACAGTTAAAGCATGCAAAGGCCCTATTGTTTCTGACAATAGCAAGGCAAAATGAGGGCTTTGCTCCCTTGTCCCTCTATTTGGCGAATCATATGTACCTCTATTAAAATATATTTTTTAACTACCAAAACAAATTTATTGCACTAAGCTATTTATCCAACCTGTACATTTAAAAAAAAAACTAGTATAAGGGAATGTAGTGGTTAAAAAAAAGTACTTGTCAGGTTTAATCAATCATTCTTTGCGCATTAATTCTTAATAACACATAACTGGGGGTGTAGCAAGGGCGCGTGCCTCACCTACATACTTTGCTTCCCTCTTTCCTGTCTCAGAAAATGTCGTTCCAAAATGTCTTTCCTGTCTCAAAAAATGTCTCGGAAAATGATATAATCAAATTATTGCCTCTTACCAAAATTAAAATAGAACCCGATGGCTTCCAGAAATGCAAATGAAATTAGCCCAATTCCAGCAGAAACTGTCCAATCTAAAGAGAAAGACAATTATGTCTTGAAGCATGTCTATGGTCAAAATGTAAAACCATATATTCATTTCTACAATGTATTTAAATTTTGTTATAGCCTATTCGTATAAAGCGAATTTTTAGTCACCTGTGAAAAACATAACAAAAACAAAAACTGTAGCTGCTGACTTTTAAGAACAGCCACTCACCTGCCCCACGATCCAGTGGTGTGCTCACCCCAGTCGGTCGCACCCGGTATCTTCATTCCTCGGCGCCGGCATCTTCACAATGGGCACCCAGCTGTGACAGCTTGTGGCTATACAGCTGGGTGCCCACTGTGCATGCGTGAGTGTTGTGCTTTGTGACTGATCAATGCAGTCTTCTGGGACCTGCCAGTCCCAGAAGATGGTCAGAACGAAGGTGGGAGTGAGTACCTGTCAAAATCGGGTACCTGCTCCTCAAAAGTGGCAATTCTTCAAGAGGAGTGGGGGACGAGTCCTTAAAGCGTAACTTCCCCTTTTGGCTAAAGCTCCGCTTTAACTACAGAGGTGCTGAGAAGAGTAGTCTCAGGAAGAAGAGTCAGTACAGGAATCACTGCTTGCAGGCAGCAAGGTACCATGGGATATGTAGTTCTTGGAAATTAAAAGTAAACAGCAGAGGAGAAGCTGTACAGCATGTAGGGAATCCAGGAAGTTGTGAAAAGAGATGGCCAGTAGACAGGCAGCACTTACAGTATAAGAGGAGATAAGTAATCTTATACTGGAGTGTCAAATATAACTATTATTTGTATTGTTATTACAATGCTGTTTTCTTGCCCATATGTTAAAAAATAATTTTAGGCCTGAAGATTAGTTAAACCCCAACTTTATATATTTTCCAAAAGCAGAAAAAAATAAAATAGTGGTAGATCCAATTTTATATGTCACATGATATTTTTTTGCCACTGTTTATCAAGAACAACATTTAAAGGGGTTGTAAAGGTACAAATTTGTTTCCCTAAATATCTTCCTTTACCTTAGTGCAGTCCTCCTTCACTTACCTCATTCTTCCATTTTGCTTTTAAATGTCCTTATTTTTTTCTGAGAAATCCTCACTTCCTGTTCTTCTGTCTGTAACTCACCACCGTAATGCGAGGCTTTCTCCCTGGTCTGGAGTATCGTGCTCACCCCCTCCCTTGAGGGGGAAGGGGGCGAGCAGGAGAGTCAGGATACCCACTAACACACAGCTCCTTTCTCTATCTGCAACGTAGAGAGTGTCCTGACTCTCCTGATCGCCCACCTCCCCCTCAAGGGAGGGGGCGAGCACGACACTCCACACCAGAGAGAAAGCCTTGCATTACTGGGTGGAGTTACAGACAGAAGAACAGGAAGTGAGGATTTCTCAGAAGAAATAAGGACATTTAAAAGCAAAATGGAAGGATGAGGTAAGTGAAGGAGGACTGCACTAAGGTAAAGGAAGCTATTTAGGATTTTTTTTTTACCTTTACAACCCCTTTAAATAAAAAAATACACGAAACACAACCTGGAACAGCCCATCAATCCTTGAGGGATGCTCTGGTGAAGATCCGGTGGCGTGTACCTAGATTCTGTGTCTTGCCTCTTTTTAAGGCTCACACCCTTTACAAAGTGCAGATAACAAAGAGGGACTCCAAACTATTATTGCCGCTGACAAATCCAGAGCAGAGAAGCTGAGCCTGTTTAGCTTCACTGCTAATTATATGACTGCTCAAAAAAAAGAGTAGGGAGTAAAAAAAAAAATGGCAGCTCCTGTCAGATGCTTCTGAAAGAGTTATATGGGAAATGTCAAAGAATAAAATATAGTAAATTATAGCAACCATAATATAAAAAAAAAAACTGAGATCTGGTTGTTTGCTAAGTGGTAACAATGATATGAATTATTTATTTGTGACCTTATTGTCCAATCACCTTTTTTAAAAGCTGTTGATAGTATAGAACAGTATCCCCTTTTCCCTTCATTAATTAGATAATAATGATATTCTTACCTGAAAGGTTATGTTCAACCACCAAAACTGTTCCCAGGGCGAAACACAGAGTTATGAAATGAAATAATACATCTAGGAGAAGGAGTGAAAACAATGACTATACAAATAAAGTAAGACTAGTATTAATCATAGGTAAAGAAGGGGTGGTAGAACCAGCGCTACGGATCAGATATTTCAAAGTGCTGCAGTGATACTGATAGGTATGTGCTAATTATTTGTTTAAGTGACAGCCCCTACGTGAAATTTATTTTATTTGGATTTACTTATTTAAAGTTTTCATAAATACATGCAGTATTTGGGATAGCCACATGAGGGCGACATAAACACAAACGTACAGATAATAATAATTAAAGCGGGGGTTCACCCTGTTAAAAAAAAAAAAATGTTTTTTTTTATTAGACCATTACTTTCGGCATCGTAGCGCGAGCTACGGTATGCCGGTCCTAAATTTTTAATCCCCGTACTCACTGTGCTATCGATGATTGAAGAATCCGGGGAATGGGCGTTCCTATGGTGAGAGAAGGTGATTGACGGCCGGCCCTGGCACGTCACGCTTCTCCGGAAATAGCCGAAATAGGCTTGGCTATTCACGGCGCCTGCGCATAGCCTGTGCGCAGGCGCTGTGAATAGCCGAGACCTACTCCGGCTGTCTTCGGGGAGCGTGACGTGCCAGAGCCGGCCGTCAATCATCCTCCCTCTCCATAGGCACGCCCATTCCCCGCGGGAGTCGGATTCTTCAATCATCAATAGCACAGTGAGTACGGGGATTAAAAATTTAAGACCGGCATACCGTAGCTCGCGCTACGATGCCGAAAGTAATGGAATAATGAGGTGAAGGAGGGTGAACTACCGCTTTAAGGGATACATTTCCTTTCCGTTTTAATTATGATTCCTTCTAAGTTCATCTGATTTTTATTTTTTAATTATCTCCATCCAAATCTATGTTTATACCACTTATGAGGAGGTTTTTAATTAACATGGCCCCATGGAGAATAGCGGTGAATTTGGGATTTTATTTTAATAAGCACACATTTTTTAACATAGTTTTAATTTTTTATCAACAGCACAGATCCTATGTTATAGTAAGGGTCTTTGCCCGTTTTTAATTTTAATTATATTGTCAATATCGTAGTGATATTAAGGAATACAGACTGTGTCTCCATTACGCCAGCCTAAAATATAGAGTAAACATTTACAAAAAAACAGACATCCACTAGAATCAAATTACATTTTTCCCACAAATGTTTGATATTATATACTGTAAATGTATGCTTTACATATAAACAACATACCGCCTCTTTTTATTCCCCCACGTCCTCTATATGGTTTTGAATGTTTCGCCTCATTTGCCATTACTAAAAAAAAAAAAGGTATAAAAGAAACATAATTGCATACAATTAGTTAACCTATCACTCACTGTGTTCACTCAAAAAGGGAAGGTGCCAGTAAATCACATATTTACTGGACCCTTCCCCATTCATCCTAAAACATCCCCCTCTGTGTGCACGCAGCAGCAGCCATTGAGAGAGGAGAGGAGAGGAGAGGAGGGAAGCTGGCACACCCTGTGCGCACGCCTATGCCCAGCAGTACCTGTTAACCTCCCTGGCGGTATGATTATCTCAGATTTTAGGTGCACAAAATTATTGTGCGTGGAAATTTGGCGTTTTACATTGTAGTCCTTTAATTCTTAGGAATAACTCACTTAAATCTGTCCAAACAAGAGTCTAGTAGACATCCCGGGTATGATAAAGTTTGAAAAACAAAATCATAAATTATAATATAATAAATAACTATAAATAATTATAACAAATAATAATGTAATTATAATAAAAATTATTCAATAATGTAATCAAATCAAAAACACTGAAATTTGCTCAGTTGCAGAATTGTCGCTGTCATTACTTTTTTTATGACGAATTTCCCCACAAATCGCTATCGCACAATTCTGCAAGTGATCATAACTTATTATCGCTGTTTTCTAGCTGCTCTAAAACCACTTTTGACATAAAGGGACACTTTTGGTTGCTATGGACAATCTACAGTTTGCAGGCAGAAAGAACAGTTTTTATTATATAAAAGTACATGTAGGACACTGGGCAGACCACTAGGGACAAGGGGGGGGGGTGTATTTTTTACATACAGTACTGCAATCTATAAGATTACAGTATACTGTATGTAATGTGTTTATTTACTTTTTTGAATTTGGCGCCGTTATCCGCCCCCGTGCGTCGTAACGTCGCAGGGAACGGAGATCGGCGGTACACGGGGACACTGTGTGAATCGAGCGAGGTCCCGCTCGCTCACACAGCGGGGAGGCATCGCTGGATCCAGGGACAAGGTAAGTAACTTTGTCTGTGGCTGCTGCGAGGCGAGCCCGAGTCTGACTCGGGGATACCGCTTTTGGTAAAGAAATCTTACATTGAGCCAGACTCGGGAATACCGCCAAGGGGGTTAAAATCCCAAGACATGCATCTCCCATGTCCAGGGCAAGACTACCAATGGGAATTTCCTACAAAATCGTCTGACAACAACCTAGAGAACGTAAGAGCCAGGTTTGCTCCTGGCTGTTGAATATTGAGAGAAGTAGCACCCTTATTGGCTAAACAACATCATTTCATCATGGCAGGGCCATCTTAATAGCATCATGGGTCCCTGGGCAAAGTAATGCACTGGGGCCCCTACCAGCTTGCCCCAATTTACACACCTACTTTCAAGAAATAAAGTATAAATAGTTGATAGAATTAAACATATATTCATTAGTACTTTCAATATAACTGATTTTACAAAAGGAAAGCATTCCAAAAATCAAAGACTAGTCAACACAAAGGGCACAGTACAGGGGGGAATGCAGAAGGGCACAGTACAGGGGTGGTCAGGAGGGCACAGTACAGCACAGAATATGTTCCGGGACCATCAAATCCGGGACAGTATGATGTAATGCAAGATTATTGTGGGGCCCCCCATGTACCTGCCCAGGAGTGCCCTTGCATTAAGATGGCCCTGCATCATGGTATCATAAATTAAAGCCAAACTCCAAATGAAAGGGATCTCAATTGGTTATCTCAATCTCCATCCCCCAGTCAGAATATAAATTGGAGTTGAGGCTCCTGGACCATGGGCACCAGGTACGTAAGGGGCCACAGGGCTCCTTTGCTTGTTCACAGGAAAAAGAGGAACTAATCAGATAACAGCAGATATTTGTGAGTATTCAGAGCCACAGCTAATCTAAATTTTGTTTCAGGCATAACAAATCACTCTTGGAAGGATATTAAGAAAGTCAAATTAAAATGATATAAGATTTCAGAACGTTAAATAAAAAAGTGATGCAACGGTTGCAAATAGAAGTCCAATAAATATCACCTGTATCATAGGGAGGGGGCTGGTCATCTTCATTATCTTTATATTTCTGGTCCCACTTGTCGTTTTCTGTTAAAACAACACATCTAGGTTTAGAGCACTTTACTAGTCACCGAAAAAAACAGGGACAAAGACCCACAACCAGTATTCCATAGCAACCAGTATTTAAACATTATTGGTTGCTATAGATTAGTATATCATGAATCTTTTTAAATAATTAAATAAAGGAGGCATAGGGGTTTGATTTACAAAAAAAAATGGAGACTGTAAAATCTGGCACAGCTGTGCATGGTAGTCAATTAGCTTCTAACTTCAGCTTGTTTAATCACCTGCCGCCCGCTGGCTGTCAAATGGCGGCTGGGCGGTGCGGCTCTTGTTCTGGGTGGGCGTCATATGACGTCCTCACCTTCCTGGGCCACTAGGGGGCATGCATACCGTGTTACTGGGAACCCACTGCGTGTGCCTGGCGACCGTGATGGCCGCCGGGCACCCGCGATTGCCCAGTAACCGAGCAGGACCGTGAATCTGTGTGTGTATAAACACACAGATCCACGTCCTGTCAGGTGAGAGGAGACCGATGGTGTGTTCCCAGTACAGAGGAACACCGATCGGTCTCCTCCCCTTCTGAGTCTCCTCCCCCTACAGTTAGAATCACTCCCTAGGTAACATATTTAACCCCTTAATCGCCCCTAGTGTTAACCCCTTCCCTGCCAGTCACATTTATACAGTAATCAGTGCGTTTTTATAGCACGGATCGCTGTATAAATCTGAATGGACCCAAAAATGGGTCAAAAGTGTCCGATATGTCCACCGCAATATCGCAGTCACGATAAAAATCGCAGATTGCCGCCATTACTAAAAATAATAATAAAAATGCTATAAATCTATCCCCTATTTTGTAGACGCTATAACTTTTGCACAAACCAATCAATATACGCTTATTGCGATTTGTTTTACCAAAAATATGTAGAAGAATACATATCGGCCTAAACTGAGGAAAAAAATTGGATATTTATTATAGCAAAAAGTAAAAAATATTGTATTTTTTTCAAACTTGTCACTCTTTTGTTTGTAGCGCAATAAATAAAAACCACAGAGGTGATCAAATACCACCAAAAGAAAGCTCTATTTGTGGGGGGAAAAAATAATACATTTCATTTAAAGCGGAGCTCCACCCTAAAGTGAAACTCCCGCTGATCGAAACCCTCCTCCCCTCCGGTGTCACATTTGACACCTTTAAGGGGGAGGGGGTGCAGATACCTGTCTAAAGACAGGTATTTGCACCCAACTTCCGGCCACAGTCTACGGGCAGACTGCGGGCAGGACGTCACCTCCCGTCCTCCCACCATTGAGCTCTGGGAACACTCGGCTCCGAGAGCACAGCGGAGCCAATCAGCAGGTGCAGCGCAACTCGTGCATGCGCCGTAGGGAACCGGGCAGTGAAGCCAGAGAGCTTCACTTCCTGGTTCCCTCACCGAGGATGGCGGGGGGGGGGGGGGCAGCAGAGTGACGAGCGATCGCTCAACCTCTGCTGCGGACGGCGCTGGACTCCAGGACAGGTAAGTATGCTGATATTAAAAGACAGCAGCTGCAGTATTTGTAGCTGCTGACTTTTAATTTTGTTTTTTTCAGCGGACATCCTCTTTAATAATTTCATTTGGGTACAGCGTTGCATGACCGCGCAATTGTCATTCAAAGTGTGACAGCGCTGAAAGCTGAAAAATGGCTTGGACAGGAAGGGGGTGAAAGGGCCCGGTATTGAGGTGGTTAATTAAAGTGGTTCTGAGGTCAGAAGTTTTTTTAATCTTAATGCATTCAATGCATTAAGATTAAAAAACCTTCTGTGTGCAGTAGCCCCCCTAATACTTGCCTAAGCCCATCTTGTTCCAGCGATGTTGCACAAGAGTCTCGGATTTCCGGGACTCTCCCTCCTTATTGGCTGAACCAGCATCGGGGCGCCATTGGTTCCCACTGCTGTCAATCAAAGTCAGTGAGACAATGAGGAGAGAGAAGGGGTGGGGCCGAGCCGTGGCTTTGTGTCTGAATAGACACACAGAGCAGCGGCTCGGCTCAAATGCCCCCCATAGCAAGCTGCTTGCTGTGGGAGGACTCAGCAGGAGGGAGGGGCCAGGACAGCCCACGAGGGACCTTAGAAGAGGAGGATCTGGGCTGCTCTGTGCAAAACCACTGCACAGAGCAGGTAAGTATAACATGTTTGTAATTTTTAAATCTGAAAAAGTTTGACTTTAGTATCACTTTAAGCATTGACAAAACAATATAAAAAATGGAAGTTGATTGGTTTCTATGCAGAGCTTCACCAGATTTTGCACTCTCAAGTTTCAGTAAATCAACCCCATAGTGTGCAAAATAGCAGGAACATGAACAATAATAATTGTGATAAGTAATGAGCGTATAATGAATTAACAAAATAATGCTACATAATTATTTTGTTACAAATGTATACCTTTACCATCCACTGAAATGTCTGTGTCCCCATGATTTCTAGTTATATGCGGTCTAGCTGCTACAGAAGCAACCGGTTTAGTGACACCTGGAATAAAAGAATGCTGCATAAATGACTGCAGAGCTGTTCCAACAATGACTAAATTGTACACTAGGTGGCGCCATCACATAAGAGACTACCAGGAAATGGGTGTAAATGTAACAAGTTAACAAGGTACTATTGACTAAAACTAAATAATTATTACTCAGGACCTAAAACTACTCAAAAGAAAAATCTAAAGACATGGTGAAGCGAGATTTGAGATGGGTGGCAAAAAAACAATGCATAAATGTGATTGCAAAAGATATAAAAGGTCGTACAGCACCTAAAATGAACACGTTATATCCCAAAAATGTCATTCCTAATGCACAGAATTAAGCAAAACATTCCATACAAAAATTGCTCAGTTGAATTAATTAAGACTGATCTCTGATATCAATTGAACAGATTTTTGTGGATTTAATTGGTACCTGTTTAAAAACACAGGCAAATCAGAACTATGGAAATGAACCCGGAGGCGACCTCCATTGAAATCAATGGGTACAAGTCGCCTAGAAGTCGGATTGAAGTAGTACAGGAACCTTTTCTGAAGTCAGAGCGACCTCAGTAGTGTACATTAAGACGGCTCCCATTCACTTCCAGTCGCCCCAGTGTGAACCTCACCAGCTCGCAGGGTCGGATGATGGGGAATGAGTAAAATGCGTGACCAGGCTACGTAGCCTGGACCATTTAGAAGATTCACTCCTACGTAGCCTGGTCACGCTTTTTACTCATTCCCCATCATCCGACCCTGCGAGCTGGAGAGGCGAGAGGAGACACACGCCACACGCAAATTGAGGTTTGCTACCTCTTTTATTCAAGGCCCGCAGACCCAGTGCCGGGATGGGCACCTTTTAATGTAAGTGGCCACTTGGCCCATGATTTGTTTTATAATTTTAAAATAAAAACCGGTTGCACTATGGAGCTTTTTTCTGTTTTATGTCCCATTTATGAGATTACTGGGAGAAGATTTGTCTGTGTTTAACCACTGGAGGACGCACTACATGTTTGCAGACATTAACAACTGCACAAGCGATTTTGACTCTCTTTTTAGTTAAAGGAGTCTAATCGCTTTGGTAAGCGCATTTAATATCCGCACTTTTGGGTGTCGTTTTGCGTAATTGGTGGAAGGAATATCTGAAGCACTGCTGTCCATGAGAAGATTGCATGTTTATTTTCTGGACCATTTAGAATATTCACTCCTGTGTTTATTAGTGGTTCACCACTATTCTAGGAATATATGGACATTATCATTATCACAAATATATTTATTTTCTGATATATGGTTTTGGGAGCACATCACTCTTTAATTAGAGGTTCTTTTGTGGATCTTTCCTTTTAAATATTGACCCAACTAATTCTTTGGAATTTGTTTTTGGTTGATATATTTTGAATATTTTTTATTTTATATCACATGAGTTTTGTAATTGCTATCACATATCGATCAGATTTATTTATTTATTTATTTTATTATAATAATATATACATCTCTGTCATTCAGTAATAGGTTTACTATATTCCTGTCACAACAGCGCCCCCTACCAATCACTTATTCACTATTTTAGATTCAGGAGAGCCACGGTACGGTGCGGCAGAGACCGGATGTCATCCCTTGAGCCACACTTCTGAGAGATCATCATCACAATCATCATCATCTCCTGTTCCAGTGTGGTGAACGGGCGATGGCCCAGTCCTATATAGACACTGTATATAGACACCATTGTCTCTTGCACCATCATCCTCTTTAGCTGCAAGGATCTAAACTGAAACTTCATAGATACAATATACATACATCTTTACTCTCCATTGTCTGCTGTTGCATATAGTTCCACAGAAAGCAAAATCATTGAGTCACTGACCACTGTGAAGTCAGTTCTAAGTTTATTTACACAGGAAGATTGTTTGCTGTTATTCATAACTGATTAATTCAGCTACTTTGCTTTATCATCCAAAGTCTCATTGCCTGCAAATAAACATCAAAGAGCTAGCCACACAGCAACACAGGACTACTTTACCTCCCTCCCCACTTTAGGGATTAGTCTTTTACTGAAGCTCATAAAAATATAAAACACCAAGAACTCTCTGAAAGAGCAGATTGAATTACATTATAGTTCTCTTTGCTAAAAGTTGTACTTGTTTATTTACTGTTCTGCCCTTATGTGTGAAGGAGCAGTAGAGAGGGGGGTTTGGCACTCTTAGGAGCCATTCCTCTGCTCTGCTGTGTTCACATAGGCATTAGATGCGCTTAGTTGAGCACAGAGATTATAGTTCTTACTGATAAACAATGTTCAATACAGTGGAACCTCAGATTACGAGCATAATCCGTTCCAGGAGAATGGTTGTAATCCAAAGTACTTGCATATCAAAGCGAGTTTCCCCATTGAAGTCAATGTAAACTAAAATAATTTGTTCCGCATTGACTTCAATGGCAAGCAATACCGCATGCGGCCAGAGACAGGGGGGGCTCCACATGTTGTGGCGGTGTCCCAAATTGTATCTTTACTGGTCGGAAGTCTTGGATACGATTAATACTGTTTTTCAGGTGCAGCTTACTGCACACTAGGGATGAGCCGAACACCCCCCCCCCTTTCGGTTTGCACCAGAACCTTTGAACGGACCGACCGTACGCGCAAACATTTAGAACCCCATTGACGTCTATGGGACTCGAACGTTCAAATTCAAAAGTGCTCATTTTAAAGCCTAATATGCAAGTTATTGTCGTAAAACCTCTTTGAGAACCCGGGTCTTGCCCCAGGGAACATGTATCAATGGAAAAAAGTTTTAAAAACTGTCGTTTTTTCTGGAGCAGGGATTTTAATGATGCTTACAGTGAAAAAAAAAATGGAAAAATTCCTTTAAATATCATACCTGCTGGGTGTCTATAGTTTGCCTGTGAAGTGGCACGTGTTTAGAACTGTCCCTGCACAAAATGAGATTACTATAAGAAAAAAGTAATTTAAAAC
This sequence comes from Rana temporaria, assembly GCF_905171775.1. NCBI lineage: Eukaryota > Metazoa > Chordata > Amphibia > Anura > Ranidae > Rana > Rana temporaria. Next base: position 42,943,756 of record NC_053495.1, read on the forward strand.
TGCTTGCGGCTTTAATGTAATGTCTGGTCCCTGCAATATGTACACACACCACGTAGCTTTAGGTGCACACTGCAGAGGACACAGGCAGTACACACCACATAGCTTTAGGTGCACACTGCAGAGGACATGAGCAGTACACACACCACGTAGCTTTAGGTGCACACTGCAGAGGACACGGGCAGTACACACCACGTAGCTTTAGGTGCAAACTGCAGAGGACACAGGCAATACACACACCACGTAGCTTTAGGTGCAAACTGCAGAGGACACAGGCAGTACACCACGTGAGAATACTGCAAGCTAGCACAATCACCTGCCTGCCAGTAAATTAGGAAGAGCTGATCTAGCTAAACAATACAGTGTATAAATATATATACAACACCTGGGATGCATATATATCCTCTACACACTGTAACTTTAACTGACTAGCCTGCCTGCCTGCTCTATCTACATACTAAAAATGACACTCTCTCTTTCTGTCTTCTCTCTTTTAACCATAGCAACACACTACACAAGGCCGACCTGCAGGCGGCCTTTTATAGTGTGGGGTGTGTACTAAACCCCCTGAGCCATAATTGGCCAAAGCCACCCTGGCTTTGGCCAATTATGGCTCTTCATTTTTTGCAAGCTGTGATTGGCCAAGAATGCGGGTCATAGTGCATGCTTGGCCAATCATCAGCCAGCAATGCACGGCGATGCCACAGTGAATTGTGGGCCGTAAAATGCAACTCGAATTTGGCGCGAACGGCCCAAAACGTTCGTAATTCGACGAACGATCGAACATACGATGTTTGAGTCGAACATGAGTTCGACTCGAATACGAAGCTCATCCCTACTGCACACCCTAAACTGTGCTTGTTGGGAATTATTGATAACATCCCGGAGGATCCCATTAGGTTGGGTATAGCAAGAGCCCTGTTCCAGGCCAGGAAACTTATTCTGCAACACTGGAAGTCAGAGGAACCCCCCACGATGAGGGAATAACGGAATCACATGGGGGACACTATTAGATTAGGAAAATACATATATCAGCATAGAGGGAGTGTGAACAAATTCAACAAGATTTGGGCTCGATGGTTGGAGATTCCAGGTCTGGCCCCGGTTGATCTGGTTATGGACCGCCTGCTGGCTTAAGGGGCGGCTCATTGGCGTAGAAGGGACTATGGCACTGGGGGGGATCCCCACTCACGATGGTCTATGGTTCTGTTATGGGGTTTGTCTTTAATATATTCTGGTCTGGTTACAATGATTGTATATTTTTAATCTTTTGCCTGGGTATACATGATGTCTTCTGACATGCGCTGCCAAGAATATAATACTGCGGTGGATGTGGTACTGGGTTGAGTGCTCTGACTTAGAAGGTGTATAATTTTATTATGCTTTATTAGCTATTCATATTTTCATTGTACTTGTTATTTCTTTGCCCTGTGGATACACAACTGTATGTGCTGTACTGTTTGAAGTGTTTCTTATGCATATCTATTGTTCTCTAAATAAACGTATATTTGATTTAAAAAAAGAAACGGGGGGGGGGGTTGCCGGAGAGCATCGAAAATGGCCGGAGAGGCCGAGGACAGTTCGGCTGACCTCGGCCAACCTCTGAAGACTCCGTTCACGAGCCTTTCCGAGGTCAGCCGAGGTCAGCCAAGCTGTCCTCGGGTCTTTCCGTGCATTTTCGATCGGCGCTGTTCCACTCTGGCGCCCCCCACTTCAGGCTAAATGCTGCATATAAGGTGTGCCAGAGGGATTGGGACAGTTTTTGGGGTTGGGAGGCAGAGTATGGAACCAAATATACTTAAGCGGCTCCTTCGAGGATAGCGCTACATATGATTTAGAAGTCATATTGTCTGGTTAGTTGCTCAGTTCAAAATTTGGTGTAGGTGATGCTCAATATGGTGCAATATGGTGTTTTGTACTCCATTGTGGTGTACAGATACTACTGTATATAATGACAGACTGCCCCTAGTGCCCCTTACTTCTTGGTTACAGTTACAGATAAAGAAAAAAAGCGGCATCACATTCTATGGTAAAGTCATTGTGAAACATGGAAAATAAGCAAGATCAATAGTAGAATTTTAGATAGTCATCCAGCTTACCTTGAGAATGAGGTTTTGTAAAAGTTTGTGATATCTCAGCTACTTTTTTTTCTAATGAAGTTAGGTATTTGTCTCTCAGCTTCGAAAGCAGTGCCATCTTCTTATCTACCATGAAGAATTACAACCTATTTATGAATATGTCAGCAACCAGGGATAATGTCAGAACTGCACAAGTATCACAGTTTATTTAATAGAGAAGTGGAAACATCAACAAGGCTGTACAAGATGCAATAATCCTTAGCAACAAATCAGCCGTCACTCCACTGCAGCAACAGTTGAGAATATTTCTAAATGGATGCGATTCCAAAGGAATACTGTACTTTGAACATTGTCATTCTGTTGTATTTAATTCTGGTTATCACTAAATATCTTGCAATGGATATTAAAGCTATGAGGACTGTTCTGCCCTCCTAGGTTGTCTCTCCCCTGAGGCAGCACATCAAAAAAGGTCATTTAATGGAGGATGGACTCTGCTGGACTGCTATGCCGCGTACACACGATCGGACATTCCGACATCAAAAACGTGGATTTTTTTCCGACAGATGTTCTCTCAAACTTGTCTTGCATACACACGGTCACACAAATGTAGTCAGAAATTGTAAATGTCAAGAATGCAGTGACGAGCCGAGAAAAATTAAGTTCAATGATTCTGAACATGCGTCAAATTGATTCCGAGCATGCATAGAATTTTTGTGAATTGTGTACACACGGTCAGAATTTCCGACAAGAACTTTTGTCGGAAAAATTGAGAACCAGCTCTCAAACATTTGTTGGAAATTCTGACAGCAAATGTCAGATGGAGCATTTCCCCGACAACAAGCTAGAAAATTTGTTGTCGTAAATTCCGACTGTGTGTACGCAGCATAAGTGATGAATAACGTCCTGCAATACCAGGAATCGCACATCTTTTTTGCTATATTCTGCACATTGGAAAGTACATGGAAAATCCACACATTGGCCCAGATTCAGGTACGACTTGCGCTTTATTTGCGGAGGCACAGGGCAACGATTTGCCCTGCGCCCGCGCAAATATTTTGCGCTGCCCTCGATTCACGGAGCAGTAGCTCCGTAAATTGCGAGGGCGCGCCGGCAAAATTGCCGGGCGTAAGCGCGCGCAATGTAAATGATCCCCCCGCGGGCGGGAATCATTTAAATTAGGCGCGTCCCCGTGCCGATCGTAAAGCGCATGCTTTGTCGGGAAACTTTCCCGACGTGCATTGCGGCAAATGACGTCGCAAGGACGTCATTTGCTTCAAAGTGAACGTGAATGGCGTCCAGCGCCATTCACGATTCACTTACGCAAATGACGTAGATTTTAAATATCGCGACGCGGGAACGTGGGTATCCTATAGCATTGGCTGCGCCTGCTATTAGGATGTGTAACCTTACGCGAAACCCAACGTACGCAAACTACGTAATTTGCGTACGCAGGGCTGGCGCATAGTTGTGAATCGGTGTTAGTATGCAATTTGCATACTATACACAGATCACAATGGGAGCGCCCCCTAGCGGTCATCACTAGAATGCAGCCTAAAATCTGCGTGGCATAAGAGCCTTATGCCACGCAGATTTTAGGCTGCAGTCGGCGTAACGAGTTCTCTGAATCAGGAGAACTCGTTACGCCGGCGCAAGTCAGCAATTGCGCTGAATCTGGGCCATTATATATATATATATATATATATATATATATATATACACATATTAATGACATAAAATACAGTAGCTGAATGTAAAACAAATACCGTTTTCTTGGCAGCTGGGAAGTTTTTTATAGGCAGTTTCATCCTTTATGTGTAGTAACAGGTAAAATACCACCAATGCTCTTGAACCTCTCTCATCTGCATAAGTCAGCACGGCCTTCCGTTTGCTGTGTAGATCACTCAACTCAAGAATCTACAATACAAAGTAAAGTATTAAGAAAGTACCATCAGATAAAATGTAAAACATAATCATAGGGAAGGGATAGAGACTTGGTTATTTTTTTTTTTACTGCTCTCTGTGTCCCTATAGGGGAGATTTACCTCCACTTCTTGCCAAAAAAAGATATGTTAAGAAATCTCTTGAGTGGGATCACAAACAAAAATTTATTTTACAGATTTTTTATTTAGTGGGGAAAGCTAAAAACTTCTGAAAATGTTTTCATTGCCCCCTCCATTTCTTTTATGGGTGAAGAATTTAAGGTATATCTCCCTAAGGGGCCCATAAAAGTCTGACAGACGTTCTACATTTTTTTTTTTGGACTAGGACTGGGCTTTTAAAGATGCTGACAGAGTCTATAAAAAAATATTATTTTAATCATTGAATTGCTGCCTGTCCAAGCATTCATTTTTTGATGACACATTCACTTTATTGATCAATAAAGTTTTATTGACATTCTAGCCATACAAAGAACACAACGGGCCGGATTCACATACATTGGCGCATATTTATGCCGGCGAAGCGTTTCTAATATACGCTACGCCGAACCAGCGCAGAGAGGCAAGCACAGTATTCACAAAGCACTTGCTCCCTCTCGCTGTTAAATCTACGCTGGGTTTCCTCAACGTAAGCCGGCGTAGGTGGAAGTGGGCGTGAGCCATGCTAATGAGGCGTGACCCCATGCAAATGATGGGCCAATCATAGAAGTACTTAAAACGAACGGCGCATGCGCTGTCCCGTGGACTTATCCCAGTGCGCATGCTCAGAATCACGTTGAAACTTCTCCCTAAGATACGAAGGATCACTGCCTACGACGTGAACGTAACCTACGCCCAACCCTATTCCCGTACTACGTAAACAACGTAAAATACGTTGGCTGTGTTTCCTGGTCCATAAGTTTGCATGAGTTGCGCCTCATATATGGGGAATAACTTTACGCCGGGCGTACGACTTACGTAAACCGCATATATTATGCGCCGGGCGCATGTACATTCATGAATCGACGTATCTCCCTCATTAGAATATGTGAATAGGAAATCAATGGGAGCGCCACTTGCGGCCAGCGTAAATATGCGCCCAAGATACGCCGGTGTAGGAAAGTTACGTAGGTCGGATGAAGCCTATTTTCAGACGTATCTTGGTTTCAGAGTCCGGCGTATAGATACGACGGTGCATATTTACACTTACGCGGCGTATCTCGAGATACATCGGCGTAAGTGCTTTGTGAATCCGGGCCAACATATATAAAACAATTAAGAGTAATTGTTGATACAGAATGCAACAGTCATAATGGGGTATAGATAGCATTTACAGGTATTGTAAGAGCTCTACTGTTACCTTGTGGTAACTATAGGTAGTAATTTCATGTAATGATATTATTCTGTATAATTATTCCTTTTTTTATTTTACAAATATTTATTTATATATTCTTCCACATTTACATATAGGCCATCTGACCTTCAACTACCATGGGATTAACAACTGTTCAAGCAAACACTTTTGGGCTGATTTACCAAAGTAATTTAGATTAATTAACTCAAAAAAGTAATTGGCCCCTAAACCCAATAACTGGTTGTGCCTCCCTTGGCAGCAACAACTGCAATCAAGCGTTTGCAATAACTGGCAATGAGTCTTTCACATTGATGTGGAGCAATTTTGTCTCACTCTTCTTTGCAGAATTGTTTTAATTTAACCACATTAAAGGGTCTTCCAGGATGAACGGCCTGTGTAATGCCGCGTACAGACGGTCGTTTTTTGTGATGAAAAAAAAACGACGTTTTAAATCATGAAATAAAACAACGTTTTTGAAACATCATTTTCAAAAACGACGTTGCCTACACACCATCGTTTTTTCACAATGCTCTAGCAAAGCGAGGTTACGTTTCACCACTTTTTTCCATTGAAGCTCGCTTCATAACTAGCTTCTGGGCATGCGCTGGTTTAAAAACGTTGTTTTAAACGTCGTTTTTTGCTACACACGGTCAATTTCTGTGAAACAAAAAACAACGTTTTGAAAAACGACACAAAAAATTCAAGCATGTTCGAATTTTTTTTTTGTCGTTTTTTTTAAGACATAAAACGACGTTTTGCCCACACACGATCATTTTAAATGCAGTTATTTAGATGTTGTTCTGGGTTCTTTTATGATTTGGGATGCAATAAATATTTGGAGCACCTTTCCAGAGTATTCACATCTCCTGGACTTCGGCCTGGGAGGATGTGTGTTTAGAGTTGTTCTGGAGGCCCATAGACATAGACTACAGAAGTAGATATCGGAAGGGAGCTGGGCTAAAAGATGTCCACCTAAGGCTTCATTTCCATGGACGTTTTTACAGCCACTTTGTTTAGCCTTTTTTAGCCTTTTTTACAGCTTAAAAATGCTTGTCCATGCGGTAGAGTTTTTTAGCGTTTTTGCGCGTTTTTAAGCATTTTTTGAGAGTTTTTGAGCGTTTTTTAACATCTGGCGTTTTTACAGCTCTAAGGCTGGAGCTTCAGAACCCACTGGTCCTGGTTTTTTTTTTTGCAGCTTAAAAGCGGCTCAGCCATCTACAGCTCAAAAAAGCTCAGAAAAGTGTCTGTAAAAACGTCCAAAAACGTCCATGGAAATGAAGGCTAAAAGTGGCACCTGTAAAGAATCTTCTTGCTGGAGAGTGTCTCAAAGGAACTTGATAGAAGCTACTGGTAGACATTGTGAAAAAGATTAATTGCTCACAGATCCAGGTATATCTGACTGATATCAGAAGGTCAATGGCAAGATAAGACTTGACAACTCACATTTTGGGCTTCCTTATCTTTCAGTATGGAGAGAGAAGGCATTTTGCAGATTGTCACAAAGATGTCACTGAAGGAATAGCTGATGGCTGCATTTGTCTTGAGGTTCTCAAGGTCTTTAGCGAATGCATTGTGAAAGATGTCTGTAAGAAACCATATTTTACATGAACACATAATAATACATTTTTAAAATACATGTAAATGTGTAATAAGATTAGGCACCACAAGCAGTGGCAAAGCTTAACACACCGGGGCCCCCAGTTCAAGATTTAAGGTGAGGACCCTGCACTTCAGTCCTGTACCCACTGCCCCAGACTTAACTAGGACCTGTACTGTAGTAGCTTTGGAGGCAAGCAGAGGACAAAGGACTATGCATTAAAGTTAAAAACCTTATGTGCTGCAAAATCCTCCCCAGTCCCCCTCATACTTACCTGAGCCCAATCTAATCCAGTGATGTGCACAGGAGCAGTGGCTCTTGCAGCTGTCTCCCTCCTCCCTGGGCAGCTTGATAGCAGCGGGGGCCATTGGCTCCCACTGCTGTCAATCAAATGCTGTGCCTAGTAAACAGGGGGTGAGTCGAGCCATCCATTCTGTGTCAATAGATGCAGACAGGGTGGCTGGGAAGCGAGCATCCTGGGGACCCCAGAAGAAAAAGTACCGGGACTGCTCTGTGCAAAAGCATTGTACAGAGCAGATAAGTATGGCATGTTTATTATTTTCGTTTAAAAAAAAAATCCTTCCCTACTTTATCCTAAATGAAAATAAAAGAAATGAGTTTACATATATGGTGGTCACAGGAAAGTAATAGAAGAGGTTCCATAGCTATCATTCCCTCTAGATTAATAGTAACAAACTTTAGAATACAGTTGTTTTACCTTGTTCCTCTTGGGTCAGGTCAGGAATTAAGAACTTCTCAGAACTCATAGTTAATTGCTGCAGAAACAGAAAAAACATATATTAACATATATATTCATATTACAAAGATGGCAATAATTGCATATTTTGTTTGGAAAGTTTATGGACTATTAGTAGCTACAGTATACCTGGGCTAACAATTGCATAATGTTTTCTTTTTTTTTCAGAATAGCAGTATTACTGGACCTGGAAATGTGTATACAGCAAAATATCAGCTTTTGATGTACAGTTTAGATATGTACTAACCAAAATACACTGTCAGGCCGCGTACACACGGTCGGTCCAAACCGATGAGAATGGTCCGACGGACCGTTTTCATCGGTTCACCGCTGAAGTGGCCTGATGGTCTGATGTGCGTACACACCATCAGTTCAAAAACCGATCGGGTCAGAACGCGGTGATGTAAAACACACGACGTTCTGAAAAAAAACTAAGTTCAATGCTTCCAAGCATGCGTCGACTTGATTCTGAGCATGCGTGGGTTTTGAACCGATGCTTTTGTGTACTAACCATCGGTTTGGACCTATCGGGCAGTGGTCCGATTTTAAAGCAAGTTCTAACATTTTTGACTGAAGGACAACGGACCGATGGGCCATACACACGGTCGGTTTGGACCGATGAAACTGGACTTCAGGCCGTTTTCATCGGTTTGGACTGACCGTGTGTACGCGGCCTAACAATAGCCAAGTCCAGTTTGATGAGCACAGTGCCCAAAGTGGACACTCTGCATAGCATAAAAAAAAAACTGTACCCGTCTCAAAGTCCCCACAGACTCTAACCTTCTGCTAACATGTGTACATATCCCTGGTCCATAACAACAATACCTCTTATCTTGTGAGGAGTTCTACTGTCACAAGGCCTTGTATTTTTTAGGTTAGGACTCCAAACGTCCAGTTTAAACATAGGGCCCAGGTCACCTGATGCAAGATCCATCAGGTCCATTCTCCCTGCTAGGATGGGGACTTATTTCCCTAACCATCACTACTCCTGCTCAACCAGGTTTACATTTTGTACCTTACATTCAGAATCCTGTCCACCAGCATCAGTGTAGCCTATTATGAGTCACACCCATCCAGCCACCTGCAACCCAACCATGCTCAGGTCCTCCTTACCTGCTTCCACCCTATTTAGGCATCCTCTTAAAATAACACTCATTCACCTTTTTTTACTTAATATTAAAATAACATAACTTCAAGGCAATAGTTGTCAGGAACGGTGTCATTACTGGTTTCACCTGCTGGTGGCACTGTTATGCTCTGCGCCAGGACTACCAATCAGCTATCAAGCACACCCGTTGTGGGTCTGCTGGACTATATAAGCCCGCCCTTAACCAAGGCTCAATTGTTTCAGAATTCCATCTGCTAGCCTTGTCCCTGCCAGAACCTGCTTTCATTCCTGCTTTTGTCCCAGACTCCGTTCCATGTACCCTGTCCTTGAGACCTGCTCCCATTATGGTCTGTTTCCTCATACCTGACTTCTGTTTCCCCTTGCTTTTTTCCCTGCCTGGGCTATTTATGTTTATATTCCATGCTTTTGAATATATAATTATTAGTTAGATAGCTAGTTAGGGGTTTTTGGGGTGTAACAGGAGTGACTTTTGGGCACAGATTGAGCCAGGAGATGGGGGACATATGTTGGATTGTTTTGGCGTGGACAGTGATCTACAGTATATTCCTTAATGTCTGCAAAGAATATTCTATGACTCATCTCTCTGTGTAGACTGTTGACGACATGTTAAATAAGCCTGGCTCTTGAAAGGCCTTTCATTGTGTGATAACACTGTTTAAAGCCTATTGATGCTCAGAGGTGTGAATACCTTTCTGTTGGAGACAGACCGTCTGTCTAAAGATGTGGATTGAGAAGAAATCATTGTGTGATGGTGTTTTGTTTGAATTCTGTTAATGAAGGATTGTGACTTCTCTGGTGGAGTGATTAGGTCATGATAATTATAGACCGGCGCCGACATGTCTAGAATGTTTAGCAATTAGCCATCTGAAGGTGTATTGAAGCCCCCCCCCCCCCCAGTGTGTGGGTGGAGAGTTTAATTGTTCCTGTGATCACTGAAGCATGCCTTGAAAACTGTATATAAACTTGAGAGCTAGCCATTAAAGTTGTCTTTCATTTGAAACCAGAACAGAGCTGTGTGTCCCGTGTCTGGGGGGAATTCTTATGGGTCGTGTTCGTTTGCCTGATTGTGGAGTGTCGATAAGCTGTCTTGGGTGGAATGGAATATTGTGAACGGATTTAACCCCTGTCCCATTTGGGGTTCCGTTACAGGGGTGTTGCTGTGTCTTGCACTTATTACTTGTTTATGGTTTGCTGTTTGGTTTGCACATGTGTCTTTATCTTAAACAAACATACTTTTTCATGTACTCGTTTGTTCCTGATTCCTTGGTGCAGCCCAATGATCTGATCACCTGTATTGGATGTCTGTGTATGGCATCCCCTGACAATAGTGCCATAAATAATGCACATCTACTTACAGTCCAAGAATTCCATAGTCCATATTCCCCAAAGGTCAGTGCTGGTTATCTGGCATCTCAAGGCCCAATACCATAACATACATTGCATAATGAGAATTAATATCAGTACAGCAACCAAGAGTAGAAATATGTAAGTACCATCAATCAATAACACTTACTGCAGCAGCATACAGCAAATATAAAATATTCATAACATAAGTCCATTAAATGTAGTACCCGGGAACACTGGGCCACTTTCCAGTCTAGAGATGTGGAAGTCTGACATGAAAGTGTAAACTATCCTCTCCAGGCTGCACTAGGAAGATTTTGTCCATTAATATGATGGCCCAGGCTTGTCTTATGAAAGACTATTTTGAATCTAAGATCCAACTCTTTGGCAGTCTTAAAAGACAGCAGAAAGTTAAGTTAAAAGACAGCAGAGAAGTCCAAAATACGGCATTGCAGACGCCTCTTACTTCACTTGCGGTTCATTCGGTATCTGGCCGGATACCGAACGAACCGGAAGTGAATTGAGAGGCGTCTGCAACGCCATATTTTGTACTGGGAGTGGCCGACTACCTAACGAACCAGAAGCGCAGTAAGAGCCGTCTGCAACGCCATATTTTGTACTTCTCTGCTGTTTTTTTAACTTTTTCCTTATAAGTGCCCATTAGGCCGTTTAAATAAACCTATTTTATTATACGTTGTGCACTATGGAAGGTTTTTCTTTATCCCCTTTATATGCCTCCTTCTATGTTCGCCGCTCTCCGCTGTTGACTCTGCGCACCCCGGTTCTTCCTCTTGCTGTCCGGTGCCTTCTTCCGTGCTGTACGTCTTCTTTTCCTTCTGTGCTGTGAGTTCTTCTTCCGTGCTGTGACGTCATGTTCTTCACTTCTCTTCTTCTCCCGATGTTGACACGTCGCCTTTCCTCGCTGCAATGACGTGTGCGCGGCTTGCATCGGACCTATATAGGCCTCACAGTCCCATCATGCTCTGTACCTACCCATGTGATACCTACCCACGTGGGTAGGTATCACATGGGTAGGTACCAGAGCATGATGGGATTGTGAGGTCTATATAAATCCGATGCAAGCCACGCACTTGTCATTGCAGCGAGGAAAGGCGACGTGTCAACATCGGGAGAAGGAGAGAAGTGAAGAACATGACGTCACAGCACGGAAGAAGAACTCACAGCACGGAAGGAGAAGAAGACGTACAGCACGGAAGAAGGCACCGGACAGCGAGAGGAAGAACCGGGGTGCACCGAGTCAACAGCGGAGAGCGGCGAACATAGAAGGAGACCCCCGGAGAGTTGAGAAGACCCCCCGGATAGCGGAGAAGACCCGTCGGGATAGCGGAAGAAGAAGCCCCCCCGCCGAAGACGCCGGAGGAAACCTGCCGGGGGGTGGGGGCTTTTTTAAAAGCGACCCCCCCCGGCGGTGGAAGAGAACCAGACGGCGGCCCCCACCCACCCGAAGACGTCAAAGAAGAAGCCCCCCCTGGTAAACAGAGCTAATAAAGAAGACAGGGGGAGCCTCCGGAGCAGAAAAATAAATTATTTTAAAAACCCTTGTGTGGTGTGTTTATTAACTTTGACATTTTTCCTACAGGTGAATGGTTAGGGGTACGATGTACCCCATATCCATTTACTTAGGGTGGGGGGGCCGGTATCTGGGGGCCCCCTTATTAAAGGGGGCTCCCAGATTCCGATAAGCCTCCCGCCCGCATACCCCGACAACCAACGGCCAGGGTTGTCGGGAAGGGGCCCTGTCCTCATCAACATGGGGACAGGGTGCTCTGAGGTGGGGGGGCCGCAGTGCGCCCCCCTGCCCCAGAGCACCCAACCCCCCCATGTTGAGGGCATGCAGCCTGGTACGGCTCAGGAGGGGGGGGACGCTCGCTCGTCCCCACTCCCTTCCTGGCCGGCCAGGTAGCGTGCTTTGGATACAGGTCTGGTATGGATTGTAGGGGGGCCCCCTACGCCGTTTTTTTCGGCGTAGGGGGGGCTCTCCTTACAACCCATAACAGACCTAAGGGCCCGGTATGCTCCTGAGGGGGGAACCCATGCCGGATTTTTATTTAAAATCCGGCGGGGACTTCCCCCTCAGGATTCATAACAAACGCCGCACACGTGTAGAATTGGCGGGAATCCAAGTCGGATCTCCCGTCGCTTCTATGACGCGCTTGCTGGGATGTGCTGTCACTATTCCAGTGAGTGTGAGATGTCGGCGAGATCTCGGCACCATGTCGCCGAGAATCAGCGCGATGCTGTCGTGCTAAAAACACAATATCACAAACACCTACTGTATATATACTTCTTACTGAGGTGAGAGTCCAGAGAGCATTGAGTGGTAATCATGAAGATTTCCTACAGAACACACTGTTTTTGACACCACATTCATCACAGTCACTTTAGCACTTTATTTATTTGTTTACATAAGATATTGTGGACGTTATTTCAGCACTTTACTTATCAGAGTTATTTTGGATTTTTTATTGCTTATTTGCACAGTTATTTGCACAGTTATTTTGACATTTTGTTTATTTTGCACAGTATGATATATTGCTCATCTTGCACAGCAGATATTTGCATATGATTTATTAGTCAGTTTAGCACATACATGTGATTTTTTTACTATTAGAAAGTTGCGCTGATCACTTTTTTATTCATTACCAATTTTTGTGCACTGTGTACACTTTAGTTCTAGCAGCAATTTTCCACATTATTATTTAGATTAGATTTATTCACTTGATAGCGTGAAGGACCAAACTTTACATTTAGTATGCTATCTAACCAATACATATTTGGCTTCCACATGGGCTCTAGCCAGCATAAAATCAAGTTATTTGCTGACGATGTCATTCTCATGCTATCAAAACCAGCTTCCTCCCTGGCTTCGGTACAACAAGTACTATGGATTTAGTAAAGTGTCCGATTATAAAGCAAATGCCACCAAATCCTCTATTCTAGACTTGGGTATATAGCCTCCACTCAAAACTTCCTTTAAAAGTGACTATCCTTACGTGTGAGCAGATTAATTCATACAGTATCTAGGTATTCTATTAACCAGAAACACTGCATCCCTATAAATATATAAATGATCTTGTGCTAAAGAAATACAAACAATGTGCAAACCGCAATATACTGTAACTAAGGTGCCAAGGAAATTGTTCCTAAAAAGGACTTAATAAAGTGCAATAGTGGTTAAGGCCTGACACATTCATATAAGTGCCCGAAAATTAACAAAAAAAAATCAATCTTGTGCAAAAGTGCAAAAGTGCAAAATTGCAATATGTCCAAAATGTGCAAATCGTCCAAATAGTTCAATATTGCAATCAGTGTTGATGGGTAAATATAAAGGGCTAGATTCTCGTAGATCGGCGTATTTTTGTGCGGGCGTAACGTAACCTATTTACGTTACGCCTCCGCAACTTAGACGGGCAAGTGCGGTATTCTCAAAGCACTTGCTCCGTAAGTTGTGGCAACGTAGCGTAAATAGGCCGGCGTAAGCCCGCCTAATTCAAATTTAGAACAGGGGGCGTGTTCTATGTAAATAAATTGTAACCCGACGTGATTGACGTTTTGCATGCGCCGTCCGTGGAATATCCCAGTGTGCATTGCTTCCTAGTACGCCGCAAGGCCGTATTGGTTTCGACGTGAACGTAAATGACGTCCAGTCCCATTCACGGACGACTTACGCAAACAACGTAAAATATTCAAAATTTGACGCGGGAACGACGTTCATACTTAACATTGGTATGCCGCATGTACGCCTCATATAGCAGGGGTAACTTTATGCCGGGAAAAGCCTAACGTAAACGGCGTATCTGTACTGTGTCGGCCGGGCGTATGTTCGTAAATTCGCGTATCTAGCTGATTTACATATTTCTAGGCGTAAAACAGCGTACGCGCCCCTAGCGGCCAGCGTAAACATGCAGTTAAAGGATCACTAAAGGAATTTTTTATTTTTTTGCTGAAATGACTGTTTACGGGGTATAAAGACATAATAGTTAACTGATTCCTTTTAAAAACAAGTAAAAATAGATAAAAATCAATCATATAATGTGCCTCTTAGATGCAAAAACGAAACTGAAAGTAGTTTAGTCTTTGCATGTTATTTTATGCCTCTGTGCTGGACAGTGCCATAGAGAGTCATGGATAGGAAAACGAAACTAAACTCTCCCATGACTTTTTTCATACGGAGCCAGACAACCAGGAAGTGTCCAGAACAGAGCAGTATTACAGCAACATCAGAGCAAAAACGAGCAATGAGGACATGAAACCAGGACTGCAGTAAGGTAAAGGAAGCTATTTAGCAAAAAAAAAAAAAATTCCTTTAGTGACCCTTTAAGATCCGACGGCGTAAGAGACTTACGTCGGTCGGATCTAATAGAAATCAATGCGTAACTGATTCTATGAATCGGGCGCATAGATATGACCGCCCAGACTCAGAGATACGACGGCATATCTGGAGACACGCCGTCGTATCTCCTTTGAGAATCTGGGCCAAAGTCCTAAAAAGTCCCATACAGTGGACTCAAATGGGAATCCAATCCTCAAATGCTTCAGAAATCTTTATAGCAATATTTTTCCCATCCGTGATATATTCTCAATTGGAGTATTGAACCATAGTGGGGATCCTACACCAGTCTCCCAGAACTCTCACCTCTGAGATATAACATCTGGCATATAAGCTTTCCCATCTCTCCTTTACTGTTTCATCACTGGTGTTCCTGCTTAGTAGCGTCCCCTACCTCTCACAGCGATCCTCTAGATGGTAGCTTTCCTAAAGGGAAAGGGAAGGGAGGAGGGGGCTCCAGCCAGTAACTCAAATGTGCAAAGCAAGGGAGAGAAAGGCTTCTGATGGTGTAGTACACTCAATAAGGCTTTAATTAATAACAGGTATAAAATTGGACTCTTACATCACATAGAATAAAAGCAGGCGGTATAGTAAAATCGCGGAGTGATGGACGCCGTCTTACTTGTCCTTCCGCTACTCTCGGTCTGCGGTGGCCTCGCTTCCTCCCTACGCCGTTATGTCACGTGCCTCGTGACTTCTTCAGGGGACTGAAGACTGCATCCCTATACATCCTTTGCCTGGTCAGACCGGTAAGCTCTATTTAAAATGTGCAAGCTTCCTCAATTGATATCTCTTCAGAGCGCTCCCTAAACCCAACCAAGCTATAATAGGACACTATATCTGGCAGGGGAAAAGACCTAGGTGTTCCCGCAATATACTGAGCGAGCGAGTAAGTGAGTAACTTGTATAGCGCTACAAATGCAAACTAAATCGCCTCAACTAAACATCGAAAAACAGGCTGGTTGTGTCTTATGAAGGCTTACCAAATCGTTTGAACTCAAGAGAACATATGTTCTGTGAGTCAAACAAGCTTGTGTTATTAGGCAACAAACTGAACTGGACCAAAATCATCCGACTATCCCTAGAATCATGATCTCCATAAGAGGTTATTACGTGGGGGATGATAATCAGTTTCTCACAACTTTTTAAATCCAAACAAAGCTCCTCTCTCTCAGATTCCCTCCTGAGTTTCAAGCCAGAGATATAAGACAGGGTTACCATTCCACTTCCTGCCGAGGAGGGGCCTAAGCTAAGGAAATAATTGAACCCCTTCCTACAGGCATGATGACAAATATACTGGAAAATAGACTTGGTGTTTACATACACTTTAATATACAGAGCAGAACAGGTGGGTGTAGGGTTGCATTTTTTTGTTGCACTACACCACATTACAAGTAAATGCACTCTGTGACGCTGTTGGCATCAGCGCACCCCTCATTTGCTTTAAAGTGGAAGTTAAATCCGCAAACAAACTTTTGCTCTATGCATCATCAAGGGGAAGGAGGTTTCCCCATTTAAAATGTATAGCTTTTTTGAGGGGCAAGCTTTTATGTATTTTATTTTTCTGGTGACCACCACAGAATGATGTATCCTTATCTTTCTTCCACAGCCCTTTGGTAAACCCTTGTCAAGTTCATAGAATGGCCAGGGGGCAGAGCTGCTGTGCCATTAATTGCCAGGCTTCCTGTACCTGGAAGATCAAGATGGGGGTACAGAATACAGGGACAAACACCTGAACAGCAGATCGCTGCAGGACAACACTGTATCCGCTGGACAAGTCAGAGTATATTTTGAATGTTACCCATAATAAAAGGTAAGGGGGGATGGTGGGGAATGTATGAGGGTAGTTAGGTTCCTCTTTAATATACAAGCAATATAAACAAAGATTTAAAGGGGTTGTAAAGGTATATTTTTTTTCCCCTAAATAGCTTTCTTTACCTTAGTGCAGTCCTCCTTCACTTACCTCATCCTTCGATTTTGCTTTTAAATGTCCTTATTTCTTCTGAGAAATCCTCACTTCCTGTTCTTCTGTCTGTAACTACACACAGTAATGCAAGGCTTTCTCCCTGGTGTGGAGTGTCGTGCTTTCCCCCTTCCTTGGACTACGGGAGAGTCAGGACGCTCTCTACGTTGCAGATAGAGAAAGGAGCTGTGTGTTAGAGGGCGTCCTGACTCTCTTGTAGTCCAAGGGAGGGGGCAAGCATGACGCTCCACACCAGGGAGAAATCGTCGCATTACTGTGTGGAGCTACAGACAGAAGAACAGGAAGTGAGGATTTCTCAGAAGAAATAAGGACATTTAAAAGCAAAATGGAAGGATGAGGTAAGTGAAGGAGGACTGCACTAAGGTAAAGGAAGCTATTTAGGGGAAACATTGTACCTTTACAACCCCTTTAAGCCTACATTTCTAGTTTCAAGTAATAGCATCTTTTAGTTTAACCAATACTGAGTTCCCCATAGTATCTCCTTACATGATACATAGATACATGATTTTATTTTATATTATTCGCTTACAGTACTTTACAAAATTTTAAACAACCAGTAACTATTGCTTATTTATACCAACTATACCTTAATATATGTAAGGAACACAGAATATTTATAGGCAAGCCTGAACTTCATAATTTCGGAAAGTCGGAACAATAATTCACTTCCTGGATCTGACAGCTCCGTCTACATTACAATCTAAAAACACGATATGAAACTTTCAATGGCTTACAATACCCAGGAAATGTTGTAACTTGTCCTTCAGAATTACAGACATTTGGCACATTCTAAAGTTATCTCAGCAGGGTAAAATGTAATTAACACTATCCGTAAAAACATATCATAATAATAAAGTAGGAATGTGGATGTATAGAAAGACTTGTCGCACTTACCTGTACAGAGCTGCTTTGTATAAATGGAGTTGTCCCTGTGGACTGATGTCAGTTGATGACAGCCTCGTCCTTCAGCATTTTCCGCCTCTTTTACTCAGCGTTAATTTTCTTTCATGATGTCATGTGTGTGCTGATCTGCACTCTGCAATGTTACAAAGCTTCTATTCCTAACCACACATCCAAGAGTTAAAAACAAAACATGACTAAATTCTAATAATATACGTGTGTAGCCCACAGCTGGTTACTTGTTGCACTTGAATACTTCAACATTTCAGCTTTTAACATCAAAGTAAGTAGAATAAGGAAGTTTCACTTTCCAAAGTGTACAGAATTTCCAAAGAGGAAGAATTTTTGCTTACACATGATTAAATGATTTAAGAAAAGGTTTATGCTTTGTCTCGAGTAACTATATATATATATATATATATATATATATATATATATATAAAATCGGTGGCGGCTGCTAAGTGATGTGGCCCACCTGTCACCCTGCCCAGCCTGGCGTTCACTCCTCAGTCACTCTCAGTCAGAAAACAGTCCATATGCTTGTTTTTGTTGTTTTTATTGAGGGAATAGAACGGGTAAAGGAATATACTGGATGCCCAATGGAATTTTGGAACAAACAATTGGTAGATTGTATAGCAATTAGTTGGATAGAGGAGTCCCCTCACTGGGTTTTAAAGCAGCAGTAATATTACAATTTGTTAAGTATGTAAAAGAGTCTTTAAGAAAAAAGTTAGAAACCAAAACAAACAGGCCTAGCTTCCAGCAAGGCCTGCTTAAATTTGCCTGCCCTACCAAAAACCCTAACCTCTAGCACTCTGTGGTGTAGAAGTGAGCCGCCCTGGAACCAGATTATTTATATTTATTTGGAGATTGACATCAATACTTTAATAGTAATACTAGTAAGATAACCTTACGGGTCTAGTTCTATTTTTCCTCTTTTTTCAATAGCACTAATGTAAGTCATATAAATATTCCTTTTGCTGTTTGAATTTTGGCGGGTTGCAAATGTGACAAATGTCAACAAAATACAAAAACAAAAAAAAGACTAAACAATGTGAAAAAACATTACATAAATCAAAGACACGTTATGAGAGGTTCCCATTTTCCCTTTGGAATTTCTAATTTAGTTTTTATTATGGAGAATGCAACAGGAAATGCTGGAACATACAAAGGCAAGGAAACCTTAGGCCCCGTACACACGGTCGGACAAAACCGATGTGACTGGTCCGACGGACCGTTTTCATCGGTTCACCTCTGAAATGGCCATACGGCCTGATGTGCGTACACACCATCAGTTCAAAATCCGGTCGGGTCAAAACGCGGTGACGTAAAACACACAACGTGCTGAATAAAACGAAGTTCAATGCTTCCAAGCATGCGTCGACTTGATTCTGAGCATGCGCGGGTTTTGAACCGATGCTTTTCTGTACTAACCATCGGTTTGGTCCGATGGGGCAGCGGTCCATCGGTTCGGTTTTGAAGCATGTTTTAAAATTTTGGACAGAAGGAAAACAGACCGATAGCCTATACACACGGTCGGTTTGGTCCGATGAAAATGAACTTCGGTTCATTCTCATCGGACCAAACCGACCGTGTGTACGGGGCCTTAGAGATTCTCCGGGGGGGAAGAAGCAATACTTTAAAAGCAATACTAGTAAGATGACCCTACGGGTTTAGTTCTATTTTTCCTCTTTTCTCAATAGCACTAAAGTAAGTCATACAGTATAAATATTCCTTCTACTGTTTGAATTTTGGCGGGTTGCAAATGTGACAAATGTCAACAAAATACAAAAAAAAAACAATGTGAAAAAACATTACAGAAATCAAGGACACGATATGAGAGGTTCCCATTTTCCCTTTTGGATTCCTAAATTTGTTTTTATTATGGAAAATGCAACAGTAGATGGTGGAACATACAAAGTTTGATGGTATCAGCAACAGAGTTGGGAACTATGGTGGGGACACCTTACTCTTATGCCGCCTACACACGATCGGAAATTTCGACAACAAAACCGTGGGGGGTTTTTTGGCGGATGTTGGCTCAAACTTGTCTTACATACACACGATCACACAAATGTTGTTGGAAATTCCGATCGCCAAGAACGTGGTCACGTACAACATGTGCAATGGCACTATTAAAGGGAAGATCAATACCAGTCGTGTTAGTAGAAGTTTGGTGAGAGACGATTCGCGCTTTTCAGTTTGTTACAGCGTGATGAATGTGCTATCTCCATTACGAACGCTAGTTTTACCAGACCGTGCACTTCCGTCTCGTACTTTATTGAGAGCATGCATGGAATTTTGTGCATCGGAATTGGCTATACACGATCAGAATTTATGAGAACGGATTTTGTTGTTGGAAAATTTGAGAACCAGCTCTCAAATTTTTGTTGTAATGGTTATATTGGTGTACACCATAGTACTGCTTACAAGTTCAGGAGATATTTCTGCCCTCTAAACTAAATTGATCATATCAGAATAAAATATTAGCAGTGAGCAAATCTCATTTTGTAGAAAAATGTAAAGCATTATTTTCATTAAGGTGGGGGGGGGGGGCTAATATAAGATGTTCACATTAAGGTATATTTTTTCTACCCAGGAGGAAAGCTTAAAATTATATTTAAAGCGGGGGTTCACCCAAAAATTAATTTTTAACATTACATTCAGCCGAGTTGTCCTAATGACAATCGGCTGTTTTTTTTTTTTTTTCCCTGTACATACCGTAGTTCACCGCCGCTTTCGGGTATGTCTTCTGCGGGACTGGGCATTCCTATCTGATTGAAAGGCTTCCGACCGTCGCATACAGCGCATCACGAGTTGCCAAAAGAAGCCGAACGTCGGTGCGGCTCTATACGGCGCCTGCGCACCGACGTTTGGCTTCTTTCGGCAACTCGTGACGCGTAGTATGCGACGGTCGGAAGCCTGTCAATCAGATAGGAATGCCCAGTGAAAAAAAAAGGTATGTACGGAAAAAAAAAACAGCCAATTGTCATTAGGACAACTCGGCTGAATGTAATGTTAAAAAATTTTTTTGGGGTGAACCTCCACTTTAAGTTTTAAGCAACTCATGCTAAAAATTGTTATACCTACAACTTATGGTATATTAGCATTATCGGTTAATCTAAGTAAAAAACTAAAGATGTGGCACTAACACTAGAAACGAATGTGGCAAATCTAGAATAGTTAACACCCAATGCAGATTAAATCATTTTAAACAATATTGTGGTGTATTGTGGTGTAATATAACATTATTGTGGTGTATTTTAACATTAGTGGTCAGTGTAGAAGTGACCCCTTACTTTGCAAGTCAATCAAACATTTATTAATTGGTGGTAAGTGTAAGTGTTGGTGCAGGGACAGACTGACCATTGAGTCACTCGGGCACTGCCCGAGGGCCCCATGCCACTAGGGGGCCCCATCAGGGTTGCCAGGCTCAGTAAAACCAGGGAAAGTATGTAAAAATCTATGTGTTTTTTTTACATCTGTCCCTGATATGTCCGAGACCCACATGCTTTTGATGTGAAAATCCCAAGATTTTAGCTGCCCCGCCTCTGCACTTCCTCCTGGCGTGGTGGCCATCTGTAAGCCCAGGGACCCCATAATCTTCTATTGCCCGGGGGCCCCATGAGTTGTCAGTCCGCCCCTGTGTAGGTGGGACATCAATTTGCATCTCTGAAAAAGGAACCCCTAGAAACCTCCGTGAACCCTGGTTGAGAAAGGCTGCTTTATATATATATATATATTTTTTTTTTTTGTAAATGCTAGCTTTTATAATGGAGCATGGACTTTAACAATGCAGAGACACTCTGATGTACAGCAGCACCATTGGTGGATGTGTTTTCTAGGTGGGGAGACCAACCCATCCTAGACTCATAAATTGATTCTGATTCATATTGCCAGAAATGCAACCGAGCAAGTTATACTTCTTGTGACACATCTTCCTAAGGCAAGTTAACACAAGACTTAGATCTCAGATTTTGTTTATACAGGACAAAAATGGAGCTCCTCCAAAAAGATAAAAACTAATGGACAAATGTAAGTTTTACATGTAAAAGAAACGTAAGTATCACACCGCAATCATTTCTAAACCTGACAGTTAAAGATTTAATTCACCCAGAATTAATTTCTCTGATTGGAAAAGGATTTTTGGTATATTTCAAATGAGAATCTCCAATTGTAATTATCACTCCTTTCAGGTTTGTTTTGTAAGGTACAGTAAAATCTCATCACCCAATAAATAATTAAGTATCCAAATGTGTAAAAATGTGTCATTATCCTTCCTGATAGTGCAGGGCCGTCTTTAACCACTTCAGCCCCGGAAGAATTGGCTGCTCAATGACCAGAGCATTTTTTCAGATTCGGCACTGTGTCGCTTTAACTGACAATTGCACGGTCTGGGGCATTGTACCCAAACAAAATTGACGTTCTTTTTTTCCCACAAATAGAGCTTTCTTTTGGTGGTATTTGATCACTTCTGCGTTTTAATTTTTTTTGCGATATAAACAAAAAAAGAGCGCAAATTTTGTAAAAAAAACACAACGTACTTTTTGCTGTAACAAATAGCCCCAATTTTTCTTTTTAAAAAAGTAATGTTTTTCTCAGTTTAGGCCGATGTGTATTCTTCTACATATTTCTGGTAATAAAAATCGCAAAAAGCGTATATTGATTGGTTTGCGCAAAAGTTATAGCGTCTACAAAATAGTGAATAGATTTATGGCATTTTTATAAAAAAAATGTACTAGTAATGGCGGCGATCTGCGATATTGTGGCAAACAAATCGCACACTTTTGACACATTTTTGGAACCAGTGTCATTTATACAGCGATCAGTGCTATAAAAATGCACTGATTACTGTATAAATGACACTGGCAGGGAAGGGGTTAGAACTAGGGGGTTATCAAGGGGTTACTCTAAACCGGAATACCATCCAACAAAAATAACCATAAAGTGGAGGATATTAAGAGTGAAAAATAATGAAATAATGTGACCAATGTGCCAATGACAGCACAATAGTCTAAATAAAGTAGCAAACTTCAAACTGTGCATACAACATATCCTTCAAATATAATTATGATAGTCCAAACAGTGCTTCATCCATAAATCGTGCAATGTGCAACTATGCAAATAAATAAATAAATATCCAATGATCAACTGTCCACAAAATGATGCAAATAAATAAATAAATGTGAATAAATCCGATGATAAAAACCAATCCAGAAAATACAAAAAGTGAAAAAAATATATATATACATATACAAAGTCCACACAAGAATCCCTGTGTAAAAAAGGTCCCAATAAGACTATAAAATAGGAATCAGTATCCAGTGCACAAATCGTGCAAAAGTGAAAAATAAAAAATCCAGTGGCTAATAGATAAAATGAATTTTATAAAGTGCATCTGTGCTCAGGTTTGCTGTGACATGCAGAGTAATTGTGATTGCAGTCAGCCCGATTCTCCACGGTGACCAGGAATATAAGTGCTAACCCCTTACCTCAAGGAGGCTAATAAATAGCCTATAGGAATAGTTTCCCAATGATATCTCCCACAATCAACCGATCGATCCACTCCAATGTATTCACAGGCTCAGCGCGATGATTCTCAAAATAAAGCACAGGAATGCCTCCATAGTGTATGATTACAAACAATATTTTAATGAAAAAAAGTAATGACTTACAAGCAGTGCTGTAAGAACAGCATGTACAACGGCGTGTGTGTAGTCCTGTGTCTCCCGCTCTGCGGCCGCAAGCGGGTGACGTCACCAACAGCCCTCCAACGTCCTCACGCGTATCGCAACAGCCAACGTTGCTTAATCATAGCGGGTGACGTCACCAACAGCCCTCCAACGTCCTCACGCGTATCGCAACAGCCAACGTTGCTTAATCATAGGATCCTATGATTAAGCAACGTTGGCTGTTGCGATACGCGTGAGGACGTTGGAGGGCTGTTGGTGACGTCACCCGCTTGCGGCCGCAGAGCGGGAGACACAGGACTACACACACGCCGTTGTACATGCTGTTCTTACAGCACTGCTTGTAAGTCAATCCTTTTTTTTATTAAAATATTGTTTGTAATCATACACTATGGAGGCATTCCTGTGCTTTATTTTGAGAATCATCGCGCTGAGCCTGTGAATACATTGGAGTGGATCGATCGGTTGATTGTGGGAGATATCATTGGGAAACTATTCCTATAGGCTATTTATTAGCCTCCTTGAGGTAAGGGGTTAGCACTTATATTCCTGGTCACCGTGGAGAATCGGGCTGACTGCAATCACAATTACTCTGCATGTCACAGCAAACCTGAGCACAGATGCACTTTATAAAATTCATTTTATCTATTAGCCACTGGATTTTTTATTTTTCACTTTTGCACGATTTGTGCACTGGATACTGATTCCTATTTTATAGTCTTATTGGGACCTTTTTTACACAGGGATTCTTGTGTGGACTTTGTATATGTATATATATATTTTTTTCACTTTTTGTATTTTCTGGATTGGTTTTTATCATCGGATTTATTCACATTTATTTATTTATTTGCATCATTTTGTGGACAGTTGATCATTGGATATTTATTTATTTATTTGCATAGTTGCACATTGCACGATTTATGGATGAAGCACTGTTTGGACTATCATAATTATATTTGAAGGATATGTTGTATGCACAGTTTGAAGTTTGCTACTTTATTTAGACTATTGTGCTGTCATTGGCACATTGGTCACATTATTTCATTATTTTTCACTCTTAATATCCTCCACTTTATGGTTATTTTTGTTGGATGGTATTCCGGTTTAGAGTGATACACTTTTAATCATTACCAGGAGGCGGATTCTATTTTGTTGTATCTATTATATTTATTATATACATTATTTTAGTGATTTTTGTTGCAAGCGCCACCACATCCCCCATTTTATCATTTACTGTCAGTGTGTGAGCACTATTAGTGGTGGCTGCTGCATATCTATTTATTTGTTCTATATTTATTCTTGGTTAGGTTGGTTTGCGCATTAGTTCCCCCCTCATTTCATTCTATCAAGGGGTTTACTGTGTTCCCTATTGTGTGTTCTAACTGTAGGGGGGATGGGACTGACTAGGGCAGTGGTTCTCAACCTGGGGGTCGGGACCCCCTCGAGGGTCAAATCACAATTTGCCAGGGGTCACCAAATCTTGGGCTGTTCCTGAAGAGCCTGTACCACTCTCCCAGCCTTTTCGCAGCCGTCCAGCAGGGCTGTCTCTGGAGCCTGTGGCTGTCCAGCTGGGCTGTTCCTGGAGCCTGCGACCGCCCACTCAGCCTCTTCGCAGTCGCCCATTCAGTTCACGACATGGGTGGGGGGCAGAGACTAGAGGTCAGCTGACTGGTGAGAAATATGAAGTGGGAGGGGCTGGGGGTATCACTACTGCGAGACACCAAAGAGCTGGAGACAAAGTGAGTAACACTACCTTTTAGATTAGATTTTAGATTAGAGTTGCCATTGAAAGTCCCCACTACAGTTCTCAGATCAGCAGATGACCTTGATCAAGTTGGCTGATCAGAACTCCCCCCAGCATTGCCAGCATTGGAATACTGGAAGGGACGGGGGGCTGGCACTGACCAATAATGCTGGAGGGGAGTTATTATTACATCCTGAGCCTTCCACTAACCATCAGTACTGGAGGGGGTATCATTACACTCTGCCGCTGACCACCAGTGTTGGGGGTTTTTAGCATTACTACCATTGACCACCAACAAATGGGGGATTGTTTTGCCCATTTTCACCGATGCTGAGAGTTGCTATTATTGCCGCAGACACCAATGATGGGGCTTTTTTACTCCCACACCTCAAGTCATACATTGCAAAGGAGACACCCACTTTATTGGGCAAGCTACCAAGTGTTAAGCAGGCAGCTTGCTTAGCTCACAGCATTTTTATTCTTGATTCCTTTAAGGCGTCTGTCATGGTCAGGGGTCAGGGTTGGAGACCAGTAGCTATAGCATTAGAGAGGCTCCCACCGAACAGCAGGATAGGTATACAAGCAGCCAGGTCACCCTGGCAGCTGATGCGGGCTCACCTGAGGTGCAGGCCTGATGGTGGAGACGACCAGGATTTAAGCAAGCCGCAGTCCGGTAACAGAATTTAGCAGGTTGGGATTAAGCAGAAGCATAGTCAGTAAACAGGCCAAAGGTTGGTATCATGCAGAAGCGTAGTCCAGGAAAAATCCAACGTTTGGTAACAAGTGGTTGCAGGTTAGGATCAGACTGGAGAGAGCACAATAATCTGACAGCAAGTCAAAAAAAAAAAAGTTCAAAGGAAGAGCTTAAATAGAAAATTTGTGGAAAAAACAAAGGGTTCAAGGTTCAAGAGAAACAAGACACAAGGCAATATTGTCTAACGAAACAGCCAGGGGAGCTGTCCAGCATTTCAGGTGACTCAGCAAATAGAGATACTGTCAGACACAGCCAAGGTTATAGGTTCAGATCTGGGTCCTGAGACTCTTGATGTCATCTCAGTCTAAGCAAAGTCACTTGCTGGAACTCAAGGATGGCATTGTAACGATAAAAGCTGCAACTTTTGTAAAATAAAATAATACTTGAGATTTGTTCATACCCAACATTGGCCATGGCCTAGAGTGGCCGAGGATGGGATACAGCCATCAACACATCATGTTCCGGAGTCAGTAACACATTATTGTGTATAATAAAAAGTTATTTTTATTTTTTAGCGCTGCACTGCTTTTTTCTATGTACTTCATTTAAGGATTCTATTGACCTTCAGTGTTCAGCTGCTTTGTTAATTGTATGTTCCTTTGTGCAGTCTGTTTTCTCTTTATATAATAAAAAGTTCCAGACTAGTTATGTTAACAGTGTTTGTTTGAGCATTTTTTCTTGTGTACCGTGTAATTACAATATGCCCACTTTGGGTCCTTACACCAAACTCCTAGTAGTTTTCACAATTTTTCTTGCTGCCAGTTTTAGTTATACAGACATAAAGTTAGAAAATTGCCTTTTATAGCCTTTCTATGTCCGTCTTTCTGCCTTGGAGTACCTTATCTACCAGTGCCGGCCTAAGACATTGTGCTGCCTGGGACCAAGAATGAAATGCTGCCCCCCCCCCCCAGAAAAAAAATCACGCCAACCAAAAGGCCCCCACATTCATTATTTTATATCATGATAACTAAAGGGGACTCGTTATGGCTCTATACATGTATAAAGAGGACCTGTCATGGCTCTATACATGTACATAGAGGACCTGTCATTACTCTTTACATGTAAAGGAATATCAAGAGGACCTGTCATGGCTCTATAAATGTATATAGGACTATAAAGAGTACTTGACATGGCTCTATACATGTATAAAGGAGTATAACGAGGGTCTGTCATGGCTCTATAGATGTATAAAGAGAACCTGTCATGGCTCTATACATGTATAAAGAGGACCTGTCATGGCTCTATACATAGTATATAGAGGACCTGTCATGGCTCTATACATAGTATATAGAGGACCTGTCATGGCTCTATAAATGTATATAGGAGTATAAAGAGGACCTGTCATGGCTCTATACATGTATAACGAGGGCCTGTCATGGCTCTATAGATGTATAAAGAGGGCCTGTCATGGCTCTGTACATGCATATAGGCATATAAAAGGACCTGCCATGGCTCTATACATGTATCCAGGAGTATAAAGGGACCTGTGAATTGCCGGCAGCCACAATGTCTTTTGCGCAAACTAATCAATGTACGCTAATTGTGTTTTTTTTTTTTTTTTGGTACCAAAAATATGTAGAAGAATACATGTTGGCCTAAACTGAAGAAAATTGTTTATTTTTCTAAATTTTGGGGATATTTATTATAGCAAAAAGTTAAAAAATATATATATTTATAGCACAAAAAATATCAAATATCACCAAAAGAAAGCTCTATTTGTGGGGAAAAAAAGGACATCAATTTTATTTGGGTAGCGGAGCTGGCGGAACGGGCTGGTGGGCATCAGTATGCTGCCCCCCTAAAAGTGCTGCCTGGTACCCATGGTACCACCCGGTCCCATCATAGGGCCGGTCCTGTTATCTACTTATGTTGACTAATGGTATTAGTATGATACTAAAGCTAGCCAACTGGGGTGAGCAAAGGCCAGCACAAGAGAGTAGACCTAGGGGACAACAACTGTAATGCAGTCCTGATACTCTTGGTTTGGTGGGATTAGCATTTTGAGGGTCATTGTTGTCCAGAGGTTGATATATCTGCTTCAGGCTATTTGCCCTCCCTACCTTCTACATTTGCAAGGTGATACTAAACAGAGAAATGTTTATTGCAATAAAAAGTACCTTATTCTTTCAGCACTGTTGTGTGGTCACATGATCTTTCCCTGTTCTTTGAGATCTGCAGGGAAAAATCTTTGAGAGGGGCTTCTATTACTCTGTTGATGTATGATCTCTACATTGTGAGTCTGTGTCTGGCCAGCCCTGATTGGTGCTGTGCCAATCATATGACTAAACTCTTTTTCAGATGAGCAAATAAAATTAGATTATAAATATCATATAAGAGTTTTACAGCTCCCAATAAATCTTTATTGAGCATCAAATGTATGTTTTCGGTGCACTAATATGGTAGGCAGAAAACATATTTAGAAAATACCTTGGTATTTTAAAGTGCCACATACCACACAAGTGTAAAGTAGAATTTTTTTTTTTTAAATGATACAATATAAAAAAAAAAAGTATATTAAATATATTAAAAACCATCCCATGTATATCTGTGTTTTTATTCATGTAGTTGATTCATCTTACCATAATTCACCAATCACTGGCTTCTTCGGGAGATTAATGAATACTACATATTGAACAACAAAAGAAAAATTTGATGCATGAAATCCAAAATGCCACTGGGAATGTTAATGAAGAATGTTACCAAGCGTTGCCCACAGCAAGTATTGGTAGGCCATAGGAGGGGCACACAGACAGTTCCCTTTCGATGAAGGGGGTATTCTGACTGTGTACTGTGAATGGCTTAAATTTAGGAGGGCCCTCTATTCCAAAAAATTGGCATACATACTAATAATGATCATGGGGAAACCATCTGAAGCCCGCAGCAAGGTGTGCCTTGCAAACCTCACCCTAATGCCCCATACACACGATCGGAAATTCCGCCAGCAAAAGTCTGATATGAGCTTTTGAATGGAAATTCCGACCGTGTGTATGCTCTATCGGACTTTTGCTGGCGGAATTTCCGCCAGCAAAAGATTGAGAGCTGGTTCTCAAATTTGGGTGCCTGTAAAAACAGGGTACCCGCTCCCCCCAAAAAAAATGACATGCCAAATGGGGCATGTCAGGGCGTCACCAGCACTTAAAGGGGAAGTTCCATTTTTGGGTGGAATTCTGCTTTAACCCTAACATTTAATCCTAGCCCTTAACCCTAAGGCCCCATACTAGAGTTGCCACCTCATCCCTTTAAAAAGGAACACATCTGAATTACACAGGTTCTGAGGTTAATTTAATGCAGGAAAGGCACCAAATGAGTCTAATTACCTCCTTAATTAGCCACAGAACCTGTGTAATTAATATGTGTTCCTTTTTAAAGGGATGAGGTGGCAACCCTACCCCATACACACGATAGAATTTATCCGCGAATACGGTCCAGCGGACCGTTTCCGCGGATAAATCCTCTCGAGGATTTCAGCAGATTTTAATGCGATGGAGTGTACTCACCATCGCATTGAAATCCGCGCCGAAATCCTCTGGCGATGACGTGTCGCGCCGTCGCCGCGATTATGACGCGGTGACGTGCGCGACGCTGTCATATAAGGAATTCCACGCATGCGTCGAATCATTACGACGCATGCGGGGGATCCCTTCGGACGGATGGATCCGGTGAGTCTGTACAGACCAGCGGATCTATCCGTTCGGATGGACTCCAGCAGATGGATATGTTGTGCATGTCAGCAAATATTCGATCTGCTGGAATCCATCCCAGGGGAGATATATCCGCGGAAAAAGATCCGCTGGCGTGTACACACCATAGGATCTATCCGCTGAAACCAATTTGCTGGGATTTATCTGCGGATGGATTCTATGGTGTACGGGGCCTAACATGCAACTTTATACACATAAAGGTTCCTGCACTACTTTGATGCGTTTTTTTTTTTTTGTATAATCTTTATTTTCCATTTTCAATCTGAAAATGGAAAATAAAAAAAGGAAAAAGGAAAAAAATTCGATCCATGTGGACAGGCCTCTCCCCCAAACTAGAGGAGGGCAAGGCGGCCCAACGTTCGGATCTAGGGTGGCGGCAATCTTGGCCCCCCTACACACAAGTAACAATAATAATTTGAAGTACCCAGACGGCTATAAACCTGAGGGCTGATGTGGTTTTGATTTGACTTGAGTGCCAGATAATGTAAAGTCACATCAAAGTCGCATCAAAGTCACACTCCATCAAAAGAAATGTCATACTTTCATATTAGCCAAGAAAAAAAAGAAAAAAGCATCAAAAACGCATCAAAATTGTGTGTTAAAAAATGCAAAACGCACCACGAAATGCACTGGAAAAATGCATTATTTGCAACCTGCATAGATGTGAACCTATCCTAAATGTATTTGCCATGGAGCTAGGATAAGTAACTGAATCTGTCCAGACATCGACCTCCTTTAATCTCCAGCACCGCAGCATTCGGACTGGACAAGACAAGAATAATCACACTGAACCTATCAGGGCTTTCTTGCTTGCAGGGAACATGCTCATAGGAGGAAAGCATACGGAAATCACTGCATCAGCGGCTTGAGACCAGCCCTAAACCAGGCTGTGATGCTAAACTATAGTGTATACATTGTAGTTTTTAGGCAGGTCTAGAACCTGACTGTGCTATATGGCAGAGGTGTTTGGAACACAAGACTGTATGAAGAATTAGAAATACTATGTCAGTTAACATATACAGTATGTATCATAACAGTTTATTGTGTTCTCCTAAAGATCAACTTTAAATAAGATTTACTTCAACATAAAATAAACGTATTTGTTATGCGTCATGGTTTCATTTTATCACTGTTATAATTACAGTGTGTGCTCTTACAGGGTGTATTAAGAACAAGAAATACTGGAATTTCCTTCATTATGAATGTCAGTAACTTACCAAGAAAATATGACTGCCAAGGTAATTAAACAGCATCATACTAAATGATGTAATGCTTTTAGATGTGGAAATGTATATTGGTGTTATAAGTGTTATTCATACAGAGGACAAATACTGACAATTGCTGGACAAAGTAGTGTCTTCTGGGTAAAATAATTCATCAAGATATATTATACTAAAGCAGACTTTCTCAAGCTTTTTAACTCAAAGGAACCCTTTAAATAACTTTCCGGTCTCAGGGAACCCCTGATATAAATTACTAAAGCTACAACTCATGTTACATGGGATGGTCATTGGGAAGAATGCTCCTTACACTTGTGACCGTTGGGAAGAATTACCCCCTTACAGGTAGCTAAAAGGATCAACAGTGTCAGTGGGAACTTATCTGAGAGGCAGAAATTCTTCATTGCTTAACCACTTGCCGACCGCTGCACAAACATTTACTTCGGCAGAATGGCATGGCTGCGCAAAGGGACATTTCCCTGTTCTGCCTTGTGACAGGACAGTGATCTACTGCTTCCTTTCATCGGGAGCAATGATAAATGTCGTGTCACTGGTAGCCAGGGCTGGACTGGGACAGAAATTTGGCCCTGGAATTCATCCAGACTGGCCCACCTTGACATGTCTCTCCCATGGCGGCCGGACAACTCCCACAACCCCCCCCCCCCCCGGCCACCCAAGCCCCCTCTCCCCCTTCACTAGCCAGTAGCCATTCTACTTTTATTGGAGTAGAACGGCTGGTACTGGTACTCTTATAGGCAGTACCAGTGGGGAAGCTAGACATTATTTCACCCGGGGGAAAGAATCAGTTCGGTGCCCCCCCTTATGGGACAAGATTGGGCAGAAGTGAGAAACTCCCAGGCCATAGCTGTTGAGTCAGCTGTCTGTCCCCTCCCCCATGCTCCTCTGTCGCCCCCCCTGCTCCTCTGGTCCTTTGTTCCCCCCAGATGAGCGCTGCGGGGAGGGAGAGGAGGTGAGCACTGCGGGAAGGAAGAGACAGGGAAGCGGAGGGGGGCGGCGGTCCGCTGTCACTGAACCCGGCCCACTGAGCCATCGGCCCACCGGGAAACTCCCTGTAGTCCCAATGGCCAGTCCATCCCTGCTGGTAGCCCAGCCCCTGCAAAGTTAGAATCACTCCCTAGGACACACTTAACCCCTTTCTTGCCCCCTAGTGGTTAACCCCCTTCCCTTCCAGCGTAATTTACACAGTAATCAGTGCATTTTTATAGCACTGATTGCTGTATAAATCGCCAAAATCAAAAGTGTCCTATGTGTCCGCCATAATGTCGCAGTCACGATAAAAATCGCAGATTGCCGCCATTACTAGTAAAACATTTTTATAAAAATGCCATAAATCCCTATTTTGTAGACGCTATAACTTTTGTGCAATCCAAGCAATATACGCTTATTGCGATTTTTTTTTTACCAAAAAAATGTAGAAGAATACATATCGGCCTAAACTGGCAAAGAAATTATAATTTTTTTATATATTTTTGAGGGATATTTATTATAGTAAAAAAAAATATTGCTTTTTTTTCAAAGTTGGCGCTCTTTTTTTGTTTATAGCGCAAAAAATAAAGACTGCAGAGGTGATCAAATACCACCAAAAGAAAGCTGTATTTGTGGGAAAAAAAGGACGTAGATTTTGTTTGGGAGCCACGTCACACGACCGCTTCACCGTTTCACCATTGCTTGTCTGCGGGTGTCATTACCACCCCAGGCCAAGGGTGGCAGCAGCAAGGTCAGGGTGTATTGGGTGTTCCCCTCAGCAGCGAATCAGTGGGAGTGGTCGCCCTGCTGTGCATGCTGGGGAGGGAATCCTGACTCTGGGACCACGTTGGTCCGGGGTCGCGGCTTCGCCTGGTATTCCCAGTAGTCAGACTGGAGCCTGCTTTTTGAAGAGGTGATCCTGCGCTGTCCGTCCTGCAGGAGGAAGCCACTTGATGAAGGAAGCCAGGGGAGGACCTATCCTGGAGAGGGCCATGCAAGAGGCTGGTACCTTGGGAGTAGGCCTGGAAACTTCATCGAAGGATGCACCATGCACTGAGAGGCTTGACAGTGTCGCCTGTCGGAAATAAAGTTCTACCAAAGTTAAGCTGGAGAGATCCGGGTGCTGAATCCTGTGGCAGCAGATTCTGGACCAAAAGTGTCTCCTCATAAAGGAAGGTCTGTGGCAGAGACTATACTTTATCCCGTGCACCATCCCAGCTGCTAGGCCAGTGAGAGGGACCTATCTGGGTGAGCAATACCCACTCTGGCTAGAGTGGCTACGAGAACAGTTTGCTAGAAGCAGGAGTGTTTCCCGTTTGTGATTATGCACCTGGACCTACCTACCCTTCCACCCCTCTACTTCTCTTCTACTAAAGTTTTTCCCGCGGGGTCCCCGTTCCAGGTGCGGTACCCACCTTCAGGGTACGCGCATCCATGGACCCGCCGGCGCGGCCCACCTGGCCAGAGCTGAACTCTGCAGCGAACCTCATCCTGATGAGAGAAGGGACCTCAGCGTTCCACTGGGTTCCAAGGCCTATTGAAAGAATCCTAGCTTGGGATCGGGTGTCCGGACCACTGACAGGTATGCTTGCTGTCATCCGGGGACCATTTATAGAAAAGTCTACTGGGAGGATTCTCTTTCCTTTTTCACCCAAGTCCTCTATTGAAATTTGCCCGTGGCAGGGGCCCTAGAGACAGGTCTGTGTGAGAGACCTGTTCCTCCCAGTATTATCCAGAGTGACACTCCGGCTGCCAGGCCTATCATAGGGGTCTGTCCAGGGGCACTTCACCCACTCCGAGTAGAGTGGCGACGTGTAACTAAATTGGTTCAATGCAGAGCAGTGTACTGCTCGGTTCTATATCCAGGCCTGATACCGCATGGTTCTCTTCTTCTTCCTTCATCAACTTTGATCTCCCTAAATTGTGTTGATGTTGGCTGTGTTTGGCTTGGGCAATAAAGCATTGAAACCTTCTATTGAATGTCTGGACCTCCACTCACTGTTGCTGTTCTTACTGTTACACCCCTAGACACTGCCAGGGTAACTTAGTAGGCCGATTCCCAAATCAACCAGCGGCTCCTTCGGGGGTAGCGCTACATATTTATCCATCCTTCTATCTATCTGTGTCACATACCTGGTTAGAGGTCAATCTGACTAGAGGGCTTCCCTTGCAGCTGAGTGCCAAGCGCCCCTGGAGGTGAGAACAGGGAGTGCAAAGCTCAAAGAAGCACTGGTGCCGTTTTGGTTGATGTGCTGGAAGTTGCTAGCAGCAGAACTGTCAGGACTGACGGCAGAAAGTCTGTTGTCTCTGGAAGTGTAGTGGAACCAAGGCATCAAGGCACCACAAGCGAGTTGACATTCAAGGAAAGAGCAAGGTCAGGCCTTCAGGATCGGACTGAAGAAGCATAGTCAGGATGGTAGCTGAGGTCATACATGGGAAGATAAGCCAGGGAGCAGGCAGAAGTGTGGTGAGGGATGGAGCCGAGGTCACACACAGGAATGCAGAAGAGTGGGCAGTCAGAGAAGCAGAGTCATACACTGTTGGACAAGAGAAGCAGAGTCCTTTAGAACAAGCTGGGGTCAAAACCAGGGATCAGACAGCAGGAAGGTCCAGAGGCGACCCGGCTAGCCTCTGGACCTTCCTGCTGTCTGATGGGTAGTCCAAGGAATACAAGATACACAAACAAGGAGCCTTGATAGCTGAAGATCATCCAGCAGTCTCTGAGTGCAGTCACTGACCTTATATAGGGCATTTGGCACCAATGTGCACACATGTACGAGCATGGCCATGTACAGCATTGGCAATTATGCCAGGTCTTTTCCTCAGAACATACATATCTTTGTTCTGCTGACTCTTTCTCAGCACATGCTCATGTTTATTCTGGATGGTGCAATGACAATCTATCTATTTATAAATCACAGTCCTATGGCTCCCTCTGCTGAATTATATGTTAAACTGCACCGTGCATATTTAGGAGTCCAGGTTCAGGGCACTTTGACTAGTTACCTTGAGGATAATCTTTCTCTTTTGATTGCCCAGTTCACTAGGAAGTGTCAGTTCTGCAAACCCTACCACTGTCACTGGTGAAAATCTGCTTTAAATGATCTACCTACCCAAATTTTTTTATTTTTTTATGGACACTCCGATTCCTATTCCTAAGTCAATCTTTAATAGATTAGATAGTCTCATATAGGTAGATTCAGAAAGAGTTAGGCCGGCTTATCAGTAGATAAGCCGACCTAACTCCGAATCTACGCCGCCGTATGTTTAAGCGTATGCTCAAACAGAGATACACTTAAACATATCTAAGATAGGCCGGCTTGCGCCGTCCTATCTTAGATTGCAATTTTTCGGATGGCCGCTAGGTGGCGCTTCCATTGCGGCCGGCGTAGATTATGTAAATGAGCTTGTATACGCCGATTCACGAACGTACGCCCGGCCGCCGCAGTCGAATTACATAGTTTCGGTAAGGCCTTAGGTGGCCTAAAGTTATTCCACCTATAGGGTGGAATAACAATGTTAAAGTATGGCCGCCGTTCGCGCCGCAAGGTTCAAATTTTTTACGTTGTTTGCGTAAGTCGTCCGCAAATCGGGAGTTACGTCGTTTACGTCCACGTCGAAATCAATAGGCCCGTACGGCGTAGTTAGCCGCAATGTGCATTACCATACAACACACTCCCCTCCAACCAATTTGAATTAGGCGCCCTTACGCCCGCCGCGATTACACTATGCCGCCCTAAGTAAGGAGGTAAGTGCTTTGAGAATCATGTACTTGCCTCTCTTACTTAAGGCGGCGTAGTGTAAACACGCTAGGCTACGCCGTCTTAACATTGCACAGCCGTACCTGAATCTACCTAATAGTGTCTTTTGTTTGGGCAAAGAAAATTCTAAGATTGGCAAAAAAAAAAACTCCATCTTCCTCTATCTCAAAGTGTATTGGCAATGCCAAATTTCCAACTCTACTACTGGGCGGCAGTACTGGTGACTGTCCACTGGTGGTTTAGTCAGCCTAGGGCATAGCATAATCATTCCAAAAACAAATACACTGCATATATAATTTTAGGAAAATATGCTTATAAAATAGTTTACCATTTGCCAATAAAAAAGAAATATAACCCCTGAAAAAAAAAACACCATAATCCCCCCTCCACCAAATGATTTGAAACAGTGTGCAAAGCAAAGTCCATAAAGTCCTGGCCTCAACCCGATAGAACACCTTTGGGATGAATTAGAGCGGAGACTGCCAGCCATGTCTTCTCGTCCACATCATTGCCTGATCTCACAAATGCGCTTCTGGAAGAATGGTCAAACATTCCCATAGACACACTCCTAAACCTTGTGGACAGCCTTCCCAGTAGAGTTGAAGCTGCTATAGCTGCAAAGGGTGGCCCAACTTACTACTGAACCCTATGGACTAAGACTGGGATGCCATTAAAGTTCATGTGCGTTTAAAGGCCGGTGTCCCAATACTTTTGGTAATATAGTGTATCTTATGCACTCGGTAAGGTAATCCATTGCATCTGACCATTAGGCAGGGAGACAATGTGCCGATTCTCGGCTGCAGAGATCGGGAAATGTCTCCCTGCCGGTGGTTAGCGCATCGCCGTGCGGACTAACTGGCGGGCTCTACACATGGACTGTGCGAACACGCCGGAGCTCATCCCTACTGACCATTATTAACTGTGCCGTTTACAAAATATCCACTAGAGGGAGCAAAAGCATAATAATAGATTAGTGATACAGGGGCACCTTTAAATGGGTCTGTAAGAAAAGATATTAATCATTGACAAACTTAGCTTTCAAAAGTGCCAAAGAACTGTTCTTCAACACTATATTTATAAAGCTTTAATCTAACATACAACAAACATTCACTGCCGGTGAATCTTCCTAGTACATGTGTTAAAAATGGCAGTGATTGATTTGCACTGTTTAAATATTTTAACATATTTACAAACAAATTTAAAAGCAGTGATTTTTTTTTTATATATAGCACTTTTATTTGTTTCAATCATAATAAATATTTAGCTATAACCTTAAGGGCTCTTTCACACGGAGCGGACCGTTTCTGGGTCCGCTCCGTGTGTCTCCGTCGGCTCAGCGGGGATCCCCGCTGAGCTGTCGGCGGATAGGGCGGTCCCCGCATACAGTGCAGAGACCGCCCTGTCTCAGCTCCGCTCTGCCCTATGGGGAACCGTCTGTCCGTCTGCATCAGTTCCGTTCCGCCGGACGGAAGAAAAATAGGGTTTTCTTCCGTCCGAAAACCGGTCCCCGACGGACGCGGACGTTAGCGGATGCTCCATCCGCTAACGGACGCGATCCCATAGGGATGTATTACAAGTCCGTTAACGGACTTGTAATAACGGACAGGCGGAGCGGACGTCTGAAAGGGGCCTAACTGAAGTTAAAAAAAGTAATTGTGAAAATTCTGCAAAAAAAGCCTGAAAAAAATAAATAAAAACTTTTACCATTCTTGTTGGGTTGGATAAATAAAGTATAGCAGAGGAGCTGAAATTCCTCCCTTTGCTGAAGAAAATACAGATCTAGGGGCCTGATCCACAAAAGGGATACGCCGGCGTATCTGTTATAATAAATGTGAATTTGAGGAATGCATATTTTTGCATAGTTTCATTGTTACAGCTTCCGAAGTATAATGGGCCAGATCCACAAAAGGGATACGCAGGCGTATCTACTGATACGCCGTCGTATCCCTGTTTCTATCTATGCGGCTGATTCATAGAATCAGTTACGCATAGATATTCCTAAGATCCGGCAGGTGTAATAGTTTTACACTGTCGGATCTTAGGATGCAGTACCGCGGCCGCCGCTGGGGGCATTTCTCGTTGAAATTCCGCGTCGGGTATGCAAATTAGCACTTACGGAGATCCACAAAGCTTTTTCCCTTCGTTTTAGGGCTGCTTTTACAAAGTGTAAACTTAGTACACCATGTAAAAGTATACCCTTCTATCCCGCGTCGCTGTCATTTTTTTTTTTTATTTTTTTTTTTTCCCGCCGCAACTCTTTTTTTTCTTTTACACCCGTCGCGATTCTCAAAACTCGGCGCAACGTAAATCCGCGCAAAGCATGTCGGGAAAATAGCGTCGGGAGCATGCGCAGTACGTCCGGCGCGGGAGCGCGCCTAATTTAAATGGGACTCGCCCCATTAGATTGGGCACGCCTTGCGCCGGACAGATTTAAGTTACACCGCTGCAAATTTCTAGGTAAGTGCTTTGTGGATCGGGCACTTAGGTAGAAATTTTGCGGCGGTGTAACTTAAATAGGAACATTTAAGTTAAGCCCGCTGGTTGTGGATCTGGCCCAATGTGTCATAGCTGGCTGATCCCCATGGAAGCTGGAAATCGCTGTATAGACACTGCTACTACAGTTATTGCTGCTAGCTTCCGATTTTACAAAAGGAGCAGGAGTACGCTGCCAGTAACCCTTGCCTGGAATTGAGGTGTGGGTAGAACAGAACAGAAGTGGTTAAAAGTGGCTA
The DNA here is from genome assembly GCF_905171775.1 of Rana temporaria. Classification (NCBI taxonomy): domain Eukaryota; kingdom Metazoa; phylum Chordata; class Amphibia; order Anura; family Ranidae; genus Rana; species Rana temporaria. The sequence continues at coordinate 42,981,752 of NC_053495.1, forward strand.
AAGGAGATCAGCAGCACTGGGATGCCCAAAAAAATAAAAATAAAATATCTCTATTAAAGTGTTGGAATAAACCGAAAAAATGGAAATAAGGAAAAGGGCGTGACTGCGCGGCTCACCTGTCAATCGCAGAAAGCGTCATCCCGGGTCTCATCGCGGCAAGTGGTTTCTTTGAACTCCAAGCGGTGGTGAGAAAGACGCAATTCTGTACTTGATACGCTGTTTTTATAGATACATCTTGTAAGCATATTATCATGTATTGGGTTTGGTGTTTCTAAATAAGCAACGGTATTACACTATGCAGAGCATTCCTTTGTATCTTTCCATGCTTCACCTGACATGCTGAGCTGTTCCAGGAAAAGATCTCTGACGATCTAGAGAAAGGCTCCAGGTGATCTATTAGTTTAGAGGAGTTTACAGGCTCACTTTATATTTACCTCTGGTGAGTACATTATCAAAGGGGTGCTCACGAGATGGATCGGTGGCGGTATTCAAGCTGGGAATGTTCACAATTTAAGACCTGATTGGATAGAACACGGCACACTAATTTAAGGATTGATTGCACAAACTCTGACATTATTCACTTTGTGTGTGTGTGATACAGCGGCGGTGCGTCCATAAAGGGCGCAGGAGCACCGCTCCCCCCCTCCTGTCACCACTCTTATTACCATAGATAGATTCATGCTATGCATGAATCTATCATTGGTCGCTGCTGACTCCCCCTATTCAGGTGCTTGGCTCCTTTTCGCGCACCGGGCACCTGAATTACAGCGGTGGAGTGGTTTTTGAAAGCACCTGATTAGAGCAATTGGCTCTAATAGGCGTCCAAAAATGTGAATAGTGGGCGCAACGCTGTGCGTTCGCTATTTACTCAGCTGTGTGTTAGGAAAGGGAAGGAATTCGGCTTTGCTAACATTGACCCACCTCTCAGCCAATCAGGTGCATCGGGTATATGTTACCTGTCACCTGATTGGCTGAAAGGACAGTCTTCCTCATCGAAGAATAAATAGAGGACACTGCTCGCAACCTGCCGCCAGGGCCGGATTTACCATTGGGCTTGACTGGGCTCAAGCCCATGGGCCCCGCCCAATAGGGGGCCCTTTACGTTTCCGTTTTTTCAATAATATGTCAGTCATTTAAAGTGGTTGTAATGTAAACCCTCGGACACAACATTGTCTTAAAAAATATCCCATAACACAGGCAGCTGATCATTTGCATGACGTCACCGCGCTTGTGCACATAAGCCCCTCTAAACCGGCATTTAAAGCTTGCCGGAATGCAGTCTGTGGGAACTTCCCCTCTGTCCGGCACAGTGTTTATCTCCTTCCACTCAAGGAGTGAAAGAAAACAGCAGCCCCAGACACAGCAACGAATGGTTATGGCGCAACGGCGCATGCGCGAGATTACCGTCAGGGACACAGTAAGAGCGGAAGCGACGTCATAATTTGAATCACATAACAGCAGTACGAATGGCGCTTGAGATACCCGGAAATACAGAGAATGAAACCATCCTAAAAAAGGTATTTGCAGGTCTCGTTTTTGGGGGGGAGATATATATATATATATATATCTATATCTATATATATATATATATTGCATTGCGATGAGCTGTTATAACTTGATAATTGAAAAACTGCAAAAATCGTCCGGGATTTACTTCAGAATCGTGATCTCTATTTTTATTCTCAGTTTATCCAGAATTGTGTAGCTCTAATACATAGCTTGTGTATGTATTATTTTGTTCTATTTAAAGTAATGTATAGAAGGTAGGGCCCGAAAGTGACCCAAGCATAGGGGCTCCCACCACCCTAAGTCCTGCCCTGCCTGCCTCCTGCCACCATCACCCGCTGCCCACCAGAGACAATGTAAGGGCCGGGCAGACGGCTGGCGGGCTGGCGGATGTAGGGCACAGTGGCAACGTTTGGGGCACAGTGGCAGCATTTGGGGCACAGTGGCAGCATTTGATGGGCAGAGTGGCTGTGTTTGATGGGCACAGTGACTGCATTTGATGGGCACAGTGGCTGCGTTTGATGGGCACAGTGGCTGCGTTTGATGGGAACAGTGGCTGCGTTTGATGGGAACAGTGGCTACGTTTGATGGGCACAGTGGCTACGTTTGATGGGGTTTGTTTGCGCCCCCCCAAAAATGTTGAGCATTAGCCGCCACTGGTGTGATCTACATAGCACTCTGCATGCTATCCTTTTCACATTGACTAAAGCATGGTTTTTGTTTTTTATGTTTCATGGGAGAAAAGTACAGCCCATTGAATGAAATTTGATTGCACTGAATATTTCCAGATATTTCTTAGTGCTGTTAATGCTGTGATTTTATCTAGGCATATTTTTTAATGGAAATACGGAAAAGTTGAGATTACAGCGATCATTATAGGTAAACTACTGTATATGGGTTTGAGTCAATTTTATTTAAAGTTTTCTATGTTATACGTTTTCAAACTGTTGCCATATATCTGTTTATGTACTATATATATATATATATATATATATATATATATATATATATATATATATATATATATATATATATAAAATCGTATTTATCGGTGTATAACACGCACCCTAATTTTAAGAGGGGCGTTTCAGGATTTTTTTTTTTTTAATAAACAACTTTGAAGCAAATTAAGGCTCAGTGCCCATGAATGTCAATCTACCGCCTAATCAATGCCCATCTGCAGCCTGATCAATGCCCATCTACAGCCTAATCAATGCCCATCTGCAGCCTGATCAATGCCCATCTGCAGCCTGATCAATGCCCATCTGCAGCCTGATCAATGCCCATCTGCAGCCTGATCAATGCCCATCTGCAGCCTGATCAATGCCCATCTGCAGCCTGAACATCGGGAACTCACGAGCTGTCATCTCCTATTTACTCGGCTCTCACACACACAGTCCCGCCTCCGCCATCGGCATTGGACTAGCTCCTGTGATAGACAGAACACTGATCCAATGCCGGTGGCGGGACTGTGTGTGTGATGTGAGAGCCAAGTGGAGAGGGGATGACGGCTCAGTGAGGTACGCTGTCGGCGTATAGCACGCACCCCTGATTTTCTGATTTTCATTGGAAAACAGTGCATGTTATACGGCAATAAATACGCTTTAATATATATATATATATATGTATATATATATATATATATATATATATATATATATAGTATGTAGACACGTGATACATGAAAAAGGATTGCCAGAATACTATAAGTTACCTATGGAGACAGCAAATCACATGCTGCTTGCTTTGTCTCAAGGGGTTAATCACTTTTGTGACCCATCTGCTTGCATGTGTAAATTTCAAGGTGAGCTATTGAGATCTCTAAACCAATGTTTCTTAACTCCAGCAGTCCTCAAGTACCCCCAACAGGTAATGTTTTCAGGATTTCCCTCAGATGAAACGGATGTGGTAATTACTAAGGCAGTGAAACTGATCAAATCACCTGTGCAAAATAATGGAAAGTCTGAAAACATGACCTGTTAGTACTTGAGGACTGGAGTTGAGAAACGTTGCTGTAAACAACAAGCTTCTTTCAACACAGCTAAGAAGGATACATAGCTGTACAAGTGATAAGGAGATTAGAGCTCCACCTCCTAGTTTAGTAGGGAAATACAGAATATTAATATACAATTTTAAATTTAAAGCAGAACTTCACTCTCTCAACCAACATTGGTAATTTTTAATCCTTATGCTCCTAGTATTAGTAAATATATGGGAAGGTATTGATTTGTCTTAAACTTTTTTTTTTCAAATTTCGTCAGTTACATTCTGCTTTTCATGCAAAGGCAACTGGTGTCAGACATTCCAGGAGTCTAAAGGAGGAAAGGAGGGGTTTTAGCAGCTAAAGCACGCCCTCTTTGCCTGCATGCCTGAGCTAAGGACAGGTGGATTCTAGGGAGTAAATTTTTCATAAATAATTTGCCCTTACTCAAGATAGCCACAGTCAGAAATGCTAGAGGGGGGGGGGGGGTTCAAAGTGATTTCTCAGCAAAATAAAGCATAGAGACATGGGTAGATAAGGGAGTTTACTTTTAATATAAAAAATGTATTAACCACTTAACGCCCGCCGCACGCCTATTTACGTCCACAGAATGGCACGTACAGGCAGATGGGCGTATATATACGTCCTTGCCTTCTAGCGGGTGGGGGGTCCGATCGGGAACCCCCCCCCCCACTGTGTGCGACGGGCGGCTTAACTCGGGGAGCGATCCGGGACGACGGGGAGAGCTGTATGTAAACACGGCTTCCCCGTGCTTCACTGTGGCGGCGTATCGATCGAGTGATCCCTTTTATCATCGATCGATGACGTCAGTCCTACAGCCACACACCCCTACAGTTGTAAACACACACTAGGTGAACCCTAACTCCTACAGCGCCCCCTGTGGTTAACTCCCAAACTGCAACTGTCATTTTCACAATAAACAATGCAATTTAAATGCATTTTTTGCTGTGAAAATTACAATGGTTCCAAAAATGTGTCAAAATTGTCCGAAGTGTCCGCCATAATGTCGCAGTCATGAAAAAAATCGCTGATCGCCGCCAATAGTAGTAAAAAAAAAAAAAATTAATAAAAATGCAATAAAACTATCCCCTATTTTGTAAACGCTATAAATTTTGCGCAAACCAATCGATAAACACTTATTGCAATTTTTTTTTACAAAAATAGGTAGAAGAATACGTATCGGCCTAAACTGAGGAGAAAATGTTTTTTTATATATGTTTTTGGGAGATATTTATTATAGCAAAAAGGAAAAAATATTGATTTTTTTTCAAAATTGTCACTCTATTTTTGTTTATAGCGCAAAAAATAAAAAACGCAGAGGTGATCAAATACCACCAAAAGAAAGCTCTCTTTGTGGGGAAAAAAGGAAGCCAATTTTGTTTGGGAGCCACGTGGCACGACCGCGCAATTGTCTGTTAAAGCGACACAGTGCCGAATCGCAAAACCTGGCCTGGGCATTTAGCTGCCTAAAGGTCCGGGGCTTAAGTGGTTAAGTAGCGTTTTTTGGTTATTGTTTCTTAGATGCAGTGTAGTTCCGCTTTAACTAACTAAACAATTAAGATATTTTTTTTTAAAAACGCAATTTCTTAGTCCTGACAATAATAAATGAATAAATTACAAACGTATCTACAAAACCGCAGTACATTTCCTTTACATGCTGTGGCGCTCTTGCTGTAAATATAACCAACTTTCCATAGCAGTAACATAACATTAGCACAATGTGCTTACACCATGCGACTAAAACAATAGCGTACCTGCTGCAGGCAAGCGTCTGTTTATATATAGAAATAGCCTGGCTCCTTGTACTGATCTGCACCGTCCCTGTCTGTTCCATAATCAGGCATAGACATGTTTCAGTCTGTGTACATCTGGGGTGTATTCCCAGTAATTATAAAGTGTCTGCTCCTGCCTATACCCATATGGTATGAGAACCTGTGTTCTGTACCAGCATGTGTGCCAAAGAAACTGAAAAATTAATTTATAGGCATTACACGATATAAAATATATGCAGGGAGAGATTTACTCTAATGCCGCGTACACACGATCATTTTTCAGCATGAAAAAAAACGTTGTTTTTCAGCATGTCGAAAAAACAACGTTTCCCCAACTTCATCATTAAAACGATGTTGCCTACACACCATCGTTTTTAAAAAATGATCTAGCAAAGCGCGGTGATGTAGAAAACGTACGACGGCACTATAAAGGGGAAGTTCCATTCGCCTTTGGGCTGCTTTTGCTGATTCCGTGTTAGTAAAAGACGATTCGCGCTTTTTTGTCTGTTACAGCGTGATGAATGTGCTTACTCCATTATGACCGGTAGTTTTACCAGAACGAGCGCTCCCGTCTCATAACTTGCTTCTGAGCATGCGCTGTTTTTTTTCGTCGTTTTAGCCCACGCACGATCATTTTTTACAACCCGAAAAACAACGTTAAAAAATGCAGCATGTTCGATTTTTTTATCGTTTTTCAGAACCCCACACACGATCAGTTTAAATAACATTTTTGAAAAACGTTTTTTTTCATGCCGAAAAATGATCGTGTGTACGTGGCATTACAACTCACATTCAAAATAAGTTGTGCTATAAGGAAAAAAATGTGCAAACAAAGACACGTGGAGAATTGGGTGGATGAGTCTGGCTGTTGTATGGTTGAAAAGGATTAAGCCTAATTGTTTAAAATAATACTAAGGTGTGTTCTGAAAATTGGTTTGACAGAACAAGTATGAGTTTGCTTAGAAAAGACTTTCAACACAAAGAACAATAAAATTCTCAAAAATGTTTAGAGAGAGGGCCAATTTATCCGTATGCCTCCCGTCCTTCCCATCCCAAGACTGATTGTGTAGAAACATACCTACATATTATAGGTGTTGCAGCCCTCCCAAAAAGGAGTATGACTGGTGTAAATCTAGTGGTAGCCAGCTTGTGCCCTGCACACACGATCGGTCCATCCGATGAGAACGGTCTGATGGACCGTTTTCATTGGTTAACCGATGAAGCTGACTGATGGTCAGTCGTGCCTACACACCATCGGTTAAAAAACCGATCATGTCAGAACGCGGTGACGTAAAACACAACGACGTGCTGAAAAAATGAAGCTCAATGCTTCCAAGCATGCGTCGACTTGATTCTGAGCATGCGTGGATTTTTAACCGATGGTTGTGCCTACTGTAACGGTCACCACCGTTTACGACCTTCCATCAACCCACGACAGCTTATCTGACACTCCAACCAACAGGACCCGATCCATCCCATTTCCCAGAATAACCGAGACACACAGCTCTGGGTTCTGGTTTCAAATAAAAGACATCTTTAATGGTTATCTCTCAAGTTTATATACAGTTTTCAAGGCATGTAAGGAACAATCAAACTCTCCACCCACCCATCACACACTGGGGGGGCTTCAATACACCTTCAGATGGCTAATTGCTAAACATTCCAGACATTTTGACGCCGGTCTATAATTAACATGACCTAATCACTCCACCTGAGAAGTCACATTCCTTCATTAACAGAATTCAAACAAAACACTATCGCACAATGATTTCCCCTCAATCCACATCTTTAGACAGACGGTCTGTCTCCGACAGAGAGGTATTCACACCTGAGCATCAATAGGCTTTAAACAGTGTTATCACACAATGTAAGGCCTTTCAGGAGCCAGCCTCATTTAACAACTCACTAGCCTGGGCTAAGCATTGAATGAGTCATTATTGACCGGTAGGATCAGAATATTCTTTGCAGACATTAAGGAATATATGGTGGATTACTGTCCATGCTAAAACAATCCAACTTATGTCCCTTATCTCCTAGCTCAATCTGTGCCCAAAAGTGACTCCTGTTACACCTACTAACGTTTTTTTTTCTATCGGTTAGAAATCCATCCGTTAAATTTAAAACAAGTTGGCTTTTTTTTAACCGATGGATAAATAACCGATGGGGCCCACACACGATCGCTTTGGACCGATGAAAACAGTCCTTCAGACCGTTCTCATCGGTTTAACCGATCGTGTGTACGAGGCCTTATTGTTTTCTGCATTTGCAGTTGGGTTCCCCCAAAGTTTAGAATATTGTTTGCTTCTGCCTGTTGCTGGGGTTTGTGTTCCAGTGGATATAGCTAGAAAATGATTATGAGTTGGGAATATTTATTTTACCCATTCACTAACAGGGGTGTCAAACTCAATTTCATCGTGGGCCGCATCAGCATTATGATTGCCCTCAAAAGGCCGGTTGTATCTGTAAGAGTAGATGTTCAGCGCATCCCCTTCCCTTACATTAGATGTCAAGAGCCCCCCTACCATCAGAAGTTGAGTCCCCCACTCTCCCTTACATCACAGTGCACCCCCCTTTCCTTATGCTGCTGCTGGGAAGAAGCTGGATGCATTGCTTAAAAGCAGAGAGTAAGGGTCTGGAGGTGGACCAGATGAGGGCAGCTGAAGGAGAGATGTGAGGGCCACATGAAATGACCTGGACGGCTGGATTCGGCCCGTGGGTCTTGTGTGTGACACCTGTGCACTAGGAGGTTTATTCATAATTATGCGAGCTGGGAAAGTAGAATAAGATTCAGGGAACCCTTCTAGAAGGGCCTTTGCCTCCCAGACTTTGCCTGGAGAGAATGTTAGACCACGGACCCAGTCTTTTGCTCTGCCTGGAGAGAATTTGAGACCAGGGACCCAGTATTTTGCCTCCCAGGCTTTACCTAGAGATGATGTGAGACCAGGGACCCAGTCTTCTGCCTCCCAGGCTTCACCTGGAAAGGATGTGAGACCAGGGACCTAGTCTTTTGCCTCCCAGGCTTGGAATGGAGAGCGGGACAGGCCTGCTGCCTCTGGAGGCCTCATCAGCTTCAGAATCTAGACCCAGGTACAGTAAAACCTTCGTTTGAGAGTAACTTGGTTTGAGAGCATTTTGCAAGACATGCAACATTTTTTAATAAACTTTGACTTGATATGCAAGCGTTGTCTTGATATACAAGTTGCGTCATGTCACAACAGGGTATAAAAGAGAAGAGAGGCACCTCTAAGTGTAGCAATATGGTTACATTTAATTAAGGTACAACATTTAGCAACATATTGCTACACTAAGGCCCCGTACACACGGGAGGATTTATCCGCGGATACGGTCCAGCGGACCGTTTCCACGGATAAATCCTCTCGAGGATTTGCGCGGATTTTGATGCGATGGAGTGTACTCACCATCGAATCGAAATCCGCGCCGAAATCCTCTGGCGATGACGTGTCGCGCCGTCGCCGCGATGATGACGCGGCGACGTGCGCGACGCAGTCATATAAGGAATTCCACGCATGCGTCGAATCATTACGACGCATGCGGGGGATCCCTTTGGACGGATTGATCCGGTGAGGAGTCTGTACAGACCAGCGGATCAATCCGTTGGGATGGATTCCAGCGGATAGATTTGAAGACATGTCTTCAAATATTTATCTGCTGGAAATCCATCGCATGGGAGAAAAATCCGCGGAAACAGATCCGCTGGATTGTACACACCATAGAATCTATCCGCTGAAACCCATTCGCTGGGATTTTTCAGCGGATGGATTCTATCGTGTGTATGGGGCCTTAGAGGTGTCTCTCTCCTCTTTTATACTCTGTAGCTCCTGCTAGATTTTGCTTCTAATCCCCTTGTGGAGGCTTCCATTTGTGGATGGATATTTTATGGTTACACAACTTATCACATTGCTATAATCTTTTTATAGGAACTATAAACTGAAGGACATATGAATAAATGTTTGTGGAACGAATCATTTGAGTTTCCATTATTTCTTATGGTGAAATTGGCTTTTATATACAAGTGCTTTGGATTACAAGCATGTTTCTGGAACTAATTATACTTGCAACCCAAGGTTTTACTGTAATGGGCAGTGGGCTTGTGCTAGGACCTGAAAGATAGGAGGGTGGCTAGAAAGGCTTTCTTAGGCAATTGCTGGTTTCAGCTGAAAGGCACACATTGAAGAATTGTTACTAAACCCAAAACAGTAAAATCAGTCTGTATATGCAGTAAAGCATGCTTGTTATACTCACTCTGGAACCTAAGGGATTAATTTTCCGTATTGTGTAAAATGGCTGTTCGATCCTTAACCCATCTGCTGACAGTACAGAGCCATGGAGGCACTCTGCACATGCTCAGTTGGGTGTGTATTGTTAGATCGTTCTTTATTTTATTTTTTATTTATTTATTTTAGTAGGGTGCATGTGATCAGCACTGTTCAAACAGAGGGTCAGAGGTCATGCAGCCTCATAGGACAGTCAGAGGAGAATGAAAACTCCTCCTACAAGCTTTAACCAGACACTGATAAAAGTCACAAGACTGCTACAGTGTATACTACTGATGAGAAAAGGTATTTACAGTGGCAGTTTATATTTACTAAATAATTGCATTTCCATGTTCTGTGTACTGTGGAAGACCAGATATAGTGAATGCAGAGTCCTGGGTTTATTAACGCTTTAAGTGCAAACAAAAAAAAGCTAAGAGCAGGCAGGCACTTTTTTTTTTTGCAAGAGAGATACGCAACAAAACAAATTTACCTGCCTGCTTAGCAATCGTATTTAGAATGTGCACTGAGCTACACTTGGGTAACTAAGGCCTCGTAGACACGACCGTTTTCCTCAACAGAATCCATCAAGAAACTTGGTGGGAGAGCTTTTTTGCCGAGGAAAACGGTCGTGTGTATGCTTTTTATCGAGAAAACTGTCAAGGAACTCGACTAGGAAAAAAGAGAACAAGTTGTCTTTTTCCTCGAAGGGAGTCTCAATTTCCTTGTCGTGTTCCTCGTCGGGCTGGTTTTCAACGAGAAACACGATCGTGTGTATGCTTAGAAACCCACGCATTCTCAGAATAAAGTATGAGACGGGAGCGCACCTTCAGTAAAAGTAGCGTTTGTAATGGAGATAGCACATTTGTCACGCTGTAACAGACTGAAAACTGCAAATCGTCTCTGTAACGGAATGACCCGGGACACCCAGAGACTTTGTGAGGATGGGGGATACTCCTGTGTCAGTGTCACTGATAACTCTTGGGTCTGAGTCCACCCTGTGCCTTTTGGGCATAGGGTGGCAAGTGAATCATAATTCATGTATTACATGAGATAGGACATCACTGATAGTTCGTATTGCAGGATTTTGAGATACTGCAAGATGTTGGCCCAACCAGTCAATAGTGACTCATTCTATGATTAGCCCTGACTAGTGACATGCTAATTGAGTCAGGGCCTGGAAGACATTCCATTGTCCTTGTGTAAAGGTGTTAACCCAGGTCTGCTCCCAGAACTCTAATTATGCATGCTAAATACTGTTTATGTGTGATAACACTGTCTACAGCCTATTGATGCTCAGAGGTGTGAATAGGTGTCAAGCTGTATGCGGAGACGGAACGTCTGCCTAAGGAACTCAGTGTGTGAAGGTGTTTTGTTTGTTATGCTGTTAATTAAGGAATGTTTTGTAATTAGCCTTAGTGTGCGATTAGGGGGGTTGAGATCTCATTGTTGCTTTAATGCATTGTATTGTATAAAAAGCTGAGAAGAAACCATTAAAGTATCTTTACATTTGAAACCAGAAGCACAGAGCTGTGTGTCTCGTGTCTGGGGGGAATTCTTATGGATCGGGTCCTGTTGGTTGGAGTGTCGATAAGCTGTCGTGACTGGGATGGAAGGTCGTAAACGGTGGTGACCGTTACAGTCTCTTACCAAACTTTTACTTAACACGCAGTAACATGAGATTAGCAAAAGCAGCCCCAAGGGTTGTGCCAGTGGAATCGAACTTCCCCTGCCGTCGTACGTGTTGTACGTCACCGCGTTTGAGAACAAGGAGATTTGGTCTTGACAGTGTGTACGCAAAGAAAGCTTGTCAAGTTTCTCGACAAGCCTGACAAGGAACTCGTCGAGGAAACCGATGTGTCTTTTCCGACGAGTTCCTCGGTCGTGTGTACGAGGCCTTAGTGTACATTCTTGGCACAACTCAGCACCATAAATTAAAAACTCCAATGCACAAGAGTTGTCATTCCTTGGCTGGCCAATCTAGATGGCCAAAAATCGTGCAGCCAGAATAAGCTGGGGAGATGTTGGTACCTATGAAGGGGGCTCGTAAACATCCCATTGTTGGATGTAACAAATATATAGTAAATTATGTGCGTGATAATACAAATAAATGATGTACAACTTGTGTGGAGCATCATTTCCTAAATATACTAATATTTTCACGGAAATGGCAAATCATCACATAATTACAGGAAGGCAGGAGTTAAACAGATAGCCTTTGATAAATGCTTAATAAAGAAATTCCATCTGCTGATGGATTTAATATGTGACTTATGCATCATGTATCAAACACCTGCTTTCTTGATTCAGGCAGCAGATGGCTTGACGGGATTCTTTCTGTGTCCTGCATTTGCCTTGGATTTTTTTTAGACATTATCGTATTCCAAGCCATAAGATTTCCTGTTAGTCTCTGTGTTCCATGGCCAGTTACCTTTCCTATTGTGCAGACTTAATCCGAAGTCTCAGTAGAGGATTAATTGTACCTCGGGGTCCAGACTGCTTTCGGTTCATGGGCTCCCCATCAGTTTAATGGGATCCAGCAAACATAATGTATGCAACTATGTGTATTTTGCTTTTAATATGTTTGTGACGTATTTATGAAGAATCTGAATGGCAGGGTTTGAATTTTGGATTGGGACTTATAGAGCTTTATACTTGAATTTATTGTTCCTTTTGACATGTGTTTTATGTTGCATTACCTTTACCAGAATGCATCTCAATCGCACCCTAAACATTTGTCAATGTAACATTTTTAGAAGTAATTATTCCTTGTTTTTTAACTGTAATTTGGAAGGCCTAAGTTGCCTTTTGCTATGTACAGCGCCTTAAAGCGGAGGTTCACCCATAGCGAACACATTTTCCCCTTAGCTTCATGCTCGTTTTGTCTAGGGGAATCGGCTATTTGTTTTAAAATATGAGCCGTACTTACCGTTTACGAGATGCATCTTCTCCGCCGCTTCCGGGTATGGGCTGCGGGACTGGGCGTTCCTTCTTGATTGACAGTCTTCCGAGAGGCTTCCGACGGTCGCATCCATTGCGTCACGATTTTCCGAAAGAAGCCGAACGTCGGTGCGCAGGCGCAGTATAGAGCCGCACCAACGTTCGGCTTCTTTCGGCTATGAGTGACGCGATGGATGTGACCGTCGGAAACCTCTCGGAAGACTGTCAATCAAGAAGGAACGCCCGCTCCCGAAGACCCATACCCGGAAGCGACGGAGAAGATGCATCTCGAAAACGGGTAAGTACGGATCATATTTTAAAACAACTAGCCGATTCCCCTAGACAAAACGAGCATGAAGCTAAGGGGAAAATAGAAAAAAAAACGAATTGGGTGAACTCCCGCTTTAACCACTTAACCCCCGGACCATATTGCTGCCCAAAGACCAGAGCACTTTTTGCGATTCCGGACTGCGTTGCTTTAACTGACAATTGCGCGGTCGTGCGAAGTGGCTCCCAAACAAAATTGGCGTCCTTTTTTTCCCACAAATAGAGCTTTCTTTTGGTGGTATTTGATCACCTCTGCGGGATTTTTTTTGCGCTATAAACAAAAATAGAGCGACAAATTTGAAAAAAATGAATATTTTTTACTTTTTGCTGTAATAAATATCCCCCAAAAATATATTAAAAAACATATTTTTTCCTCAGTTTAGGCCGATACATATTCTTCTACATATTTTTCGTTAAAAAAATAAGCGTTTATTGATTGGTTTGCGCAAAAGTTATAGCGTTTACAAAATAGGGGGTATTTTTATGTCATTTTTATTAATATATTTTTTTTCCTAGTAATGGTGGCGATCAGTGATTTTTTTTTTCGGTACTGCGACATTATGGCGGACACTTTTGACACATTTTTGGGACCATTGGCATTTTAATAGCGATCAGTGCTATAAAAATGCATTGGATTACTATAAAAATGCCACTGGCAGTGAAGGGGTTAAGTATGTTCCCTGGGTGTGTTCTTACTGTGGGGGGGTGGCCTCACCAGGGGAAACACTGATCTTCTGTTCATACATTGTATGAACAGAGGATCAGCGTTCCCCCCCCCCCCCTGACAGGACCGGGAGCACGCGCCCCTAGTGGCCACTAAAAGAGCCGACGTAGAGCTACGGGCTCTAGCCCAGGAGAGCCGACCTGCCGCCGTAGAATGACGACGGCTGGTCGGCAACTAGTTAAACAGTATTCATACCCCTTGAAATTTTCTACAATTTGTCATGTCACAACCAAAACATGTAAATGTAATCTTATTGGGATTTTAGGTGATAAACTAACACAAAGTGGCACATAATTGTGAAGTGGAAAGAAAATTTTAAATGGTTTTCAAAATGTTTTACAAATAAATACAGTGGAACCTCAGTTTAAGAGTAACTTGGTTTGAGAGCATTTTGATTTGTGAGCAGCTTTTTTTTTATTTTATTCTGACTCGGTTTGCGAGTGTTGACTCGCAAGACGAGCAGAATTCAAGCTAAATAGGCCTGCAGTACTTAATTTGGCCTGAGGAACGGGGGACGCAGAAGCCGAGCCGAAAACAGGCCTGCAGTACCTCATTTGGCCTGAGCTACAGGGGAGCAGTAGCTGAGAAAAGCCGAACATTGGTCTGCAGTACCTCATTTGGCCTGAGGTACGGGGTGCAGGAAACGAGGCGAAGTGTCCTCGGGCCTTTTCAGACGTTTTCAGCGCTCTCTGGCGCCCCCCACATCTGGCCGCATTCGGTATTGCATCCCATTGAAGTCAATGCGGAACAAATTATTTTGGTTTCCATTGACTTCAATGGGAAAACTCGCTTTGATATGCGAGTACTTTGGATTACGAACATACTCCTGGAACGGATTAGGCTCGTAATCCGAGGTTCAACTGTTTGTGAAGAGTGTGGTGTGCATTTGTATCCAGCCCCCCCCCCCCCCCAAGTCAATACTTTGTAGAACTATCTTTCACTTCAAATACAGCTGCAAGTCTTTTTGGGAATGTCTCTATCAGCTTTGCACATCTAGAGTGTAACACATTTGCCCATTTTTCTTTTCAAAAATGGCTCAAGCTCTGTCAGATTGGATGGAGAGCATCTGCGAACAGCAATTTTCAAGTCTTTCCACAGATTCTCAATTGGATTTAGGTCTGGACTTTGACTGGGCAATTCTAACCCATGATTATGCTTTGATTAAACCATTCCACTGTAGCTCTGGCTGTATGTTTATTATCGTTGTCCTGCTGGAAGATGAACCTCCGCCCCAGTCTCAAGTCTTTTGCAGATTCTAACAGGTTTTCTTCTAAGATTGCCCTGTGTTTGGCTCCATCCATCTTTCCCTAAACTCTGACCAGCTTCCCTGTTCCTGCTGAAAAAAAGGATCCTCACAACATGATGCTGCCACCACCATGTTTCACGGTGGGGAAGGTGTTTTCAGGGTGATGTGCAGTGTTAGTTTTCCACCACACATAGCGTTTTCCTTTTAGGCCAAAATGAATTTCGTTCTCATCTGACCAGAGCAACTTCTTCCACATGTTTGCTGTGTCCCCCACATGGCTTTTTGCAAACGGCAAAGGGGACTTTTCTATAGCTTTCTTTCAACAATGGCTTTCTTCTTGCCACTCTTTCATAGAGGCCAGATTTGTGGAGTCTATGACTATTAGTTATCCTGTGGACAGATTTTCCCACCCGAGCTGTGGATTTCTGCAGCTCCTCCAGGATTACCATGGGCCTCTTGGCTGCTTCTCTGATAAATGCTCTCCTTGCCCGGACTGTCAGTTTAGGTGGACGGCCATGTCTTGGTAGGTTTGCAGTTGAGCCATACTCTTTCCATTTTCTGATGATGGAATGAACAGTGTTCTGTGAGATGGTCAAAGATTGGGATATTTTTTATAACTTAAAGGGGTTGTAAAGGAATTGTTTTCCCCCTAAATAGCTTCCTTTACCTTAGTACAGTCCTCCTTCACTTCATCCTTCGATTTTGCTTTTAAATGTCCTTATTTCTTCTGAGAAATCCTCACTTCCTGTTCTTCTGTCTGTAACTACACACCGTACTGCGAGGCTTTCTTCCTGGTGTGGAGAAAGCCTCTTGAGGGGGGAGGGGGCGAGTAGGAGAGTCAGGATGCCCACTAACACACAGCTCCTTTCTCTATCTGCAAAGTAGAGAGTGTCCTGACTTGCCTGCTCGCCCCCTCCCCCCATAAGAGGCTTTCTCCACACCAGGGAGAAAGCCTTGCATTACGATGTGTAGTTACAGACAGAAGAACAGGAAGTGAGGATTTCTCAGAAGAGATAAGGACATTTAAAAGCAAAATGGAAGGATGAGGTAAGTGAAGGAGGACTGCACTAAGGTTAAGGAAGCTATTTAGGGGAAAAAATGTTCCTTTACAACCCCTTTAACCCTGCTTTAAACTTCTCCACAACTTTATCCCCAACCTGTCTGGTGTGTTCCTTGGCCTTCATGGTGCTGTTTGTTTACTAAGGTTCTCTAACAATCCTCTGAGGGCTTCACAGAACAGCTGTATTTAAACTGGGATTAAATTGCACACAGGTGTACTCTAATTGCTGATTAGGTAACTTCTGAAGGCAATTGGTTCCACTAGATTTTAGTTAGGGGTGTCAGAGTCAAGGGGACTGATTAGAAATGCACACCACACTTTTCACATATTTATTTGTAAAAAAATATTGACAACCATTTACGATTATCTTTCCACTTCACAATTATGTACCACTTTGTGTTGGTCTATCACATAAAATCGCCAAAAAATACATTTACATCTTTGGTTGTAACATGACAAAATGTGGGAATATTCAAGGGGTGTGAATACTTTTTTTTTTTTTTTAATTCTTTATTTTTTCACAAGTTTCACGTTACAGATTATCACATTTCATATCATCCATTCATATCTACTTTTTCAAGGCACTGTAAATTTTTTATTTTTTCAGTAAAAAGCATAACATCAAAACATGTCTTGATGTGTTCGGAGAAGACTTACAGCATATGAAGCGAAACTCTTCAGCAGCTGCTGGTAAATATGCTGGACTGGTCTAATGCCGCGTACACACGATCATTTTTCGGCATGAAAAAAACGACGTTTTAAAAAAATGTAATTTAAAATGATCGTGTGTGGGCTTCACATCATTTTTCGGGTTCTGAAAAACGACAAAATTTTTTTTCGAACATGCTGCATTTTTTAACAACGTTTTAAACGATGTCGTTTTTCGGGTTGTAAAAAATTATCGTGTGTGGGCTAAAACGATGTTAAAAACCCGCGCATGCTCAGAAGCAAGTTATGAGACGGGAGCGCTCGTTCTGGTAAAACTACCGTTCATAATGGAGTAAGCACATTCATCCCGCTGTAACAGACAGAAAAGCTCGAATCTTCTTTTACTAACACAAAATCAGCTAAAGCAGCCCCAAGGGTGGCGTCATCCGCATGGAACTTCCCCTTTATAGTGCCGTCGTACGTGTTGTACGTCACCGCGCTTTGCTAGAGCATTTTTTTAAATTATCGTGTGTGGGCAACGTCGTTTTAATGATGAAGTTGGAAAAAACAAAGTTTTTTCTACATGCCGAAAAACGTTGTTTTTTTCATGCCGAAAAATGATTGTGTGTACGCGGCATTATAGTCTCTTTTGGATACAAAGGAATAGCCAGTGCTTAACCGCTTAAGGACCGGCTCACGCATATCTACGTCGACTATTGCGATTTTTTTTAACCAAAAATATGTAGAAGAATACGTATCGGCCTAAAGTGAGGAAAAAATAAATATATATTTTTGGGCTATATTTATTATAGCAAAAAGTAAAAAATATTGCTTCAAAATTGTTGCTCAAAGTGTAATGCCGCGCACACACGATCGGTTCGTCTGATGAAAACGGACCGTTTTCATCAGACGAACCGATCATGTGTGGGCCCCATCGGTTTTTTATCCATCGGTGAGAAAACTAGGAACTTGTTTTAAAATTATCTGATGGTTAAAAAAAACACAAAAAAAAAACAATCGTTTGTGGGCACGCATGCTCACAATCAAGTCGACGCATGCTCGGAAGCATTGAACTTCATTTTTCTCAGCACGTCGTATTTTACGTCACCGTGTTCTGACACGATCGTTTTTTTAACTGATGGTGTGTAGGCAAGACTGATGAAAGTCAGCTTCATCGGATATCTGATGAAAAAATCCATCAGACCGTAGAAGTAGTGACTCTTTCAGGGATAGAGGTGGAAAAGTATGGAACCTGGTTGTGTGTGGAACCATCAAGGCAGAGTCAGAGCCTCAGCCTGTTGCCCTTGCAAAGCTGTACTGTAGGCCCTGGTTCTGGGAACTGACGAACCCAGCCTCCAGGGGGTGCCTTTTCAAGGGCCATTGTGTCCATTCGGTCTTTCACTTTTGGAGAGCCTTATGGTGTCCTGGGTTGTTTAGTACCCTAGCATACAACTGAGCCTATTGTGTTTTACAAAGAAGTCAAACCACAAACTCTGGCCCGGATTCAGATACGAGTTACGACAGCGTATCTCCGGATACGGCATCGTAACTCTGAGTGTGCGGGGTCGTATCTATGCGCCTGATTCTTAGAATCAGTTACGCATAGATTTCCCTAAGATCCGACCGGCGCAAGTCTCTTACACCTTCGTATCTTAGGCTGCATATTTACGCTGGCCGCTAGGTGGCGCTTCCGTAGATTTACGAGAGGAATATGCAAATTAGGTAGATACGCCGATTCAGAAACGTACGTCTGCCCGGTGCATTTTTTTTTACGTCGTTTACGTAAGGCTTTTTCCGGCATAAAGTTACCCCTGCTATATGAGACGTATCCTATGTTAAGTACGGACGTCGGGCCAGCGTCGAATTTTCCGTCGATTACGTCGTTTGCGTAAGTCGTTTGCGAATAGGTGATTACGTTCACATCGAAAGCATTTCCTATTTGTGGCGTAATTTGGAGCATGCGCACTGGGATACGTTCACGGACGGCGCATGCGCCATTAGTCAAAAACGTCATTTTCCTGGGGTCAGCCTTCATTACCATACAACACGCCCACTGCATGGATAATTTGAATTCCGCGGGCTTACGCCGGACCACATACGCTACGCCGCCTTAACTTAGGGCGCAAGTTCTTTCTGAATACGTAACTTGCACCCTAAGTTACGGTGGCGTAATGTATCTGAGATACGTTACGCCCGCCGATAGATACGAAAATGTATCTGAATCCGGGCCTTTATATTTATCCTGAAAAAACTACCGTATTTATGACTAGGTACATTTGGCTGAATCACCAATACAGAACTGTCTTCACACCTGTGAATATATTACATATTGTGTATATGACATATTTTCAAAATGCTGATATAGTACTATTTTAGGGCGTGGGCTGACAATAATTGTCAATGAGATACAAAACAGACACATTAGTGCATTGAGTGGTAGCCCATAGGCAATTCTAGCTCTCATTATATTTTAATTTTAAATATTTACATCAGACAAAGCGCTGGCAGCCCTGGGGGAGTATAAGATGTGGAGGGTGTTGACTCAAAACTGGTTGCACAGCCCAACTCCTTCAGCCTCTGGGGCAGCTCAAAAGTGATTAAGGGAGGATAGACAAGAACGCTGGGTGAGTAACCATATCTGGCAAGTTAAACCCAGCCAAAGCCGTCTTTGAAACTGTTTTCCACCTATGGCACTTATCACATAAAACTACTGAAATTTAAGCTGAACCCCAGGTATGATCCTAATTCCAAAGTTACATTAGTTTAACCTCCCTGGCGGTATGATTCTGTCTGGAATTACGTACCAAAAGCGCTACAATTATTTGCAAGGAAATTTGGCGTTTTATACTGTAGGCCTGCAATTCTTAGGAATAACTCACTTAAATCTGACCAAACAAGAATCTAATAGGCATCCCGGGTATGACATTTTTTTAAAAACAAAATTATAAATTATAATATAATAAATAATTATAAATAATTATAACAAATAATAATATAATTCTAATAAAAATTATTCAATAATGTAATCAAATCAAAATCACTGAAATTTTCTCAGTTGCAAAATTGTCGCTGTCATTATTTATTTATTTTTATGACGAATTTCCCCACAAATCGATATCGCACAATTCTGCAAGTGATTATAATTTATTATCGCTGTTTTTTAGCTGATCTGAAACCATTTTTGACATAAAGGGACACTTTTGGTTGCTATGGACAATCTACATTTTGCAGGGAGAAAGAACAGTTTTTATTATATAAAAGTGCATGTAGGGCACTGGGCAGACCACTAGGGACAAGGGGGGGGGGGTGTTTTTTTTTTACATACAGTACTGTAATCTATAAGATTACAGTATACTGTATGTACTGTGTTTGTTTACGTTTTTGAATTTGGCGCCGATCTCCGCTCCCGTGCGTCGTAACGTCGCAGGGAACGGAGATCGGCGGCACAGGAGGACGCTGTGTGAATCGAGCGAGGTCCCGCTCGCTCACACAGCGCGGTGATATCGCTGGATCCAGGACAAGGTAAGCCAGCGCACGCTGCAGGCTCTGCATAGCTTACCCCGAGCGTGACTCGGTGTTACCGATTTCAGCATAAAAAAAACACCCCGAGTCACGCTCGGGGATACCACCAGGAGGGTTAAAGGGGTTGTAAAGGTTTGTTTTTTATTTTTTAAATAGGTTCCTTTAACTAATATCAGTTATTTTGGCACTACACTATTTATTAGTGTATAAATGAATGTGGCCTCAGCTTAGAGCAGTTTAATTCGGATCACTGTGTATATTCCTCAATAGCCATAAATGTTATATATCCATTTTGTGTGTCTTTGCAAACCCAGTTATTTCTTTGTAAATGGAACAGTAATATAATTAATATTATTGGCCTGTGCAAAGAGAAGCGCTGTGGGAGGGACCCTGCAAGCTCCGCCTACTATAGGTTTCCCTTAGAAAACTTCAGAAG
The DNA here is from genome assembly GCF_905171775.1 of Rana temporaria. NCBI lineage: Eukaryota > Metazoa > Chordata > Amphibia > Anura > Ranidae > Rana > Rana temporaria. The sequence goes on from NC_053495.1 coordinate 43,002,209, forward strand.
AGGGCGGAGACAAGACCAGTCACCCTGCACAAGGAGAGAGAGCAGCAGTTACAGGTCTGTATTACAGGACGTTTCTGCACAGAAGGAAAGTTCCACACTCGACTACTACACAGCTTTGGAAGCAGGGCCGGTACAAGGCAGGGGCAGAAGGGTCCAGTGCCCTGGGCGCTACCATTTTGTAAAGGAGGGGGGGCGCCGCCGCAGGTGAAGTGACCTGTGTGTCATTGCCAGCGTGCCGACTGCCGTGTACGCGCCGCTCGCCACTCCTGTATGCGGGTCCGCCACCTCCCTCCCCTGCTCCCTTCCCTGTCTGCTTACTCCCCCTACGGAGGAGTCTTAGTCCCTCCCTGCCAGCGGCGTGACGTCACACCAATCACGGCCGGAGGCGAGGGGGGAGATGGAGGACTTCCGAGGGCTGCGCAGGGAGCTGTGTCGTCGCTGCCTGTGATGTGACTCACAGCCTGGGAGCTAGAGAGGAGGAGCCGCCGACGAGGACGAGGAGCCTGCCTGGCTCTAGCTGGAACCTGTGTCTGCTACAAAACAAACTTCTGGACTGTAAAGTAAGCAGATAATAAAATGGCTAAGGGGGGGGGGGGGGGGCGCTTGAGGGGCTGACTGAGGTGAGGTGACCAGAACTTATTAATAAAAAATGTCAGATAATTTATTTTTTTTGTGTTATTTTAAATGAGCCATGCAACCTATCAAAAGCAGCCATGGTACCCATCGAAAGCAGCCACTGTGCCCATCAAAAGCAGCCACTGTGCCCATCAAACGCAGCCACTGTGCCCATCACACGCAGCCACTGTGCCCATCACACGCAGAAACTGTGCCCATCACACGCAGAAACTGTGCCCATCACACGCAGCCACTGTGCCATCAATTGTCGCCACTGTGCCCATCAAAAGCAGCCACTGTGCCCATCAAAAGCAGCCACTCTGCCCATCAAAAGCAGCCACTCTGCCCATCAAAAGCAGCCACTCTGCCCATCAAAAGCAGCCACTGTGCCGCCAAACGCAGCCACTGTGCCGCCAAACGCAGCCACTGTGCCGCCAAACGCAGCCACTGTGCACATCACATGCAGAAACTGTGCCCATCACACGCAGCCACTGTGCCATCAATTGTCGCCACTGTGCCCATCAAACGCAGCCACTGTGCCCATCTAACGCAGCCACTGTGCCCATCAAACGCAGCCACTGTGCCCATCAAATGCAGCCACTGTGCCAACACACGCAGCCACTGTTCCCATCAAATGCAGCCACTGTGCCATCAAACAGAGCCACTGTGCCCAACACATGCAGAAACTGTGCCCATCACACGCAGCCACTGTGCCATCAATTTTAGTCACTGTGTCCATCAAATGTAGCCACTGTGCCATCAAACACAGCCACTGTAACCATCAATTGCTTCCAGTGTGCCCCATCAATTGCTGCCAGTGTGTGCCCATCAATTGCCACCAGTGTGCCCATCAATTGCCACCAGTGTGCCCCATCAATTATCGCCAGTGTGCTGCCAGTTTGCCCCATCAATTGCTGCCAGTGTGCCCATCAATTGCCGCCAGTGTGCCCATCAATTGCAGCCAGTGTGCTGCCAGTTTGCCCCATCAATTGCCGCCAGTGTGCTGCCAGTTTGCCCCATCAAATGCCAGCGTTTCTTAAAAACGGGGGGGGGGCGCAGTTTGCCATCTTCGCCCTGGGCACCAAATGGCCTTGTCCCAGCACTGTTTGGAAGAACTACACAAAACAATCCAAGAATCAAGTAAGAATACACATTCCTCCTGCATGTAGACAGCACTTGCTTATCCCAGAATTTAGATTTACTGAAAAAAGATAAGATAAGAATACAGTATATAAAAAAAAATCAATAAATATATGCAATTATATATGGTTCTGTTCTTGACCTGTGTTTAGTTTTTATTACGTCTTCACTCTCATTATAAAGAAGTAAATAAAACTGGAGTCATAGACGGAGTTGTTTTTGTGCATGAAGAAAAATGTTAATTGTGGGTGTTGTTGGACAGTGACACAAGGAACGCTTAGACGGGGCGTATTGTCATCTCAGAATGTTCCTTTCTTTTTCCTTGGAGCGGTGCTAAGGGTTATTGAGAGCAGATTGCATTGCACAGACAGCCTTTAACCCTTGTCCTGCTGGAGGAATAGTTAGAAACTGAAAGACTGCGTTTGTCATTTATAGCTCACGCGAGGAATACATAGCGACTAAGCAAACAGCAGCTTACACTTTCACAGTAATGTCTGTATCATAATCATTCTGTTTAGCATTCTTCGGTGATGCTTTGCAAAGATAAGTGCAAGGGAAAGCATGCACCAGTGATAAGTGTTGGCATACTGCCTGATCTTCCACAGGACCCTTAAAGAATAAAGGAGCCCCCTCCATTTATCTTCTTTTGTGGGAGAACTCAAACTTGATCAACAGGCCTAGCTTGGCTTACAAAAGGCGTAAAAAGATTTCTCACCATCATGGGCGTCCGCTGAAATTTTTTCAGGGAGGGGCGCTTCGGCAGCGGCGATACACAGTCGCATTTAACGCTTTCTTCAAACGATAGCGGGGGTTAAAAGCGCCCCGCTAGCGACCGAATAGCGCAGCTAAAATGATGGTAAAGCGCCGCTTTACCGATAACGCGGCCAACTGGCAGTGTGAAATAGCTCTTGAGATAATTCAGCTTCACTCCATGCCCATATAAATATAGCCTAGAGAATGTACAGACCCCCCTTCAGCACAGATGAACCCCACCTTCAGCACAGACCCCTCAATTCAGCACAGATGGACCCCCCTTCAGCACAGACCCCCTATTCTGTACAGACCCCTCCATTCAGCACAAACCCCCCTCCCCATCCCATTTAGTACCTCAGATCAGCCATCAGCCAGCAGGTTCCCTCCCCCTGTGTATACATAAACACTGGAGGGGAGGCAGCTTCACTCTGCTCGCTGTGCCTGTGTGACATCCAACCCGGGACCGCTCAGGCAGCCCGTGGCCGCAAAACTTTTCAACGTCTTCTCAATTCTCCAGGGGGGGTCAATTGCCGCCCCTTGCCCTATGGAGCGGACACCCATGCTCACCATGAACAATGGGAGATCTGACTATCGTCTCTCTAACTGAACTACACTTATGTCCCGTACACACGACCGCTTTTCCCCGTCGGAAAAAAAAGCGATGGTTTTCCCAACGGAATTCCTCTCAAGCGTACCTTGCATACACGCGGTCACACAAAAGTCTGGTGATTTTGTCACTGCCAAGAACGCTGTGATGTAAAAGACTACGACGAGCCGACAAAATTAAGATCTATGCTTCCGAGCATGCGTCGAATTGTTTCCAAGCATGCGTGTTTTTTTCCCCGTCGGAAAAGCATACAAACTAACGGTTTTCCCACTAGGATTTTTTCCTGACCGGAAAAAAGAGATCTGCTCTTTTTTTTTTCCCAGCAGTTTTCCTGACGTCAAAACTGCGATGGAGCATACACACAGTCGGAATTCCTGGCCAAAAGCTCTCATCGCAGTTTTTCCGATGGGAAAATTGGTCGTGTGTGTACGAGGCATTATACCTACAGTGTTCTGCCATTACTACATATCTGATGTAAGATGTACCCAATACTGTTCTCTTTTCTATGGAGAAAAATTAAGTTGGCCATAAATGGATCAAAATTTGGCAGGTTCAGCGGGTACAGGATGAATTTCAATCCATGTATGGGCTAGCCGGTTGGACACAAGTTGAACTATTCAGCGACGTGTGTACAACCAGCCTGTTCGAAACATTGATCATTGTATTCTTCCCCATCGCCACAATACAATAGCTCAGTGTGAGGGATTCCCCCATCCACATCAAATGTGTTGATGGGGAATCGGTTCATTTTTTGGGTTCCGTTCAACCCGCTGGTTGAACATAAAAAAAATGAATCATGTATGGCCTACCTAAGCATCTGCTGGGACAGCATAAAGATTTTCCAAGGAATGGAAGAGCCAGCTAATTCAAAGGTCCTTGTGAATGCTTTTATAATACATGATAGTGAGTAGAAAACATTTCTTTCAATGTTTTTTAGCCCTCTGTGAGCATGACACTCAGGGTTATTTACGAAAGGCAAATCCACTTTGCACTTGAAATTGCACTTGGAAGTGCATTTACTGTAGATCTGAGTGGAAGATCTGAAATGAGGGGAAGCTCTGCTGATTTTAATATCCAATCATGTGCAAGCTAAAATGCTGTTTTTTATTTTCCTTGCATGTCCCCCTCGGATTTACAGCGACTGCTCTTCCAAGTGCACTTTCAGTGCAATATCAAGTGCACTTTGAACTTGTTGTTTGCACTTGTAGTGGATTTGCCTTTTGGAAATAACCCCCTCAGTGTATGATGTACTGTACATTGTTATGGTGTTGTCTTGCACCTACTGGCTTATAATACCCAAAAAATAAAATATTTATTTATTATCCGGCAGCGGACATGTCCGATGAAAACGGTCCGCGGACTGTTTTCATCGGACAGATCCGCTGGTGTGTACGGGGCCTTACTGAGGAGGAACAGGAAGTGATAAATTCAGACACAGAAAACATTTATAGGTAGATTCAGTAAGAGTTAGGCCGGCTTATCAGTAGATATAAATTAGTAGATACGCCGATTCACGAACGTACGCCCGGTCGCCGCAGTACATTTACGCCGTTTCCATAAGCCATTATCAGGCGTAAAGTTATTCCATCTATTAGATGGAATAGCAATGTTAAAGTATGGCCGCCGTTCCCGCTTCGAGATTCTAAATTTTTACGTTGTTTGCGTAAGTCGTCCGTGAACCGGGATTTACGTAGTTTACGTCCACGTCGAAATCAATAGGCCCGTGCAGCGTACTTAGCCGCAATGCACACTGGGAAATGTAGGCACCCGGCGCATGCGCAGTAATTAAAAAACGTCAAAAACGTAAGGTCAAGCCTTATTAACATAAAACTCGCCCCCCTTACACACATTTGAATTCGGCGCCCTTACGCCCGCCCGCTTTAGGCTACGGTAACATAGCAGGCAAGTACATTGTGAATCATGTACTTGCCTCGCTAACTTACGGCGGCGTAGCTTAAATGCCTTAAGCTACACCGCCGCAAAGTTGCGGCAATTTTTCTGAATCTAGGCAATAGCGTCTACAAAATAGGGGACTGTTTTATTTATTAATAATTTGTTTTTACTAGTAGTGGCGGTAATCAGTGATTTTTATCGGGACTGCGACATTATGGCGGACACTTTGGACACTTTTGACACCATTTTGGGACCATTGTCATTTTTACAGTGATCAGTGCTATAAAAATGCACTGATTACTGTATAAATGTGCCTGGCAGGGAAGGGATTAACCACTAGGGGGCTAGGAAGGGGTTAAGGGTGTCCTAGGGAGTGATGCTAACTGTAGGGGGGCAGGGCTTACTGTGACACAACACTGATCACTGCTCCCGATGAGAGGTAGCAGACGATCAGTGTCCTGTCACTAGGCAGAACAGGGAGATTTCTTGTTTACACAGGCATCCACCCAGTCTGCAGCTCTGTCACATGATCGCAGGACACCGACGACATCGAGTCCGCGGGTCCCTCGGGCACGGAGCTCGTGGCAGGGGCGCATGCGCCCACGCGGTGCCAAATTTAAAGGCACGTACCTGTACGCCCGTCTGCCTGTCCTTGCCATTCTGCCGACGTAAAAGTGCGTGCGCTGGTCGACAAGTGGTTAAAGTACCTAAAATAACTTTAAAGTTTAAAGTACTCCAGTTTGTAAATGTTGAACACAGATCCTAATGGCAATCACTCTCATAATGGTAATGCAATGATTCCAGTTGCCGTCCAGTCACACCCCGACGTAGGTTTCGTCCAATCCGACTTTGTCACATTCTTCGAAAAGTTTGAGTATAGCCTCAGATTGATTTAATTATGGAAAAATAAAATGTACCATCATCCGAAATTAATTAGGAAATAAAGGGGCACCAGGAATAGGGGGTGTCAGGGGATGCCCACGCAGGCATCCGAGTACTGAGTTACAGGTCAATGGGCTGCACTAATGGAAACAGGCACCAAGATAGTGAAAAAATATATATGTTTATTAAGTTAAAGAACACGTGAAAAACAATCAATGAAAGCAAGCGTGACACAGCAACCCAAAACCACTAAGCAGGTAATGCAGGGATAAGACATAAGCAAGTCCGAGGTCCAAGCCAGGGGTCAAGGATAGGAGAGAGCAGCAAAGTCCAAAATACAAGCCGGGGTCAATAAGCGACAGGGTCCAGGGCAGGGAGCGAAGCAGGAACAGATGGGCAACAGCTAACTGGTCAGGCAGGGAACAGGCTGACAAGCAAAATACTGAAGCCCTGAACTCCAGTTTAGGGCGGGCTTAAATACCTGTGCAAATCTGTATTGGGCGACACCTGCTGGAGGCCACCAGAACTGCACCCCTGTTACTGAAGAGAACAGTGCCACCAGCAGGTGACCAGAGTCATGACACAGATCATGACAGGGGGGTAGCGGCTGCTAGTACCGCAAACTCACACAGACTATTACCCAGTAAAGATGTGTATCAATGGACTTTCTCGGTACTGATAACATGAGTCGGTATAGTAAAAAATTACATTTATTATACATAAAAACATACAATGTTCCGTATATAAAACAAGGCTAGGACTAACAAAACCGCAAGAAGATACAGAGATGATATTACAAACGGAAGGAGCCGTGAGGTATCAGCAATTGTGGGGAGGAGTCCTAGAAGAACCTCTACCGGTTTCGCGGCTGACCGCTTCTTCAGGAGGTATAGTCTGTGCAATAGATGATACAATGTCAAAAACTAGCAACACATAAAACATCAAAACAACGATTAAAAAAGCATTAGGGTGATCAAGGGTTACATATTAGACCACAGAACCGCTTACCCGGAGTCAAGGACCGTAGTGCAAGTATCGCTGACCAAAGTCCACCATAGCGAACAAGGGGGAACAAAAGTAGGTAAAGGTCTAATAGGGTAATAAGGATAATATTAATTTATTTGGTGGTCAATAAAATTATGCGAAGGGACACCGTGTGCACCTAAAAAGTCAAGTGTGCGGGACCAAGACCAATTAAGAGGAGCAGAAAAGGAGTGAGCGTCACATTCTTCATTTTTCACTGTGTACTTTGACCTTTACACTTTTTTCGACATAACTTTTCAGTTGGACTTTATAAAATACAATCAATGTATTTATTCCTGTTTTAGAGGATAACGTATGGGGAAGTATGTTCATTATTGGTGGTATTATTTAAATAGAGCAATTTTTTTAGATGGTAAATGTGCACTGTAAAAATTACACTGGCAGTGAAAGGGTTAACCACTAGGTGGCGCTGCAGGGGTTACATTTTCCCTAGGAAGTGATTCTTACTGTTAGGGGGCGTGGCTACACGTCACTGATGACCATTCCCGACAACGGGGAACAGTCATCAGTGACAGTGTCACTAGGCAGAATAGGGGAATGCCTTGTTTACAAAGACATTTCCCTGTTCAACCCCCCGCGGCCGCACTCGCGAGGCATGCGGCGCGCGCCCGCTGGGCGGCAGATTTAAAGGGACGTACCTGTACACCAATCTGCCTGCCTGTGCCATTCTGTCAACGTAAATAGTTGTGCGACGGTCGGCAAGCGGTTAAAGCAGAACTAAACCCCCCTCTCCTTTACCGCCAAGGAAGCTGCCATCTTAGCCTCTGTTTGATCTGCAACTGCCATGGTATTGCACATGTGATCAATTATGACTCCAGCCCTTGATGGATTGTCAGTTTGGTTAAAAGCACAAGCAACTGTGACAGCATTGCTTGCAAGTTGGGAATGTAACTGTTTTTTTGAAACAAGGAAATTGATGGGTTTAGTTCCGTTCCAATGTCGGCAAACAGAGAAAGGAAATGTAATTGATTAAATAACATTTTAAACAAATGGTCAATAGACTCCTAACCCCCACACATTACCACACTGCCAATCACTTTAAAAAGTTGTTTTATTTATAGTCATGGACTATTCAAAAGGGCAAGACAGGATTACAGAAATCCTTTAGAGATAAAGGTAACCCATATATATCATAGCGTGTTATATTTATAAAACTAGGGAAGCAAATTAGGTAGTTTCCATAAATATTACTTAGATTTACAGTTCGTCTGTGCAAATTATTTTAAGTCCATGCCATCATCTTCCTTATTACAGACTGTATTTATACAGTATGACATATTATTTTTCACTATATAAGATATGCATGTTCCTATAACATTAAACACATAAACACACATAGGGGCAGATCCTCAAAGAAATTACTCGGCATATCTCTTGACACGCCGCGTAATTTCAAATTTTGCGCGTCGTATCTTTGTTTTGGTATCCACAAAACAAGATACGACGGCATCTGTGTTAGATCCGACAGGCGTACATCTTCGTACGCCGTCGGATCTTAGATGCAATTTTTCGGCGTCCGCTAGGTGGCGTTCCTGTCGTAATCCGCGTCGAGTATGCAAATTAGCTATTTCCGACGATCCACGAACGTATGACCGGCCGTCGCATTTTTTACGTTTTTTCCGTTCGGCTTTTTCCGGCGTAAAGTTAAAGCTGCTATATGGTGGCGTACTCAATGTTAAGTATGGCCGTTCACGTTGAAAACAATGACGTTATTGCGACGTCATTTGGAGCAATGCACCCTGGGAGATTTTACGGACAACGCATGCGCAGTTCGTTCGGCACGGGGACGTGCTTCATTTAAATGAAACACGCCCCCTACCCACCCAATTTGAATTCCGCCGCGAGAGATACATTACGCCGCCGTAACTTACGGTGCAAATTCGTTGAGGATTCAAACCAAAGCCAAGTAAGTTACAGCGACTTAGCGTATCTTACATCTGCGCCGGGCGCAGCGGATGTATGTGGATCTGCCCCATAATATTTATTGATTTAAGTAAAAACTATAATAGTTTGGGGCCAAATTTATTTTAGTGTTTTTTTAATAAGTTTGGAAGACATTACAATAAAATTTTGAGAGCCTGCCCACACACTGTGTGTAGAAAGAAGGCTCTTGGGAGATGTAGTTCTGGGAGTGTGTCTACATCAATAGAAAATTAATTTGCAGGAGCTGCTCTTGCAAGAATTTTTCTAGCCTGGTGAAGACATCACTGGAGGTAATAAAAGCTAATTCTCACCACAGGAACAAGGTACTGTAAAAGACCGTCAAGAGCGCGGTGACGTACAACACTACGACGAGCCAAGAAAAATTAAGTTCAATGCTTCCGAGCATGCGTCGACTTGATTCTGAGCATGAGTGGTTTTTAGTACGTCGGAATTGCATCCAGACGAACGTAAATTTTCAAAAATCTGAAAAATTGAAAACATGTTCTATATCTAATTCTGTCGGAATTTCCAATGGAAAAAGTCCAATGGGGCATACACACGGATGGAATATCCGATGAAAAGCTTCCGTCTGACTTTTTCCGTCGGAAATTCCGCTCGTGTGTACAAGGCATTACAGTATGTAACTCACACATGCAACTGTTATGTTGTCGTTTTTTTTTTTCCTCTCTCTTTATTTACTATTTTACTGCTGGTACTGTGTATATATTTTGTTTGTGTGGTCTGCCCCTGTTGTGCCAGCTAGACCATTTGTGTTTATTTTTATTTGTTTGTTTATTCTGCAACATTTGAAAACGAATAAAGAGTTTGCTTTAAAAAAAGTTATGTTAAAGCAACTGTTCAAATGTACAAACAAATGGCCACTGCCCTCACCTATAACTGGCCTTTGCAGCAAGGGGCACATGGAAGGGCAATGCATGAAAAACAAAGAAAATCCCAGCTCAACTTACCGACCAGCCTGCAAACCAACCGAATTATCCTGTCTAACAGTATGCATTAAAATCAGAGGTTTAGTTTGCACACATTTGCAAATAAATGCGTAAGCTACAGAGCCCCGTCAAGGCACCCCAGTATCTATAGTCCCAACTCTAAATTTTGAGAGCCTCCATAGTAAAAGCTACGGTTGTCTCGATACCGATACCAGTATCGGTATCGGGACCTATACTGAGCATTTGCGGGAGTACTTATACTCCCGCAAATGCCCCCGATGCCAGATCCGATACTACCCCCCCTCGTCGCCGCCGCCGCATACCGCAACGCCCCCGTCGCCTATTTAATCAGCGTGCGGGGAACATTACAGCTTTCATTTGAATAGCTGTCTGTTCCCCGCCGCGCCGCGTATAGACACTCCCCCTTGCTCGGGATTGGACGGGTGATATGTCTATCAAAGTGCAGATCACCCGTCCAATCCCGAGCAAGGGGGAGTGTCTATACGCGGTGCGGCGGGGAACAGACAGCTATTCAAATGAAAGCTGTAATGTTCGCCGCTGATTAACTAGGCGGCGGCGGCATCTAGGTATGGGAGACATGGCTGCATATGTGGGGGACATGGCTGCATATGTGGGGGGACTTGGCTGCATATATGGGGGACATGGCTGCATATGTGGGGGACATGGCTGCATATGTGGGGGACATGGCTGCATATGTGGGGGGACATGGCTGCATATGTGGGGGACATGGCTGAATCTGTGGGGGACATGGCTGCATCTGTGGGGGACATGGCTGCATTTGGGGACACATTTAAAAAAAAGTATCGGTATTCGGTATCGGCGAGTACTTGAAAAAAAGTATCGGTACTTGTACTCGGTCCTAAAATGTGGTATCGGGACAACCCTAGTAAAAGCACATGCATTATAATGGATAGGCAGAGGGCAGGTGAGCCAGGCGAGAGCCCACCCCTCCTGAAAGGCACAGGGGTGCACTAGACAACCAGCATATAGCACTATGAAGATATTCCCAGCTCAGTTTACACCAGCCTGCACATTAAGATAAAAAGCCTGTTTTTTTAGGTCAAAATACCCTCTCCTGAATGCGATTTTAGGGCGTCAGAAAACATCCTCTATACTCCCCTGCTACTAAACTGATAAAAACGTCCATGTGTGCATAGACACATAGAATAACATTAGAGGAGTTCAAGGGCAGAAAAATAAATGCCTAAACTCACAAAAACATGAGTTTAACAGCAGCAGTGTACATTAGGCTTTTTTCTCTTTATTGTCTATATGTTATCTTTGTAAACTTGTTTAAATTCTCAATAAAAATTATTGATAAAAAAAAAAAAGACAACATTTTATGCAAGACACGTTTCATAATACTAAATCCGCACAGTCCTTAAAAGCCCATTCCTTGCAAAAATGCAAGGGATGAAAGCAGGGGTCAAGTCCTGGTAAAAAAAGTGTGGGAACTCCCACCCAAGATCCACTCCCCCACCAAAAAAAAAAAAATGATACGCTCATATGCTTAATTACTAAACCGCATGTTTTTTTTTTTTTTGATCCACTGTACCTTAATCCTTTATGTTACTGGCCGCTTCCTGTATATGGATTCATCGGGTAGTGTTCGGGTATTCCGTCACTTGCTCAATGCCGCAATGTCTTCTGGGAGCTTTTGTCATTGTTCCTAGGAGACATTGCGGAGGTCTGCCGCGAGTTATCGCAGGATTTAGAAAGAACTTTAAGCAAGTACAAGTACAGGAAGCGGCCAGTAACAAAGGATTACTAAGGTTCACCTGCCCCTGACAGTGACTCGAGCTGGGCATCACCGCTTAGTGAAGGATTGGCTCGGGCGGCTCGGCTGCTCTCGGCTGCTCTAGTCCTGCAAAGGGAACTGCGTTCCTGCTGTGAAAAAAGTGCAGGAACTCCGTTCCCACACGTTCCCGCAGGACTTGAGCCCTGGATGAAAGATAGGAAGAGTCACCAGTATGTATTAAATTGACATATACCAATAAATAAACCACATAAACCAAAAAAAACAGGGCTTAGACTCTACTTCACAATAAATCCCCCCCCTCCCCCAAAAAAATACAAATAATCAGAGATATAAAAAATACTATTAATGGGAACAGCCCAACACTGCCATGTAAATATTACAAAAATAGATTGTATTTTATGCCAAATATTAAAAAACATAGAGGAACACAAACACATAACTGATATTGGCCAATGTGTTAAAAACAATTTAGCCTGGCCATCCATACTTGATTATTATGATTTTTTAAAAAGGTCACATGAATGACAAATCTTAAAGCGGAGTTCCGGCCACAATTTCACTTTTTAAATATAAATACCCCTGTAATACACAAGCTTAATGTATTCTAGTAAAGTTAGTCTGTAAACGAAGGTCCGTTTTGTTAGGTTGTTACAGCATTTAGACACTTTATAAAATAGAAATTGACTGGGGCCATCTTAAGTGTGGGCATCATGAAGCCAGACTGTATGACTTCCTGGATTTCAGCCTTGCAGATCTCGCACATGCTCAGTGCTGCACAAGCAGTGTAATAGGTTTCAGATCAGGTTTCAGCACCTGTACTGTCCAAGTCACATGATTCTTCGAGACTGGGGAGTGCACAGACTCCTGGAAAGGTACACCCACTACATTCCCAGGAGTCTGTGCAGTGTAGGTTAGGAAGCTTAAGCACCTAGGTGCAGGAAGAGGGAAGATTAACTATTCTGCCTAGCAACAACACTTTGAAGGCATCTAAAAAAAAAATGTTTTTCTTAAAGGACTAATGACATTTTATTAAAACTACTGATGTAATGTTATATTTATGGGTGGAACTCCACTTTAAGTCCCAGTGGTGTGTGGGATCATGAGGCATACAGTGGTGTGTGGGATCATGGGACATACAGTACTGTGCAAAAGTTTCAGGCAGGTGTGAAAAAATTCTGTAAATTAAGAATGCTTTCAGAAATAGAAGTGTTAATAATTTATTTTAATCAATTAACAAAATAGAAAGTAAATGAACTGAAGAGAAATCCAAATCAAATCAATATTTGGCGTGACCACCTTTTGCCTTCAGAACAGCATCACTTCTTCCATGTACACCTGCACACAACTCTTGAAGGTAGGTTGTTCCAAACATCTTGAAGAACTAACCATAGATTAGACATGTGCAATTTTGTTTCGTAACAAATCAAAATTTGACCAGAACAAAATTATGTATTTTACAAATAAAAACGAAACTAAATGAAATTTCCCATCATGCACAAGTCTACCACAGATCATCTGTGGATGTACGCTGCCTCAAACCCTTCTGTCTCTTCATGTAATCCCAGACAGACTCCATGATGTTGAGATCAGGGCTCTGTGGGGGTCAAAACTTTACTTCCAGGACTCCTTGTTCTTCTTTACACAGAAGATACTGTAGTTCTTAAAGTGTTAGTAAAGCCTGCTTGGTGATTTTTACCTACAGGTAAGCCTTATTATAGGCTTAAAAATGTATATCTCCTAAACGTGCACCGTTTAGGAGATATTCACCTTGGATGCAGCGAGTTACATCACCGGTGCATGTGCTCTGAAAGTCTGGCATACCTTGCCTGATCTACAGAGCTTTGTGCTGGAACCAAAGGCTCCCGCGCCTATGTGTGGGAGTGACATCTTTGTGGCTTCAGCCAATAGCCAGCGAGCTCAAACCCAGAATCCTCCTTGATAGACTTTGCACCTGTATCTCCTTCAGGTAATTTGCAGTTAGGTTACCGACTGATAGGTGACCGTCCAGCCTTTCAGTACCCGGTTGCCTTGATCCCGAGGGACGGTCGAGACCCTATTGGATTGCCAGCCTCTCTTGGCTCTCCTTAGGCGGACTCCCCACCGAACAGCCTCCTCTCAAAGGAACAACGATTGGGATCTTCTCAGGATTGGGGACCCAGTCGATCACTGGGCCCAGCCACAGCTGAAATGTTCTGGACCAACGTGGTCCCGGAACCAGGAACACCGCGTCGTACCTGGAAGGTCATTTCGCCGGGGCACCGTGATGTGGTCACCCTAAAGGTGGGCGCCACACTGGAAGAAGACCCAGACCAATGGCGTCTGTCTCATAAATACCCTCCCCCAGCATGCACAGCGAGGAAAACCCCTCCTGATAGGCTGCTGGGGAAAAGCACCCAAACCTCGACTCCACTGCTGCCACCTGTCATCCTGGGGTGAGATCAGCACCCCAGAAACGACAGAATGAGCCCACAGCACAGCCAAGCTGAAACAGAGACCCAAATTTGAACAAATTAGCCTGGCTGGAGCTATATTTATTTTTATTACGCCAGGAAGCTTATAGTCAGGGCCGGCCCTACCATGGGACCCAATGGGAACATTAGTCCCAGGCGGCAGGTTCTGAGGGGCGGCACATTGACACCCAGGAAGACAGTGGTCCCACTCAATCGCTCCGTTCCACACCACATGCCCGCTCTGCCCCACCCCGCCTGCCTCTCTTCTCTCCTTATTTCACTGTGAGGATGGCCCAGCGCCGCTGCTATTACATGTAATGGCAGAGCACAACTGGCCGCCCGCCCATCCTCTCCACGGCTCCCCCCCATTGCTGCTGACATGAGAAAGTCAGCTGACAGGCTGATGGCCAACAGCATGAAGGGGGAGGAGCTTTCTGCTGAGCAGAGACCCCATGATGAAAGAGGGATCGCTATAGGCGCGGCGGACACTGAGAGAAAGTAAGTGCCAGCGCCACTAACCCCACACCACCCCTGCCTGTGTCTAACCCCCTCCCTATCACCTTTGCCTGCTCTAACCCCCTCCCTACCACCCCTGCCGGTGTCTACCACCCCTGCCTGCGTCTAACCCCCTCCCTACCACCCCTGTCTGTGTCTAACCCCCTCCCTACCACCCCTGCCATTGTCTACCACCCTTGCCTGTGTCTACCACCCCTGCCTGCGTCTAAATGATATATTTGTTATATATTTGTAGCGCCTTGTTACTTCAAAGTACCGGTGCTATTTAAATTTAGAGGGGGATCAGAGTGTAGTTAAACTCTCATCTGATTAAAATGTGTAAATTGGGTCTCTGTCTCAGCTTGCCTATGCTGTGGGGTCATTCTGTTGTGCTGGGGTGTTCTTTCCACCCCAGTGCAGTAGATGGCAGCAGTGGAGTCAAGGTTTGGGTGCTCTTCTCCAGCAGCTAATCAGGAGGGTCGAGCCTTGCTGTGCATGCTGGGGGAGGGTATTTATGGGGCAGAAGCCATTGTTCTGGGTTCTTCTTCGTCCAGTGTGGCACCCACCTTTAGGGTGACCACATCACGGCGCCCCAGCGTTATGGCCTACCTGGTGCGTGCGTGCCATGCAGTGTTCCTGGTTCCGGGACCATGTTGGTCCAGAACATTTGAGCAGCGACGGGGACCCAGTGATCGACTGGGTTCCCTCCTTTGAGGATCCCAAGCGGTATAGCTGTTGGGTGGGGAGTCAGTCTGAGGAGCGCCAATGAGAGGCTGGCGATCCAAAAGGATCTCGACAAACCCCCGGGGATCAAGGTAGCCGGACACTGAAGGATTGATCACCTGTCAGTCGGTACCTGCGCGACGTTAAGAAGGAGATCTAGGCGTAATTCACCTAATGAGGATTGCCTCCGTAGTTGCAACCAGAGACGACCTGTGGCAGAGGAGTCTCCCTGAAATCCATTCCAGGAGGGTCTGTGCAGTGTTGCCAACCGTCCATATTTTTACGGACAGTTCGTAAAAACGGTCACTTTTTCCCCCTGTTCGTAAATGTCCGTGGTTGCGGGAATGTGCCAGTAAAAATAGAAGAGATCGGTTCGGCTTGGAACTGTGCATGGAGATTGGAGGCAGGGGGTGATTGGAGGCAGGGGGAGATGGTGGCTACGGTGGCACCACAGAGGGGGATAGAGAAAGGGGGCAATGGAGGCAGGGGGAAATTGGAGGCAGGAGGAGATTGGAGGCAGGGGGCGTTAGTGGCAAAGGGTGATTGGAGGCAGGGGGTGTTGGTGGCACCGCAGAGGGGGATGGTGGCACCGCAGAGGGTGGGGGATGGAGACAGGGGTTGTTGGTGGCACCGCAGAGGGGGATGCAGGCAAGGGACGATGGAGGCAGGGGGTGATTGGAGGCAGGGGGCCTGGGGGAGATTGGAGGCAGAGGGAGATTGGAGGCAGGGGGAAATTGTGGCACAGCAGAGGGGGTGAAGGCAGGGGGTGTTGGTGGCAGAGGGGAATGGGGGCAGGGGGTGTTGGTGGCAGAGGGGGATGGGGGCAGGGGGTGATGTGACTAAATAATTTGCCCTTATTATATCGAAAATAACAAAAAACATTTTTTACCTTAATATCTACCTTAAATCACATTGCTATTTGCCTAGCGTACTTGTTTGTAGCCTAAGGGGCAGATTCACGTAGATCGCCGCAAATTGTGGGCATAACGTATCTGATTTACTTTACGCCGCCGCAAGTTTTTCAGGCAAGTGCTTTATTCACAAAGCACTTGCCTGTAAAGTAGCGTAAATCACCCGGTGGAATTCAAATTCGGCGGGTAGGGGGCGTGTATCATTTAAATGAAGCGCGTCCCCGCGCCGAACGAACTGCGCATGCGCTGTCCGTAAAAAAACCCAGTGTGCATTGCTCCAAATGACGTCCCAAGGACGTCATTGGTTTCGACGTGAACGTAAATGACGTCCAGCCCCATTCACGGACGACTTACGCAAACGACGTAAATTTTTTAATTTTCGACGCGGGAACGACGGCCATACTTAACATTGGCTGCGCCTCAAAGACCCAGGGGCAACTTTACGCCGGGAAAAGCCTAACGTAAACGTCGTAACTTTACTGTGTCGGCCGCGCGTACGTTAGGGAATTCGCGTATCTAGCTAATTTGCATACTCGACGCGGATTTAGACGGAAACGCCACCTAGCGGGCCAAAAAATTGCACTTAAGATCCGACGGCGTAAGAGACTTAGGCCTGTCGGATCTAATGGATATCTATGCGTAACTGATTCTAAGAATCAGTCGCATAGATACGACGGCTCAACGCAGAGATACGACGGTGTATCTGGAGATACGCCGTCGTATCTCTTTTGAGAATCTGGGCCATAATACTTAAATTTGCACCTAAAAATGTAATTTAGTAACTTTTGTGAAATGCCAGTAAAAACGTGGCTGCGCCAGTAAATTTCGGGTGTCGTGCTAGTAAATTTCAATCTGGTAGGTTGGCAACACTGGGTCTGTGGCAGAGACTTTTCCTCAAAGGTTCGAGCGATACTTTGGCTGCCAGGTCAGTGAGTGAGGCCTGTCCGGGTACGCTATTCCCACTCAAGCAGGAGTGGCGCAGAGAAGTGTTACACTTGGGAGCAGGACTGTTTCCCTATTACTACGCCTGAATTTGCTATTCTCATTTCTTCCTTCAACTCTACTTTCCTCACCACAAGTTTATTTGTTTTTACCCGGCTGGGTAATAAAGAGCACAGAAAAGACACTTGTTGCGGACATTCCTTTTACTATTGCTATATGCACCATTCACCCCTAGGAATTCGGGAAGAGCCACGAGGTAAATGTGCCACCCAAAACAAACCAGCAGCTCCTCCGGGGGTAGTGCTACATATTGTACATGGGGGTCTTTGCTCTTGTTTCTGTATTCCTGGGTATTGGTGTCGGATTATACGATGAGCCAAATGCTGAAGAATGTTGTGTTATAGTGGGGCAGATCCACAAAGATCTGCCCCGGCGCAGCGTATCTGAGATACGCTACGCCGCCGTAACTTACTTTTGTTTGCTTCGAATCCAGAAAGAATTTGCGCTGTAAGTCACGGTGGCGTAGTCTATCTCTCGCGGCGTAATGGCGCGCAATTCAAATGCGGCGAGTAGGGGGCGTGTTTCGTTTAAATGAAGCGCGTCCCCGCGCCAAACGAACTGCGCATGCGCCGTCCCTAAATTTCCCGCCGTGCATTGCGCTAAATGACGTCGCAAGGACGTCATTGTTTTGACGTGGACGTAAATTACGTCCCGTTCCGATTCACGGACGACTTACGCAAACAAAATAACATTTTCAAAATTATACGCGGGAACGACGGCCATACTTAACATTGAGTACGCCACCATATAGCAGCTTTAACTATACGCCGGAAAAAGCCGACTAGAGACGACGTAAAAGAATGCGACGGCCGCTTGTACGTTCGTGGATCATCGGAAATAGCTAATTTGCATACTTGACGCGGATTACGACGGGAACACCACCCAGCGGACGCCGAAGAATTGCATCTTAGATCCGAAGGCGTACGAAGACGTACGCCTGTCGGATCTAACCCAGATGCCGTCGTATCTTGTTTTGAGGATTCAAAACAAAGATACGAAGCGGGAAATTTGAAAGTACGCTGGCGTATCGGTAGATACGCCGGCGTACTCTCTTTGTGGATCTGCCCCAGTGTGTGTAGCCCGGTTGGGCTTTTGTTGTACTGTTTTATTTGCAATGCCGCGTACACACGATCCGTTAAACCGATGAGAATGGTCTGATGGACCGTTTTCATCGGTCAAAACCGATCGTGTGTGGGCGCCATCGGTTATTTAACCATCGGTTAAAAAAAAGCCAACTTGTTTTAAATTTAACGGATGGATTCCTAACCGATAGAACAAAACCGATCGTTAGTAGGCACAACCATCGGTTAAAAATCCACGCATGCTCAGAATCAAGTCGACGCATGCTTGGAAGCATTGAACTTCGTTTTTTTCAGCACGTCGTTGTGTTTTACGTCACTGCGTTCTGACACGATCGTTTTTTTAACCGATGGTGTGTAGGCGCGACGGACCATCAGTCAGCTTCATCGGTTAACCGATGAAAACGGTCCATCGGTCCGTTCTCATCGGATGGACCGATCGTGTGTACGCGGCATAACTGTTATTGCAAAACTTCATGAATTAAAAAATAAATAAATAAACACGACCTATCTGTTAACAAAGCAGAATGATTTGATCCAAGCAATCCGTGAATAAGAGAATGCTCCTGGTAAGCTTTGTGCCAATCACTGTTTCCTTGGTCTAGTAATTCTAGCCTTTTGTGCCCTCGGGGTGGTCATCTCTCCGCAGCTTCAATCTGAAAAGTCATGGCCTCAGGTCTGATTATCAGTGAACACTTGATCACCCTGACATGTTCCACCAGGCCCTGTAACAAAGGATGGCCACACTTAAACCTTACACAGTGGCATAAGCTAGACCTGGAGCAGACGCGTGCCATTCGCAGGGAAAGGACAGCAGGGCTGATTCTTCGTTTTTTAATCCAGTCTATTGTCCTTTGTTCTGTCCTGCTACTTTCAGGAGATCAAACGGCCCTGACACACATCAAACAAAGGGTGACAATGTCAGCAACGTCCTGCACCTCTGAGCCTAAATGTCTTTTATTTTGCTAAGTAGAGTGAGTACACAGTTTTTTAATTTTTTCCAAAAACAACATAAGCGCACATGTGCGCACGCAACACACACACATGTAATGCAAAATATTTTTAAATCAATGAGCCAACAGTTAATGCTATCCAGGAAACTAAGGGCCAGATTCACAGATATCTGCGGCGGCGTAACATATTGTCTTTACGTTACACTTACACCGCCGCAAGTTTTCAGCGCAAGTGCCTGATTCACCAAGCACTTGCGTGTAAAACTTACGGCGGTGTAACGTAAAGCCGTCCGGCGCAAGCCCGCCTAATTCAAATGGGGCGTGTACCATTTAAATTAGGCGCGTTCCCGCGCCGAACGTTCTGCGCATGCTCCGTGTGAAAATTTCCCGACGTGCTTTGCGCGAAATTACGGCTCCCCGACGTATTTTTTGAATGGCGACGTGCGTTACGTCGTTTCGTATTCCCGGACGTCTTACACAAAAAATAAATAAATTTGAAATTCGACGCGGGAACGACGGCCATACTTTAACATGGCTGTTCTAAATGTAAGCCATGAAAAAGCAGGCTTATGTTTGCGACGGGAAAACCGACTAGCGACGACGTAAGAGATTGCGACGAACGCGCGTATCTTCGTGGATCGCCGTAATGAGCTAATTTGCATACCCGACACTGAAAAACGACGCGAACTCCACCCAGCGGCCGCCGGAGCATTACACCTAAGATCTGAAGGCGTACGAAGCCGTACGCCTGTTGGATCTTAGCCAAAAGCCGTTGTATCTTTCTTTGTGAATGACAAATAAAGATACGACGCAGCAAATTTGAAAGTACGTCGGAGTATCAGCAGATACTCCGGCGTTCTTATTCTGTGAATCTGGCCCTATGTAACTGTTTTTAAAGATGTGAATACCTTTTTGAGATGGGAATGAGGGACACCTATTAGCAAAAGTATGTAGGCGTAAGACACACCCCCTGACACTCCCCCTTAAATGAGAATTGTAAAAAAAAAAATATCGGTTACTACTTGCTTTTTTACTACTAATTCTTTATATTGGCTTTTGGAATTTGCAAATGCTGCAATTTAGAAATTGGAAGTTTAGCACCAGGAAACACTTTTTAATAGATAAAAATTGCATTTTATATACAACAATTTAGATCAGACAAAAATGAGGGACAATTGAGGAAGAAAGAGGGACTTTGTTCTGAATGAGGGACAGTCCTCCGAAATCAGGGACAGTTGGGAGCTATGCTATTAGCAAAAGTATGTAGGCATATGACACACAACCTTGCCACGCCTCCTTGAGACTTTCACACTAAGGCCCCTTTCACACGGACGGCTGTTCTGCCGCAGTTAAAAGCATGTTTACGTTTGGCTGGAATTCAAGACTCCAGGCACAGCGATCAGCTGCATTTGTACAGTGCGATTAGCTGCGGTTGCGTTTAGCCGTGGCATGATATTGAACGGGGATCCGAGCCAATACCAAGCACTGTGTCTGGTATGAATCTTGAGGGGGAACGCCACGCCAAATTTCAAATAAAAAACCGGCATGGGTTCCCCTTCCAAGAGCATACCAGGCCCTTGGGTCTGCTATGGATTTTAAGGGCAACCCCCGTATGCCGAAAAAAGGTATGCGTGTCCCCCCAAAATCCATACCAGACCTGTATCCGAGCACGCAGCCCGGCCTGTCAGAAAAGGGGGTGGGGACGAGCAAGCCCCCCCCTCCTTAACCGTACCAGGCCGCACGCCCTCAACATGGGAAGGTCGGTGCTTTGGGGCAGAGGGGCGGCCTGCGTCCCCCCCCGCCCCAAAGCACCCTGTCCCCATGTTGATGAGGACAGGGCCTCTTCCCGACAACCCTGGCCGTTGATTGTTGGGGTCTGCGGGTGGGGAGCTTATCGGAATCCGGGAGCCCCCTTTAATAAGGGGGCCCCCAGATCCCGGCCCCCCACCCGAGGTGAATGAGTATGGGGTTCATCGTGCCCCTACCCATTCACCTGGCGGATTTTTTTTTTTAACACACACTACACAGGGTTTTTAGAGTAATTTATTAGTCAGCTCCAGGGGGCGTTCTGCCAGGGCCCCCGCTTTCTTCTTTTAAGCTCTTTTACGAGCGGGGCCCCAGGCTTTTTCGGCGTCTTCTCTGTGCTAGCGGCCGAAAAAGGGTTATTACCGTGTATTCTCTTCGCTAGCGGCTGAAAAAGGGTTAATACAGCCCGCAAACTGCGGCTAAAGCTGCGGTTTGCAGGCGGTATAGCCGCGCTGTCCCATTGATTTCAATGGGAAGGAGCAGTAAAGGAGCGGTGAAGGAGCAATATACACACCCCTCTTTTACCGCTCCAAAGATGTTGCTTGCAGGAGATTTCTTTTCCTCCCGCCAGCGCGTCGCTGGGTAGGATTATTTCAGGCGTTATTTATGCGCTATTTTTAGTGCTAAAACGCCTAAAATACGCCTCAGTGTGAAAGGGGCCTAACGTTTGCAGTCATCTTAACAGAAGTTCACCCTAGAAATACATTAGAGTGCAACTACAGCCAGATTTTCTTTTAGTTTTAAATGGAATGGAGAGGGCTTAAAACACCTGTCAGGTTTTTATTGCTGTCGGTGCCCCCATTAGGGAGATTTGTAACCATTATTACCAGGAGAGAAAGTGAAAAAAAAAATCCCAAATTTTCAGTGGTCACCAGAACAGGAATAGAGGGGAAAACTTCCGATTGGGACACAAGTCCTGGTGACAACCAGAGATTCCCTTTACTTTGCAGGGATTTCCTCTCACTTCCTCTACTGTGGCTATAGGACAGGAAATGAAGGAAAAATTCTGTAATGGGACACATTTGGACCTGACAGTGCTTATCTCCCTTAGGCCAGGTTCACATATGTGCGGCCGCGGTTTCCAGCCTGGGGTCCGGTGCATCCCTGTTCACCGGTTCAGGTGCGATTCAGGTCCGAATTTGGAATCCACCCCGGACATGTGTGAACCGGCTCAATTGAGAGCTGGTCACACACGCATTTAATGCGAATTGGATGCAATAAAAAATGGATCTAATTCGCACATATGTGAACCTGGTTTTACTCTAGCCAAAAAAACTAAAAATTCTGGGCTAGATTCAGGTAGATCAGCGGATCTTTAGATCCGCGTGATCTATCTGATTTAAGATACCCTGCCGCAAGTTTGAGAGGCAAGTGGGCAATTCACAAACCACTTACCTTCAAACTTGCGGCGGCGTATCGCAAATCCCCCGGCGGAATTCAAATTCTGCGGCTAGGGGGAGTGTACTATTTAAATCAGGCGCGTCCCCGCGCCGATTTAAATGAGCATGCGCAGTCCGTGAATTTTCCAGGCGTGCATTGCTCCCACTGACGTCACTAGGACGTCAGTGGTTTCGACGCTTACGTAAACGACGTCCATCCGTATTACAGAACGATTTACGCAAACGACGTTAAAAAATTCAAAATCGACGCGGGAAAGACGGCTATACTTAACATTGGCTGCGCCTCATAGAAGCAGGGGTAAGTATACACCGGGAAAGCCGCTACGGAAACATCGTAACAACACTGCGTCGGGTCCGCGTACGTTCGTGAATTTGCGTATCTCGCTGATTTACATATTATTCAACGTAAATCAGCGGGAACGCCCCCCGCGCCATTTTTAAATTACAAATAAGATCCAACGGTGTAACACAGTTACACCTGTCGGATCTTAGCCATATCTATGCGTAACCGATTCTATGAATCAGGCGCATAGATAAGACCAGTGTAAGTCAGAGATATGACGGCGTATCAGGAGATACACCGTCGTATCTCTTTGTGAATCTGGCCCCCTGTCTTTAGTTAACCTCTAAGGATCCCATTGCTGGCTTCCCTTTCTGCAATGGCTAGTTACTTGGCTGTAACATTGACCCTATGAGTTACCAACCTAGAATAAGTACAGAGGAACCTCGATTTACGAGTAACTTGGTTTAAGAGCGTTTTGATTTGCAAGCAACTTTTTTTTAAATTCTGACTTGGTTTGCAACTGTTGACTCGCAAGATGAGCAGAATTCAAGCTAAATTTGGACTGAGGTACGGGGGCACAGCATAGCTGAAAATAGGCCTGCAGTACCTCATTTGGCCTGATGTACGGGGGCGCAGGAAACAAGCCGAAGTGTCCTCGGGCCTTTACGGACGTTTTTGGCACTCTCTTCCACCCTCCCACCTCTGGCCACATTCGGTATTGCATCCCATTGAAGTCAAATTATTTTTGTTTCCATTGACTTCAGCGGGAAAACTTGCTTTGATATGCGAGTACTTTGGATTACGAGCATACTCCTGGAACGGATTATGTTCGTTATCCGAGGTTCAACTGTATGCAGAAGTTTTGTCTTTACTACTTTTATTGATCTTCAGCCTTATTCTATGATAGTGACTCAGAAAGTAGTGAGGCTAGTGGGGTAAGCTGGTCATACAATGTATGAGATTGGCTTAGCTAGTGCCCCTTTCGGCTGTCTCCTGCCCAACATCCTTGGATTGAAAATTGTTTGCTGAAAAGTGGTGTCATTAAAGCGAAGGTCCACCGACCATTCATTTTTATTTTTTTTCAGCCATTCAGACACTTTCATAATGACAATGTAACACTCCCTTTTTAGGTGTAATATCTCTCCCGATGTCCGGTTTCGAATTAAAAATTAAGTTATAAAAATTGAGGGTGGCCGGTTCCAATCTTCCTTGTGGGCATGTGAAGCCCACAAGCATTAATTTCCTGGATGCGGTGAATGCTGAGCTTCCAGCATTCACTGCTAGTTCCTGCGCATGCTCAGCGTTAACGGCGTGGAGCGCCGTAAACTTCCAGGTTTCCATAACAACGCGCTGCGTCATTGGAAGTTCCTTCCCCTTTGTGATGGCAACAAAAACAATATAAAACAAACACAGACGATGCAAAGCGATATGCCCTCATCACGTGACCGGCGTCACGCATCACTTCCGGTTTTGCGATCTTTCACGGCGGTGAAACGCACTGACTCCTGGGAATGCTGACACTTAGCTCCCAGGAGACAGTGCACCGCCGGGGAAGAAGAATATACATGCCTACTCCCACGGGGGTGAGAAACAGGAAGTGCCACAATAAAGACCGATACGATAAAAACATGGGCCCGGATTCAGATACATTTTCGTATCTTTTGGCGGGCGTAGCGTATCTCAGATACACTACGCCGCCGTAACTTAGGGCGCAAGTTCCGTATTCAGAAAGAACTTGCGCCCTAAGTTACGGCGGCGTAGTGTAAATGTGTCGGCGTAAGCCCGCCTAATTCAAATGTGGATGATGTGGGCGTGTTTTATGTAAATTACTTGTGACCCCACGTAATTGACGTTTCTTACGAACGGCGCATGCGTCGTCCGTGAACGTTTCCAAGTGCGCATGCTCCAAATTACGCCGCAAACTGTCAATGCTTTCGACGTGAACGTAACTTGCGTACAGCCCTATTCGCGAACGACTTACGCAAACGACGTAATCGACGGAAAATTCGACGCTGGCCCGACGTCCATACTTCTCATAGGATACGCCTCATATAGCAGGGGTAACTTTACGCCGGAAAAAGCCTTACGTAAACTATGTAAAAAAATTCGCCGGGCGGACGTAGGTTTCTGAATCGGCGTATCTACCTAATTTGCATATTCCTTGCGTAAATCTACGGAAGCGCCACCTAGCGGCCAGCGTAAATATGCAACTAAGATACGACGGCGTAAGAGACTTACGCCAGTCGGATCTTGGCTAAATTCCGGCGTATCTTGCTTTCTGAAAACAGAAAAAAGATACGCCGGAGCATACTAGAAGTTACGCGGCGTATCAATAGATACGCCAGCGTAACTTCTTTCTGAATCTGGCCCATGTTTTTTAGTTCATTTGCACATCTGTTCAATGCAATGATGGGGTTAAGATAAAGTTAAAAATTTGTGTGGACCTCCGCTTTAATATTATTCAGGATTTTTGTAGTGTCTACAGTTTACGCAGCACTTTACAACATAAGGGCAGACCGTACAATTACAATACAGTTTAATACAGTTGGAATCAGAGATCCATGTTCGTTAGAGCTTACAATCTAAGAGGGAGGGTCAAGAGATACAAAAAGAAATAACTGTGGGGGATGGGCTGATGGAGAAAATAAATGTACAGTTCTTGGATGTCATCCAATCAGATGCTACTACTGTCAGGATATTTTGACATCTGTCAGCTGGCTGTCAGAATACAGTTGGATTTGTTCATCGGTAGCAATGATGGAGGAATCTTTTCATTTTTTACTGTTTGGTCTGCAGGCTGAATGCAAAAAAATCTCTGTGTGTTTGGGCAGCTTTAGTAAGATAGCCAGTCAATCAGCATTTTCAGATACAGATCAGCACTGTCAGCCTTCACAGGTCTCCTTAGATGAGGTTTATTTATTGTATTATCATCAGTACAGGTCCAGAGGACAGGCTTCCGCTTCCCCCAAATCTCAGCAGGCTTCAGCAAACATCACAGCTGCCCACCAGCTTTGATCTCCAATCCCAGCCATGTGTTGTGCCCATAAATGTGTGCTGCTCCTGCCAAAAGCCAGGTCACTACTGAGCATGCGCCTTGCCCTCACCCGGCTTAGGGAACGTCTTTCAATGATCTCTCTCCTTAGCGCCCTCTAGCCTCCGTCTTCTCCCGGCTGGATGTCCCTCGCAGGCTGTTGTCAGACGCTCCCTAGTTCATATCCCTGTGAGAAGGGTTAGGCTGAGGCTCGCATTCCTGCCAGTGAGAGCGGCGAGCCCGGCGCAGAGGATGAGGGGGAGCGGGCGCTGAGAGTCGGGGTGCGGGGAGGGAACCCCGGGGAGTTCGGGGGACACAAGGAAGCGGCTCCTCCCAGACATGGCCCTCCATAATATGGACGAGGAGGAATTTCACAGGCTGGTCATGCAGTCCGGATCCGACTGGCTGCGGACTGAGATTAAGAGGCTCTTCCAGGAGCTGAGCGAGACCACCCGGGAGAAGATCCAGGCGGCCGAGTACGGGCTGGTGGTGCTGGACGAGAAGCAGCAACTCAAGCAGCAATACGATGAGCTGGAGCTGGAGTATGAGACCGTCCGGGGGGAGCTGGAGCAGGTCAAGGAGGTGAGAGACCGACCGGGGGTATATACTGTATATATACACTACACGCTCACCCTCCCCCATATACCCTGCACTGCCCCCCTATATACCACACCAAGGAGGTGAGAGAGAGACCGGGGGTATATACTGTATATATACACTACACTCTCACCCCTCCTATATACCATACACTGCCCCCTATATATACCACACCAAGGAGGTGAGAGACCGGGGGTATATACTGTATATATACACTACACCGCTCACCCCTCCTATATACCCTACACAGCCTCCCCTATACCCTCTACACTGCCCCCCTATGTACCCTCTACTCTGCCTCCCTATATATACACTACACTCTCACCCCTCCTATATACCCTACACAGCCCCCCCTATACCCTCTACACTGCCCCCCTATGTACCCTCTACTCTGCCTCCCTATATATACACTACACTCTCACCCCTCCTATATACCCCCTACACTGCCCCCTATATATACCCTCTACTCTGCCCCCCTATGTACCCTCTACTCTGCCTCCCTATATATACACTACACTCTCACCCCTCCTTTATACCCTACACTACCCCCTATATATACCCTCTAAACTGCCCCCCTATATATGCACACTACACTCTCACCTCCTATATACCCTACGCTGCCATATATATATATATATATATATATATATATATATATATATATATATATATATATCCTCTACACTGCCCCCCCCCCATATACCCTCTACACTGCCCCCCTATATATACACTACACTCTCACCCCTCCTATATACCCTACACTTTATATATATATATATATATATATATATATATATATATATATATATATATATATATATATATATATATATATATATATCCTCTACACTGCCCCCCCCCATATACCCTCTACTCTGCCCCCCTATATATATACACTACACGCTCACCCCTCCTATATACCCTACACTGCCCCCCCTATGTACCCTCTACTTTGCCTCCCTATGTACCCTCTACTCTGCCTCCCTATATATACACTACACTCTCACCCCTCCTATATACCCTGCACTTCATATATATATATATATATATATATATATATATATATATATATATATATATATATATATATATATATATATATATATATATATATATATATACACACACACCCTCTACACTGCCCCCCTATATATACCCGCTACACTGCCCCCCTATATGCCCTCTACTCTGCCCCCCTATATATATATACACTACACGCTCACCCCTATATATATACACTACACACTGCCCCCCTATATATACCCTCTACACACTGCCCCCCTATATATACCCTCTATACTGCCCCCATATATACCACACCAAGGAGGTGAGACACACTGGGGTATATACACTATTCTCCATATATATCTATATTACACTGCCCTTTATATACTATACCAAGGTGGTGAGAGGTATTGTGGGGCATATACTGTATATACACTACCCCTCATATAGAATCTCATACACTGCCCCTTATATACCACACCAAGGAGGTGAGAGAGAGAGACTGGGGGGCATATACTGTATATACACTTCCCCATATATACCCACCACACCAAGGAGGCGAGAATGGGGGGCATATACTATACACTTCCCCATATATACCCACCACACCAAGGAGGTGAGACTGGGGGCATATACTGTATACACACTGCCCCATATATATCCTATACCACACCATATTTACCATACTAGGTGAGAGAGGTTGAGAATATATATATATATATATATATAATATAGGCATATACATACCATGCACTGCCATCATTCACCATACCAGGAGAGGAGGCCAACCAGGGAGGTGGGGGAGGGTACAGCATCCTATACCATGCCAAGAATATGAGAGGACTAGGGGCATCCTTTATCATACTAGGCAGGTGATGGGAGGAGGGGAAAACAAGGAATCCTCTACCGTACCAAGGGCACTGTATAGGACTGGCATTATAGATCTTACCATACCAGGGACATGACACAGGACTGACATCATATACCATACCAGGGGTCGTGTATTAAACTGGGAACACTTCACAGGGCCAACATCCTACCATACCATGCATTGCCTTCATGCATTACACTAGTGAGGTGAGAATAGGGCAGTCAGGGCACTGCACACAACTGGCATCACCTGGGGGCGCCGCACAGGACTGCTATTCTACCTACCTTCTACCACACTTGGGGTACTGCACAGTACTGCCATTATATACCATTTACCACACCAGGGGCACTGAAAGCACTGCCTTCTTGCTCTAAATTACACATGGGGCACTGCACAGGAGTGCCAACATATACCATACTCTAATTACATTGCCATCATATTTTACACCTGGGCCACTGCACAGGGCTGGCATCATCTACACACTAGTGGCACTGTATACACTGGCATTATATACCACATCGGCGGCACTAAAGAGATCTGGTATCCAATAATACACTAGGGGCACTGTAGACACTGCCATCCTATATTACACCAGAGGCACTGCAGAGGGCTGGAATCATACCATATTTCACACCAGAGACAATGCCATCAGTTCATGTACCCTGCCAGGGGCACTACATACACTGCCATCATCCTATATACCACACCAGGGGCACTGCATACGCTGCCATCATCCTATATACCACACCAGGGGCACTGCATACACTGCCATCATCCTATATACCACACCAGGGGCACTGCATACACTGACATATCATATACCACACCAGGGGCACTGCATACACAGCCATCATCTTGTATATCCCACCAAGGGCACTGCAGAGAACTGGCATCATCTCATATACCACATTAGGAGTACAGCAAACATTGCCATCATATACCACACCAGGGGCACTGCTTACATTGCCATCATCTCATATACCCCCACAAGAGCCACTACATACACTGCCGTCATTAAGTGTTATCACACATGGTGCCAGGGGCACTGCATTTACTGGCACTATACCATGTACCCTTGCCAAGTACACTGCAGATACTGGCACCATGCCATACACTTTCTGATACAATATAGAAAATGGCATATAAATTACCTGTGGCACAGCAATACACAGGCTTTATATGGTATACCTGCCAGTCTCTTGACCTTATACCCTGCAAGAGTCATGGCATACACCACTTCATATTTTATACCAGGGGGCACTGCCATTATTAATCTGGCCTAATCTCCTGACCTTACCAGGGACACTTCATACACACAGATGTCTCCACCACTCTTTTCACACTTGCCTAACGGTTCTGTTAAAACTGGCGACCCCCGTCGTTCTGACCGCCATGTAGACTGCCACGTCTTTCTCATCTTTTACTCCATCACCTTACCGGTCACATTCACTGTCATTATTGAGGACATTCTGCGTTGGTACAAGCAGTGCCAGTGGTGATGTATTTTGCTGGCCTCATACTGCAAGGCATGCTTTTGGCATCCATTGCCTCTTATACAGTCACTTTCACCTTTAAGCCCCTAGAGATCTTCCTGCCAACAGATGCATTAGACAGCAACATTCCTGAGTGGTGACCGTTGTATGCTGGCATCTAATGCCACTCATTCTTCACACCCGGGTTGGATCTTCAGGAACAGATGGAAATGCTAATTTTTAATACCTTTTATACTAACCCGCTATAATGTATATAATATGTCTGTGTGGAGATTGTACAGTGAAGGCAATCTGATGTGGCACCTTAGGCCAGCTAAGCCCTCCCTCTTCACATTGGCATTGCTGGTACTTTGACATTGGCATTGTACTAGATTTTTGTGTGAAGTTGAGGTCATTCGCATTATCAATGTAAGGAAATGTGTGTATTTTTTTTTTTTTTTTTTGAGGTTTCCTAGACTTGTATACTACAAAACATACTCGGGGAATGTCATGGCAGCACTTGTAGGGTTAACAATTTCCTGATGTTGACGCAGTGTCTTTAGTCATCATGGAAAAACATGGATGTGCTAGGTTTGCTGCATGCCGATTGCAGTCATTACGCTGGAACAAACCATTTGCATAAAATGGGGATGATCGCGCCCTGTGGCTCACTGTACAGAGAGGGTCTGATTTCTTGGAGCGTTCTACACGATGCGTCTCGCCAAGTCATCCTCTCCTGAAATAAGCCAGCTCAGATCTGCAGTCCCCTTTGCTGTGTGTTTGGGAGATGTGGCATCATCCTGTGTGAGCTGGGAGTCTGCGCACTCCGCCAGTCTGCCCTTCCCAAGACATCTGCTCAGCTCCCAGCCCCCCCCCCCCCCTCCATTCTCCATCCTCCATCCTCCTATGGATCAGGGGCCAGAGAAGAGAACAGGCCTGGAAGTGCTTCATCAACTGATACAAGTCATCTATGTCCTCTGCATTCTGCAAAATCTTCTCCATGGCTAAATATAGCTCCACTCTTCTAGTCGGAGATATAAGAGGAATTTAATATGCAATATGTTTTCCTGTTTATTTCCTGACTGTCCTTTCACTGGGCAGGATTTTGCGGTTGAGATTTCGATTAGATTTGTGTTTAAACAAAGTATACATATGAGAAAAACAGGAAAATATATTTTTAAGTAGGAAAAATTATAATCCTCTTATTTTTTTATTTTTTGCAGATGTGATCTGTGGTTTTTGTTCCAGGTTTATTTACTGAGTGTTTGTTAACCAAAAAAATAAAAAAAATCCTGCTCCCTTTAAAGCACGTTATACAGCACAGTGCTTGTGTTGTGTCATTTGGCCCCCTGTGTCACCTGAAATATCTGGCTGATCCTGCCAGTTTTTGCCCTCCCCTTTGTAAACTGACCACGGTATATCATGGCTGCTGAGCCCTGACACTGTGGTCAGTTTCCTAGCCTCCGTCATCCGCAGCTCTTCTCTCTGCTTTCCTCTGTCCTCTCCCCTCCTGCCTGTCAGCTCCATGTCTCCATGTCCGTGCCCTCTCCTTCCCCTCATGCCCCTCAAATTAGGGTTACATTTACATTATCCTCTCGGTTGATTCATGTAATGTCCCCCTGTTACTGCGCTTTATAAAATAAAATGTATCGCGCACTTTTTTCCCCTTTAAAATAAGGGGAAAATTGTGGGTGCGCGATATACATCGATAGCCGCTTCCCGCGCTCAGTTTGAATGGAGCCGCCGACATATACCGAGTGCAGTACATTCGGCTAGGCTCGGCTTCGCTCGTGCTCACGCATAAACGTCACAGAGCGTGAGCACGAGCGAAGCCGAGCCTTGCCAAATGTACCCGAGTGTACTGCACTCGGTATATTTTGGCGGAGGCGTTCAAACTGAGCGCGGGAAGCGAGGCCACGACTTGAGGCGCGCGCTGGAGAACCCGGAAGGACACCACCGAGGCCGCAGACGGACGCCGGACCGGACGATGGACACTGGGCAAGACACTTTCGGGGCAACTTTAGGGTTGCGCGCTATACGCGGGAGCGCGCTATACCCCAATAAATACGGTATTTACCAGTTACTCTGTAAACTGGTATATAACTGAATTTTCTTTGGCGTTTTTTTTTTTTTTGTTATTATTAAAAAAAAAAAAATGCCAATCAGGGTTCACGTGACCCGCCACCTCTCTCCCCTCTTGTATGACAACTACAGCAGGCAGGGCCACCTCTCTCCTTCCCTCCTGGCTGACGTCAGCGTGGGTATTTCTGTCTCACCAGCTACAGCTGTCAGGCCGAGAGAGGAGAGAGCTGGCGAGTCGCATTAGCACCGATTAGCACTCTGTAGACAGGTTTATAGCTGCATTTTTTTTTTTTTCTTATTGCACAGTCACAGGAGGACATTACATGAATCAACCGAGTGGATAATGTAAATTTAACCCTGTGGGTTACAACCACTTTAAAATGTTAAACCTCATATAGTATGTCTTTCTAATTCAACAAAATAAAAAAACTTGGAAAGAAACTTCTGATCTTTTGTGTGTTTTCGCTGCTTTGCAGGGCCCCCCTGGAGCCACAAAAGGCATGCACGCTCCGGCTTTGAGCGAAATCTTGACTCATGGGCACTCTATGTGCCCACAGTCTGCAGGGAAGCGGCAGAGAGACTGTGATCTGTGGTTTTGTGACGACCCCCTTCTGAAAGTTATAGCTGCCTGGCTATAAGGCCTCATGCACACATTTTTTTACATGGTTACATTTGTTCAAACGGAATAATTGTAACAATTGCTGCTGGAAGCTGGGAATCACTAAAGTAAATATCGCTACTTCAGTGATCTCCACCAGCAGGTACCACTGGAGGACACTATGCTTTGCATCCTCTGAATGAATGCAAAGCGTTCTGTGATTGGATGCGGTAGAGAGGTGAGGTGGTGACATCCTCCTGTATCAGGCTGGACGCTCAGACACGAAACATGGAAGCAAGTGGAGATCACTGGAGTAGCCACCGATATTTCAGTGATATCCAACTTCCAGGGGCATCAGCCAGGTATGGTATATACATAGTTACATTGGTCCATGCTATGTAAAAAATATACCATACCTGGAATTCCTCTTTAAATCAGAAGTGAAATAGATTTGAGCAGTGTGCTCATTGTGAAGTCAGTCCAGAACATGTCTTGGTATTACTGGATTTAGATGACAGGCCAAGTCATGGCTGTTAAAACGTAATAGTAGCTATTAAAGGACGCGCCTACAAATGAGTTCATGAAACGTAATGATGATAATAATATGACACAACTTGTATATAAAAATAAAAGATGTAACAGGATAATTGTTTCCATTACCGCAAAAAAAAAAAATACATAATTAACCACTTTAGCCCCGGGCCTGTTTTTCAGAGTCGGTGTTTACGAGACAAAACCATTTTTTTTGCTAGAAAATTACTTAAAACCCCCAAACATTATATATTTTTTTTTTCTAACACCCTAGAGAATAAAATGGAAGTCATTGCAATACTTTTTGTCACACCGTATTTGCGCAGCGGTCTTACAAGCGCACTTTTTTTGGAAAAAATTCACTTTTTTAAATGAAAAAATAAGACAACAATAAATTTGGCCCAATTTTTTTATATATTGTGAAAGATAATGTTACGCCGAGTAAAATGATACCCAACATGTCACGCTTAAAAATTTCGCCCGCTCGTGGCATGGCGTCAAACTTTTACCCTTAAAAATCTTGATAGGCGACGTTTAAAAAATTCTACAGGTTGCATTTTTTGAGTTACAGAGTAGGCCTAGGGCTAAAATTAATGCTCTCGCTCTAACGATCGCGGCGATACCTCACTTGTGTGGTTTGAATACCGTTTTCATATGTCGGCGCTACTCGCGTATACGTTCGCTTCTACGCGCGAGCTCGTCGGGACGGGGCGCTTTAAAAAAAATTTTTTTTTGCTTTTCGCATTTATTTTTATTTTACAATTTTTAACACTGAAAAAAAAAAAAAAAAAAAAATTATCACTTTTATTCCTATTACAAGGAATGTAAACATCCCTTGTAATAGAAAAAAGCATGACAGGTCCTCTTAAATATGGGATCTGGGGTCAAAAAGACCTCAGATCTCATATTTAGGCTTAAATGCAAAAAAAAAAAAAATTGGAAATGTCATTTTTTCAAATGACAAAAAAAAAAATGTTTCTTTAAGACGCTGGGCGGGACTGACGTTTTGACGTCACTTCCGCCCAGCGGAGCTATGGGGACGGGCGAAGGAGATTTTTCCTTCAGTCTCGTCCCCGCTCAGCTGCCGGATGGTCGCGATCTCCTCCGCCGCTACCGACGGCTCCGGTAAGCGGCGGAGGGCGTGGAACAGCGGCGGGAGGGGGGGGGCCCCTCTCCCGCCACCGATAACGGCGATCTCGCGGCGGATTCGCCGCGGAGACCGCCATTATCGTTAACACGGCCGCCCACAGAAGAGATGAATATCTCGATTGTGGCAGCAGCTGCTACCGTTACCGAGATATTCATCTCTAAAGTGATGACGTATAACGGCGGTGGGCGGTCGGCAAGTAGTTAAAGCCCACGTGGATTTGCATGTACCCTATATACTCGAGTATAAGCCAAGTTTTTTAGGGCTGAAAATACCCCTCTCAGCTTATACTCGAGTCGGTGTACCTGAGGGGCTGCTTCCTCCTGCTCCCCTCCCATTCTGTGATAGGCGTTTGACACTGTGTTCAGTATTCCGCCTTTCACGGATGTCTTCTCGTCCTCGGACTCCGTTTCCCAGCAGACACTGTGTTCAGTATTCCGCCTATCACATTCACGGACCTTCTCTTGTCCGAGGATGAAAGGACGTCCGTGATAGGCGTTTGACACTGTGTTCAGTGTTCCGTCTATCCCGGGACGGGACCAAGGGGAAGCCGCGAGTTTTAAAAAATGGACGCCCGCAGTGCAGCCTGTCAAGAATTTCAGGTACGTTGTAATGGGCACAGTAAGGTTGTAATGGGCACAGTGAGGTTGGGCACAGTGAGGTGTGCAAATGGGCATTGTTGACCCTCTTCAGCTTACAGTAGCTGCTGCATTTCTCACCGTAGGCTTATACTCGAGTCAATACGTTTTCCCAGTCTTTTTGTGGTAAAATTAGGTGCCTCGGCTTATACTCGGGTCGGCTGATACTCGAATAAGCCGACCTGAGTAACTTCTCTGAAATGTTGACAAGCTTTGTTCGAAACGAAATAGATTTAAAGTGGTTGTAAACCCACTTTGACAACTTAACCTACACCATGGGTCTTCAAACTACGGCCCTCCAGTTGTTAAGGAACTACAATTCCCATCATGCCTAGTCATGTTTGTGAATGTCAGTGTGTTACAATGCTTCATGGGATGTGTAGTTCTATAACAGCTGGAGGGCCCTAGTTTGAGGATCCCTGACCTACACGGTTAAGGAGATATATGCAGAAAACACTGCACCGATGTCTAGACAACGGCCCAGGCGCACTGAGCATCCCGGCATTCTGAATAGGATAATGCCGGTCCTGCGCACATGCGCGGGATCGTGCCGGTCGCATGGGTGACAGTGACATCGCCGCTCCGGCCAATCACAGCGCTGGAGCGACGATACCAGGAAGAATCTCTGAGGGGAAATGGCGGATGGGAACGAGGAGCACTTCGGGGGCTTCGATTTCAGGTAAGTGCCACATAATGAGCTAGTAATACTTGCTCATTATGACTTTCTCTTGCAGGTGTTTTTTTTTTTTTTTTTTTCAGGATTAGTTTAAGAGGGTTTACTTCCTCTTTAAAATGTGCCGATTTATGTGACATTTCTATACTTGGATAGCTACTTCCTCCACCTGACAAGTGTAATGGCTATAAAATAAAGCATATTATCATATGTTCTATCTGGAACACACTAATGATGTCTGCTATGAAAGTATTTGTTCTCTTCTCCGTCTGTCTCCGGGGTTTATTCCCGCTGTGAAGGCCTCAGCAATAGAATTATTTCTGCATGTTGTAGAAAAATCTGTATTTCCTGACAATTTCTTCTTATCTATATCTCATACCAAGGACTCTTGTGCATCCTCTACGGTTCATTAGAACTTTGATAACAAGCTGGTATTTCGGGAATGTAAAGCTTTTTAATGACAAGAATTTGAGGCTGCAAAGGCAAGTCACATATTTTCTGGTGACACATCATTGCTGAGGGCCAGGGAGGGTTTGCAAGGCTCAACTTGTGTTTTAAAGTGGACCTTCACTCAAGACTTGCTGTATGAATATTTAACACCGTGAGATGAATGTATGGCACCATATTTGAACGCTGTTTGTTCTCCAGTTGACCAGCAATTTGTACTGGCAACTGCCAGCTGTATACAAGGGTTACCATGCTACTCATTGGGTGTTATTTACTAAAGGCAAATCCACTTTGCCCTACAAGGGCACTTGGAAGTGCAGTTCCTGTAAATCTGAGGGGTAGATCTGAAATGAGGGGAAGCTCTGCTGATTTATCATCCAATCATGTGCAAGCTAAAATGCTGTTTTTTATTTTCATTGCATGTCCCCCTTTGCACTTTGAGTGCAGTTACACTTATTGGGTTGAGCCCCCTACCTACCTTTCCTCTCCAAGACACATATTTGACTGCCCCCCGTCTGATCTGTACCAGTTTTTTTGGGGCTCCGCATCCTCTTCTCAAAACTCTTTTGCATATTTTACGCCATAATCCAATCCTAGCCAATCCTTTAGAGCAGGGGTGTCAAACTCAATTTCATTGTGGGCCGCATCAGCATTATGATTGCCCTCAAAAGGGGCCGGTTGTACCTGTAAGATTGGCTGTCCAGCGCATCCCCTCCCCTTATATTAGATGTCAAGAGCAACTCCACCATCAGAAGTTGAGTCCCCCACTATCCCTTATATCACAGTGAATGAATGAATGAAAAACGTATAAAGCGCGGCGCATGCGAACTGAATCGCTTCTGGGCGCCCCTCTGTGCACCCCTCTTTCCTTATGCTGCTGCTGGGAAGAAGCTGGATGCATTGCTTGAAGGTAGGAGTCTGGAGTAGGACCAGAGGTGGGCTGGAGCTCTCCTGCAGCTGTAAAAGAGGTGCGAGGGAAACATGAAATGGCCTGGAGGGCCGGATTCGGCCCGCGGGCCTTGTGTTTGCCACCTATGGTTTAGGAGATATTTATTATATACTCTGCCGTCGGCGTCTTCTGCGCATGCACTCTAAAGGAACGGCTAGCCGCCTGTGCCGTTTTTTTCTAGGGCCCTGTGCCCTGACCGTATCCGTCATGGCTCCGACCAATCGCAGTGCCGGAGCCCGCAAAACCGAAGTAAACATACTAGCTCATTATGCTTTGTCTTGCATGTTTTTTTATTTTTTTATCGGGTTTACAACCGCTTTAAGGTGGACATAAACCTTTAATAAGGAAATAAAAAAAGTTTTGACTGAAGTTGGGATTTAACTATACAGAGTGAATGAGGTAAGCATAATAATAATAATAATCAGTATACAGACTTGTGTTCATTGTGCTAAACTTGAATACACCAAATGTTTTCTTTATCTGTACTCCACTAAAACTCTCTCTAGCTGTTTTCTCCTAGTCCATGGTGATGGATTCATGAAGAATGTACAGTTTCTTCTTGCTTACTGAACATAATGAAATATATGATGGAACAAGTCTGTCCCCTCTAAACCACTCCTACATGGAAGATGGGCATTAAGGTCCTGCTGGTGTTCTGCTCTGTGGATGAATGCATTGTGTAGCTGGCACAGACTAGCTCATTGCTCAGGTTGTCACCATAGAAACTCTAATACAAATCCCACTTTGCTTCTAACAAGACAGCAGGGGTATTTGTCGAAATAACTTCACTGAGCCCTGTGGGTGCCCATATTACTAACTGAGCTGCTCAGCAGTGCTTCCATCCTGATTGATCTGGAATGCATATGATTAAAGGGTCACTAAAGGAATTTTTTTTTTTTTGCTGAAATGACTGTTTACAGGGCATAGAGACATAATAGTTAACTGATTCCTTTTAAAAATGATTAAAAATAGATAAAAAAACAATCATATAATGTGCCTGCAGTGTAGTTTCGTTTTTGCTGTTGTTTCCTGGTTCTCTGATGTACAGAGAGCCACTAGAGGGCAGTCAGCCAATAGAGAGCAGTGATACTTTGTCTAAAACTCCTCAGCACCAATCCAGTTTCGTTTTACTCACACCTCCTTGATTAGTGACCACCGTGAGAAATCTCCCAGTACTGTGGTCATCAGGAAACAGGCAACCAGGAAGTGTCCAGAACAGAGAGGATTTACAGCAACATGAATGCAAAAACGAACAATGAGGACATGAAACCAGGACTGCAGCAAGGTAAAGGAAGCTATTTAGCTAAAAAAAAAATTCCTTTAGTGACCCTTTAATCGTATTCCTGTGTGACCAGAGGAACAGAAATTAAGTGGTTGCTCATTATAGCAAACAATTGCATATCTTTTTTTTCTGTTCTGTGATAGAAAACTACTGGAATATTAGTGAAGGGGTGCTTGCTTTTGTTTTTGACAGCCTACTTTGCCAACTTTTTTTAATTTTTTTTATTTTTTATTTGCTATAATTTTTATTTATTTTTTAGGCCTCATGCACACTGGATGTTTTTACAGCTGCTCCTAGGGGCATCTAACGTGGAGTGTTTGTGTTTTTTTATTTTTTATTGCCTCTAAACTCTCCAGCATGTTATCCTGTGTCCATGCTAGGGGTGCAACAGATCAAAAAACTCACGGATCGGATCGATCCTCGGATCAGGAGTCACGGATCGGATCATTTTCGGATCGGCAAAAAAAAAAAAAAAGAAAATGATGAAAAAAAGTCGGATTCAAGTCTGGGCTCTAGCTGGGCCAATGGCTCTATATGGTAATGTACACCATTGCCCCCCCACTCGTCGCTGTAATGTCCACCATTGTCCCCAACTCGTCATTATCAACATCACTGTTCCAGTCAACATTGCCCCCACACTAGTAACACTGTAATAATAGCCATTTTTCCCCACTAATAATAGTATAGCCAACATTGCCCCCACACTAACAGTAACACTGTAATAATAGCCATTTTTCTCACTAATAATAGTATAGCCAACATTGCCCCCACACTAGTAAACAGTAACACACTGAAATAGCCATTTTTCCCCACTATAATATGATGAATCCACTCACTGTTCTTGTACTACTCAGTCTCGCTTCACTGTACTCGCATGCATGCAGACAGTACTGCGCGCTCTTGCAGAAGATCCACGTGCAGAGGGAGGGGTGATGACGTCAGCGCGCACCGCCGCCGGGTGTACCAAGATGGCCGACCGCTCCGGAGCTAGGCCGAAGCCGCGGCCTTTCCTAAGGCGGCGGCGGTGCGGATCGCAGCCTGTGCCGATCCGAACAGGTCGGCCCGTTTGGATCGCGGATCGGGCATGATCCGTTGCACCCCTAGTCGATGCACACGTAGGCTTTTAACAGCGTTTAGAAGTAGGGGAAAAAAACACCCCACTGGCACACCTGTCTAAACGTGGATTAACACTAGGAACATCTAGCGCTTGAGCATTAATTAGGCTCGATTCACACCTATTCATGTTGCTTTTGAGCGTTTTTGCAATGCTTTTTGCGGTGCTTGCTGCGTTTTTTGACGTGCGCTTTTACCGCAATTTGCAGTTTGCGTTTTTATTTTTTTAGCCAGTAATTTTTATTTTTTTACATTTTCCTTTAACAACCAGCTATAAACAGGTTGGGGGAAAAAAAAAACGAAAATCGCGACAAAATGCGTTTTTGGATGCAGGTCAATTGAATTCTATTGCATGCAAAACGCTGCTTTTTGCTGGAAAAAAAAGTCCCTGACCCTTTCCAAAAACGCAGTGGCACAAAAAAGCATTGCTGTGAACATGTTTCATAGGAAACCATGTTAAAAAAAATTCCTTGCATTTCTGCAAAATGCATCAAAAAAAGCATTCGTGTGAATGGAGCCTTAAAGCGGTAGTTCACCCCCCCCCCCCCCGACACATTTTACCATCGAGACAGGCATTGTAGCGCGAGCTACAGTATGCCTGTCCCGATTTTTTTAACCCCGTACTCACCTTGTAGTCGTCCATCGTAGATTTCGGCTCCCGCGGGGAATGGGCGTGCCTATGGAGAGGGAGGATGATTGACGGCCGGCCCTGGCACGTCGCTCTCCCCGAAGACAGCCGGAGTAGGTCTCGGCTCTTCACGGGGCGCCTGCGCACAGGCTATGCGCACGCGTCGTGAAGACCAAGCCTATTTCGGCTATTTCCGGAGAAGCGTGACGCGCCAGAGCCGGCCGTCAATCATCCTCCGTCTCCATAGGCACGCCCATTCCCCGGTATCTTCGATGGACGACTACAAGGTGAGTACGGGGGTAAAAAATTCGGGACAGGCATACTGTAGCTCGCGCTACAATGCCTGATTTTAAGGTAAAAGAATTTTTTTTTTTTTTTTTTTCCCGTCGATAGGGTGAACCCCCGCTTTAATCTCAGTGGCCAGACTATATTATTCTGACCAGTTAAAATAAATGATGCCCAAATGATTGACTCCTCTAAACGCGCCTTGACGCGTTGCACACTTTTACGATCATCTTTTTTATTTTGTTTTGCCAAAACGCTGCTGCCAGGAGCAAGGCTTCTACGGGAGTTTAGAAAATGTCCAGTGGGCATCAGACCTTCGCAAACTTGCCCTTTTTATGATCCTGTATAGATCATCAGTGGCCCCCTGATGCATACAAAAGTGCTCCTGTGCATGTGCATAGCATCCAGTATTATATAGTTTATCAATATTGCATTGCTGGGTTGTTCAAAGAAGTGTTCCTGTTTATGGTGTCAATAAGTCTATCCAGGTGTAATAAAGTTCATGCATGGAACTCAACCACGTTCCAATCACACACACCCCAAATCGCATCAAATAGTGGGTGTGGTCAATCAAATTTCACCAACAGTAGAAGGGTCTTAAAGGGGCATTAAATACCAGGATTGCATTACATACAGAGTGCAGAGTTCAGGAGGGCTGCACACAGAGTGCAGAGCTATCGCTCGTAAACACAGAAACCGGATTTCTGTATTTTCAAGTGATTGCGGTTAGCAGCAGCCCCCCCCCAGGGTCTGAGCCAGAGGTGGTGGAACTGAGGCCACCAAGTTCCCCCTGGGAAAAAGCCCTGCTGTATACCAGCCATTATGGAGTAAGTCGCACACATGAAAATAAGGTTTTCTTTATAGAACATAAAGCTTCTCTTTGGATCAGATTGCGCGCGTTCTCTGCTGTATGAGACACACTGGCTGTTACATTTCATGTCCTGAGTAATCGGGAATGCCGGGGGGGGGGGGGGGGGGGGGGGGAAACAAGACCCCCTTGAAGTGTGATTCATTTCCTAAGCATTTTATTTCAGGCCTAGCTCCAGCGTACACAGTTTGTGAACAACATTTTTACTGGAGCCGGTAACTAAGCAACTAGGCCATAGAACCTGGGAATGGCCTTACTTGTCATACAAAGCTGGGTATTTGTCACATAAAATATCTCCACCAGAGATTGTAGAATATGGAATTGTGAATGAACGCTCGTCTGATCTTCAGATTTCCAGTGGCTGTTCCTAGGCTGAGAACCATCAATTATATATGAGCATGTAGTATTGTTCGCTTTTCTGAGCTACTGAGGGAATAAGGGATTCTAAAAGGAAAAACCAGGACCCCCTCAGAGAATAGGCAGAGAGTGGGGGAGAGACAGGCGAGCACCGGGAGATATGGAGTCTTATTGTAGAATGAATCATTTGTAGGGAAAATACAACATGAATATTTTAAAGTGGGGTTCCGGGCATAATTTTTTTTTTTTTTTTTTTTTTTGCAAGCTAAAATTAATCACATTAAATAGTCCCTAAAACATATTACTAGCTCCCCAATCATTCCAGAAATCATTGCAAACACTTGCCTTCTATCCTCCAGCTCATGTTGTGGCCGTATCCATCATATGTGTGGGCATGTGAAGCCCAGTTCCTTTTTCTTCCTGGTTTTCAGGGAGAGGTGCATGCTGGGTGATTTTTAGGCACAGTAATGCCCAAAGACCCCTGGGAAATGAGTGTCATCATTTCCCAGAAGGCAATGGGGTCTTAGGACAGGAAGTTGAACCACCTAGAACCAGGAACTAGGCAGATTACGAATTCTGCTTGGTAACAGCCAGATAGAAGTGAGTAAAAAATGTTTTTTTAAATTTAAAGGCAAGCTGTTAATAGTTAATTTTTAGGGTGGAACTCCGCTTTAAGTCACTTAGGTTGCCATATTATACTAGTAGATGTGGTAGAGTTTAAAGAAAGGGTTCGTACAGCACTGAATGGTAAAGATTACCCTGTGATTTTGGTACCCACAGGGAGGAGGGGAGTACAGAATATGTGCATTTCAGGATTTTCCATCCAGAAAAATGAAGTCATCTTTCTTTGGCTGTTTTCCAGATCAGTATTTACTTCCTGGACTGAGATGCTGGCTTAGGCTCTGTTTCCACTAGTGCGACTTGTCATACCCCGTGATTTCCAATCGGTGCCGATCCTGACCTCCCTGGGGCACTAAGCAAAATGACATGTCACATTAAAGTTGGGGGGGCGCTGCCGACGGTGACATGTCACATTAAAGTTGAGAAGCGGGGGGGGGGGATGTTCTGCTGTCAGAAATTACATATTAATTTAATGTGAGAAGCGGGGGGTGATGACTTCTCACCTCTTCTCCCATGCAGCCAGCGAGTTGAGAAGCGGGGTGAGGGGCCGAAAATGACTTCACACCAGGCGGGGCCTCTAGTATTTTGGGGGGCCCTAAGCGGCTTGTATAGTGAGCCTATAGGGCGGATCGGCCCGGTTTCCAATGAGTACCGTTCATATCAAAACGCAGCGACTTCAAAGTAGTACCTTCACTACTTTGATCCCACTTTGATGCGGCTTGAGGTCCATAGACCTTAAGAAATACAGGCATTGCTTCAAGTCACGGCAAAATCGCGCGACTTTAGGGTTACAATAGTTGAAATGAAATTCTGGTAAAACAACCTAGTATAGTCCATGCTCACGTGAAAATAATCCCCTAGGATAGCCCTAAATGACATGGTCCTTGACCCAGGGTCACATTCAGCCTTTTATGGCCACTCGTACAAATCCATTGGTGGTAATGCGTTCTACCATTATTATTATTATTTTTTATTTTTTTTCAAGGATACCAAATGTAAGCAAATGATATCCAACAGGAGGGTGTCCCTCTCAGAGCAACCAGATTTGAAGTGGGGTCCACCACCTTGCAGCTCCCTTCGAGGTTGGGAAATCTTTGGTAAATTCTGAAAATAGAAGAAACTGAGTGCACAACAGTGCATGGTGTAAAACATTCAATGTAACTTTACTGGATGAGCTTGGATATTATAAAACCAGCGTGCCTCTGACCACCAGGCTTGGATATCCCACCTTCTGAATCTTAATTGTCAACATGGGCACAACCTCAGAGTGGCATCATAGTACCCTCTTCATCAGAGACCATATTCTGGTGCCTGAACAATTGTCATTTGTTCACAAGTGTCTGACCTAGAGCGCCCCCTGCTGTTG
The DNA here is from genome assembly GCF_905171775.1 of Rana temporaria. Taxonomy (NCBI): domain Eukaryota; kingdom Metazoa; phylum Chordata; class Amphibia; order Anura; family Ranidae; genus Rana; species Rana temporaria. Next base: position 43,045,456 of record NC_053495.1, read on the forward strand.
CTTCTCTCCTTGTGACTTGCTACAAAGTTACATGCAGCCTAATTGCTGGGGGAGGAGACTCTGCATTCACACATGGACACCACGATTTCAAAACGCCCAGGTGTGACAAAAAAAATCGCACATTTCAGATGCCAGTGATTTGAATGCTGGGTGCCTACTGCACATGCGTGAGTCGTGCTGCGCATGCGTGAGTCGTGCTGCGCATCGTGACTAGTCCAGTAGTCTTCTGGGACCTTTCACGTGTCACAGAAGACTACAGGGTGGGGGAGAGAACTTCCGCTTTTGATCGGCCAATCAATCGGAGCGGAACGGGGACAAAGTAACAGTTAAAATTTGGGTACCCGCCTCAAGGCGGAAATTTCCTTTTTGGGTGGAGCTCCGCTTTAATAGATAAAAGGTTTTGTAAACAAAAATATCTGGATTTCTGTATATTGTGACATATCAGGAATGGTATTCATGCAGTTACTGAGGTCTGTTTTTAATAGATGTGTTGAACTCAAATTTATAATATCTTTTAATATTCCTATAAGTAGTTACCCTGTGAATACAATATACGGGACTTTTTATTAATTTTTGCATCTAATAATAAGCTAATTTAAAACACATTTTCTGTTGGAGCCTCTATTGGCTGGCATTACTTTCCTTGTAAAGATTACCAACTTTTTAATTACAGTGTGGTTTGCTGGCAAAGATCAGGGGAATGGTCTGAATCTGGGTGGTAAGACTTGGTACGTGTCCCACATAATAACCCGCTTGCGATTACAGACAGACAAAAATAACACTGGCTATTTTAACCAAATATGTCTTTGGTCTACTCTGGCTAGACCCCAGAGCCACTGATCTATAACTGAAAGTTTATTGCTGATTTCTTACTCTTCAATGTGTTTTAAACTCTTTTTACCACCGTAACCCCTATATGCATTGACAAGAAGGGTGGGGCTTCTATATGCATTGACAAGAAGGGTGGGGCTTCTATATGCATTGACAAGAAGGGTGGGGCTTCTATATGCATTGACAAGAAGGGTGGGGCTTCTATATGCATTGACAAGAAGGGTGGGGCTTCTATATGCATTGACAAGAAGGGTGGGGCTTCTATATGCATTGACAAGAAGGGTGGGGCTTCTATATGCATTGACAAGAAGGGTGGGGCTTCTATATGCATTGACAAGAAGGGTGGGGCTTCTATATGCATTGACAAGAAGGGTGGGGCTTCTATATGCATTGACAAGAAGGGTGGGCCTTAACGCACATATGTGTCCATGGAGGCCCAAGGTTGTGTGATAAGAATGCGCTGTCACTGACCAGCTCTGTGAATGGTGGGATGGCCGATCATGTGACTGCTGTGAGAGCCAGTTGCAGAAATCGCAGGATCAGGACATCGCCTCCACCTACCAGCATTGGGACCCACTTAAATTTTCACTGGGAGGTGGAAGGAAGGGGTTAAAGTTGACCTGTAAAATGTATGAGTTCTGTGTTTTATCATTAAAGAAGAAGTAAACCCTCCTTGGAAAAAAAAAACCGGCAAGAAAAAGGCATAATGAGCTAGTATGCATAGCTGCTTTATCTGATTTTGTGTTGGTAAAAGACGATTCGCGCTTTTCTGTCTGTTACAGCGTGATGAATGTGCTTACTCCATTATGAACGGTAGATTTACCAGAACGAGCTCTCCCGTCTCATAACTTGCTTCTGAGCATGTGCGGATTTTTCACGTCGTTAAAGCCCACACACGATCATTTTTTACAACCTTAAAAACGTTGTGAAGAAATAGAGCATGTTGAGTTATTTTTTCTTGGCCATTTTTTAGACCCCGAAAAATGCTCTGAAGCTCACACACGATCGTTTTTAATGACATTAAAAAAAAAAATGTAATTTTTTAGAACCTGAAAAACGATTGTGTGTACGCGCCATCAGAATCTCCATTGTTCCCCAAACCTGTCAAAATCGCAGAACAATGGGAGTCCATGGGCCTCCTATATGGAAGATGATCTTCTAGCTCCTGGCAACCAGTTGGGAGCTGATGGGTGTGGGGAACACTTTTTAGATATGAGGCACTGTCACTATTGTAAAGCTGGTGCTATATACCGTATTTATCTTCCTATAACGCGCCCCGGCGTATAGCGCGCACCCCCAACCTAGAAGGAAAATTCCTGGAAAAAAAAGAAATACTTTGTTTGGATGCCCCTCGTCGGTGTCTTGCCCGGCGCCCATCAGCGGCCTTGTCTGGTCCGTCGTCTTTCTGCGGCCATGGTGGTGTCCTCCCCGCTGTGTTTTTCAGCCGATCCCCGCTTCCCGCGCTGTGTTTGAACCACTCCGCCGACATATACCGAGCGCAGTACACTCGGGTATACTCGGGCAGGCTCGGCTTCTCTTGCGTAAAGGACGCATAGGACGTGACCGCGAGCGGAGCCGAGCCTGCCGGACTATACCCGAGTGTACTGTGCTCGGTATTTGTCGGCGGAGTGGTTCAAACGCAGCGCTGGAAGCGGGTATCGGCGTATATTGCGCACCCACGATTTTGCCCTGATTTTAAGGGCAAAAAAGTGCACGGTATACGCTGATACGGTACACTCGGGCAGCTGTACATTTTTTTACCCAGTATGCAGATCTACTATTTGCTGTATGTCGGGCATTTCTGCACATCGCTACCTACAATAGAATTAAGAATATTATACTTTGTTTCTGCTTTTTCGGAGCTTCATGCCATCATCCTATCATCCAATATTTCCCATGTAAGGCCACTAAAACTCGGTTTCCTTGGCAGTCCTGAAAAGGTTTTCACAATATAAAATGATAGTGACTGCTGCCATCTGAATCTGGTGTATATTGCATGTAGGGTTGGGGAAAAAAATCGTTTCAATTTAAAAATCGATTTCATATTTTCAAAAAATCAATTTTTATTTCTTGATAGCCTCTCCGTGGTGTGCAGGGGAGAAGTCAGTCTGGCGCGATCCCGGGAAAGGGCCGCCTCGGAAGAGGCCGAAGCGGCGGCCTCGTGTAAAAATCCTGCCAGCTGCTCCTCAGGACCGGCACTAGAGTCCTCCTGCTACTGGGTGCGGACTCACAACTGACCCTCCTGTGTCCCTCCTGCCTTGGTGGCCTCTCTGGGGTGTGCAGGGGAGAAGTCAATTCGCCGCGATCCTGGGAAAAGGCCGCAAGCCTAAAAAAATCATGCCCGCAGCTCCTCAGAACCGGCGCGGTGTCCATAAAAAAAAAAAAAACGATGTAAATCGATTTTTTTATAAAGAAAATCGCCCAGCTCTAATTGCACGTATAATGGGATGTATTCTCAGTGCCGAAATCCCTTCACCATTGGGTGTCATTTTACAACACAAACCGTGTGTGTGTGTGTGTGTGGTTTTTTTTTATGTTCCCAGCTGTTCCTTCTGATTGGTCTCGGCTCCCTGCATGGTGACTGCTGTATTGAAGATTGTCTGCACATTTTAGTTAACTACGTGCTCCTAATGGTCTTCATGCAAATTTAGTCTGGAAGGTCACATTGCATAACATGAATGAGTGTTAATGTGTTGTGTCCTAGGCATAATGATGGTGTTCATCTTTTTGCGCTCATAGCCAGCATTAAATAAAAGGTTCACTGTTTGTAACATGTCACACCTATATTTGGGGTGTAGCATGTTACAAATGCAGTGGCCCCCGAGTCCCTGTTTGACAGACGGGGATCTTCTCCCCCCTCCGCTAGCTGTCCCAATCTTAAAAAAAAAAAAAAAACATGGCCCTTCATTGACCGTGTTCTGTGAATGGGAAAACAACAAGTCCTGACAGCCTTTCCAGCTGTCTGCGTTTAGTTCTCGGTGAACTGCCAGGATGCTGTTGATCGCTCTAGGTCAGGGATCCTCAAACTACGGCCCTCCAGCTGTTGTAGTACTACACATCCCATGAGGCATTGTAACACACTGACAATTCACAGACATGACTAGGCATGTTCCTGAACAACTGGAGGGCCATAGTTTGAAGACCCATGCTCTAGGTCAGGGATATGCAATTAGCGGACCTCCAGTTGTTGCAAAACTACAAGTCCCATCATGCCTCTGCCTGTGGCTGTCAGTCTTGCTATGCCTCATGGGACTTGTAGTTCTGCAACAGCTGGAGGTCCGCTAATTGCATATCGCTGCTCTAGGTAGTTCATTTAGCCTTTTCTGTCAGAGCGTAACTGCCTGCCCATATTAAAGGTACATGCAGACCTCTACACGCAGTCTGCAGGACCTTGGCATTTTTTTTTTTTTTGTAAAAGTGAAATTGCACTTTAAAGTGGTTGTAAACCCTTTACAGCCACTTTAACCTACAGGTAAGCCTAGATTAAGGCTTACCTGTAGGTGCTTGAATTATCTCCCAGACCTGCACGGTCTAGGAGATATTTGCAAATCGCCGTAGGGTGATTTCTTCTGTGCATGCGCCAGATTTAGAAAGGGCACGCTGTGCCGTTTCTATCTCGGGTCGTGCAGTTAAAGGCGGCTCCCGCGCGCATGTGGCCCGTCGCAGAGCCCGAGTTCGCAGCCCCGGAAGGAAGAGGGGTGAAGAATGGCCGCTTGCTACTAGCGCTGCTGATTTAACTTCTGTACAACCGCCCTGTTGGATTTTTGGGCATTTTTGCCACACAATAACCACAGCCGGCGACGCTGATCAATGTAGTTTGATGGTGGGTCAGTCTCAGCGGTGAGGAGTCTCTCATCCACATCAAGTGTATGGATGGGGGGGGGGGGAATCGTGGTAGAATTAAACACTGACTTGGTGTTCCAAAACCCAGGACCGTGCATTCACTATATCTGGTCTCTCACAGAACACAGAACATGGAAATGCAATTATTTGAGAAAATATAAACTGCTAAATACCCTTTTGTCATCAGCAGTATATAGCAGTCTCGTGACTTCTATCAGTGTTTGGTTAGGCTTGTAGGAGGAGTTTTGATTCTATTTTGACTGTCCTATGAGGCTGCAGGACCCCTGACTGATCAGGGGTGATTGGCCCCATGCCGATCACATGCACTCCCAATCACATGCACTCCCAAAAAAAAAAGAAAAAAAACTCCCTAGCTAAGGCTCTGTCTTGGAGACTATAGAAAAGGGGGAGGATCAGAGAAGACAGGATCAAACAGCCTTTTTTCACAATGCAGAGGATTTACCCATTATGTTCCACAGTGAGTATAACAAGCATGTTTTACTGCTGCCTTCGCAAAAGACCAGAGTGTTCTCAGCTCATATTAGCAGCTCACTGATTTTCATTTGCCTGGAAATTTTTTTCATCATTTGCTGGCAGTTACGCAGTTTATGTATAGAATTTAGAGGAAATGCATGGTGTTTCCTGTAGCAGACAGTTATCCAGTGTTTACATAGCTTGTTGGGGGAAGATTATTTTATTATTCATCCATGCAGCTCCAGTATATTCTGTAATATTTCACAGAATTTACAACATAATGCATGCCATGGTCAGATTTTGGAGAAATCTACATTTACTTCCAAGTTCTTTTAGGTTTGGAAAGCATTGAGACCATGGAGAGCAAACTCCATAGCGGGCCGCATCAGACAAGTCTCTCTGATGCCGCTCAAAATGCAGGATCTGGCGGCATGTTCTCTCCTCTTCTCTGCTGCCGACTCTGGGATAATACAGGGGCTGGGGCCACAGCTGGAGAGGTCTAAGGGCCACATAAAATGGCCTGGTGGGTCAGATCACATTGTTTGACACGTAACACCAAATCTAGAGCGAATATAGAAAGTTCAAGCAGATACAGCTCTGCTGGGAATTTACACCAAGACTGGAGGGCATATTGGTTCTACTTGGAGATAGAAATAGGGAGCCAAACCAATTTTTAAGCGTGACATGTTGGGTATCTATTTACTTGGCGTAACTTCATCTTTCGCATTATACCAAAAAAATGAGCTAACTACTGTGGTTTTTTTTTTTTTTTCTTTCTTTAACCACTTCCAGCCCGGTCAATATACAATTGACGTCCGGGAAGTGGTTGTGAAATCCTGACTGGACGTCTATTGATGTCCTGCAAGATTTCATTCCGGCGCGCTCCCGTGGGGGCGTGCGGCGATGCGGGGTGTTAGTCTGACACCCTGCATCTCCGATCTCGGTAAAGAGCCTCCGGCGGAGGCACTTTACCACGTGATCAGCCGTGTCCAATCACGGCTGATCGCGATGTAAACAGGAAGAGCCGTTGATGGCTCTTCCTCACTCGCGTCTGACAGATGCGAGCCGATCGGCGGCTCTCCTGACGGGGGGGGTTCGCGCTGATTGTTTATCAGCGCAGCCCCCCCCTCGGATGCCCACACTGGACCACCAGGGAAGGGTGCTGTAAAAAAAAAAAAATGAGATGCCAATCAGTGCCCACAAATGGGCACTGACTGGCAACATGGGCATAAGTGATGCCCAGCAATGCCATCAGTGCCGCCTATGAGTGCCCATCAGTGCCGTCATATCAGTGCCCGTAATCGAAGAAGAAAACGTACTTATTCACAAAAAAATAACAGAAAAAAATAAAAAATGTATTTAGTTGTTGCGCAAAAAATAAAAATCAGAGGTGATCAAATACCACCAAAAGAAAGCTCTATTTGTGGGAACAAAATGATAAATTGTTTGGGTACAGTGTAGCATGACCGCGCAATTGTCATTCAAAGTGCTACAGCGCTGAAAGCTGAAAATTGGCTTGGGCAGGAAGGTGCGTAAGTGCCTGGTATGGAAGTGGTTAAGCATGAAACGCTGCGCAAATACAGTGCAATGACCACCATTGTATTCTCTAGGGTCTCTGCTAAAAAAAACATATATAGTGTTTGGGGGTTCTATGTAAATTTTTTTTATCAAAAAAATTAAGATTTTTTACATGTAGGAGCGAAGTGTCAGAATTGGCCTGGGCTTCAAGTGGTTAAAAATGTATTTTTATATATATCGTTTTAAACTGTTTTTGATCAGTGGTGTACACTATTGGACTATTGGGGGTGACTTATGGAAATTTGAGTAAAGGAAATGTTAGCCTTCACCTTTCATGTCAAATCTCGAAGTTGCTGCAGGCGTGGGCTCCACCTTTTCATAAATAAGTCCCATTGTTGTTTGCTGCGTGTTTAGTAAGTAAACCCATATGCCTTCACACTTCAAAGCGGGTATCTGTTCTTCGGGAAACACAAGACTGAGGCCTGTCTCTTGTGTGTCCTTCTTCTCTCCGGCCTCCTCAGGGCACATGTTTTACACTTCCAATGTCCTGCCACGAGGTAGAATCGTTCTGAGCACCGGAAACCGGAATCCCAGGCAGATGTTTCCAATCTCAAATGATCAAGAGGGGACTTTTGTCCTACAAGACTTGTTCTTCAATACTGGACTACATGTTTTGTTTTCAGGGCCGCTGTTTTCGTAATTTTTGGTAAAAAGCCTTGAGCCCTGTTGTGGCACAAGACTTTGGAAACTGGGAAGGGCTGACACCACCCAATCCACCAAACAAACATCTAATGGATGTCTCCATCCTTGCCCTGAGGATAATCCCCAGCTATTGTGTTTAAGTATCTGCAGTTCTCATGGCTAGCTGACTGGATGCAGTCACTGTTCAGCCAATCAAATTCTTCACTCAGGTCCTTTTCACTTTTTCTACTTGGTTCTCCCTTTTTTTCTTCTTTACAACTTGCTGACTGGCCCATAGTAAAAATACATCAGTGTTATCGGAATATTTATTTTTTAGATTCTGTAGTACTGTAGTTTGTTGCCATTCCACAAGCGTGTGCAATTTTTAGGCTGGGTTCACACTACGGTTTCCCCCGTCCGTCAGCCGCATACGATTTATATGAAAAAACGTATGGGGCTGAAACGGACGGGAACGTATGGCACCGCACATATGTGCGTTTTCCATTAACATTAATGTTAAAGCGGTGGTTCCCCTAAAAATAAAATGTTGACATCGCATTTAGCAAATAAATTACAGTTAGAATCGGGTTGTTTTATTTAAAAAATACCTCCGTACGTATCGTTTCCATTATTCGTTCCCACCGCCACTTCCGGGTACGATGCAGGTGGTGGGCGTTCCTAATTGATTGACAGGCATCCGAACGACGCATCCATCGCGTCACGAGATGCCGAAAAAAGCCGAACGTCGGTGCGGCTCTATACGGCGCATGCGCACCGACGTTCGGCTTTTTCCGGCATCTCGTGACGCGATGGATGCGTCGTTCGGATGCCTGCCAATCAATTAGGAACGCCCACCGCCTGCATCGTACCCGGAAGTGGCGGTGGGAACGAATAATGGAAACGATACGTACTGAGGTATTTTTTAACCACTTCAATACAGGGCTTTAAAACCCACCTCCTTCCCGGGCCTATTCTGGCACTTCTTTCCTACATGTACAAATCATCATTCTTTTGCTAGAAAATTACTCAGAACCCCCAAACATTATATATGTTTTTTTAGCAGACACCCTAGGGAATAAAATGGCGGTCATTGCAACTTTTTATCTTGCACCGTATTTGCGCAATAATTTTTTAAACTGCTTTTTTTTGTAAAAAAAAATGGTTTCATAAATTAAAAAATAACAAAACAGTAACGTTGGCCCAATTTTTTGGTAAAATATGAAAGATGATGTTACGCCGAGTAACTAGATACCTAACATGTCACGCTTTAAAATTGCGTACACTCATGGAATGGCGCCAAACTTCGTTACTTTAAAATCTCCATAGGCGACACTTTAAAATTTTTACAGGTTGCCAGTTTAGAGTTACAGAGGAGGTCTAGTGCTAGAATTGTTGCACACGCTCTAACGCACGCGGCGACACCTCACATGTGTGGTTTGAACGACGTTTACATACGTGGGCGGGACTTACGTGTGCGTACGCTTCTGAGCGCGAGCTACCGGGGACAGGGGCATTTTAATTTTTTTATTATTATTTTTTTTTTTTTTTTTTACTTATTTCTTTATTTTTTACACTTTTTTTTACACTTTTTTTTTTTCAATCGCTTTTATTCCTATTACAAGGAATGTAAACATCCCTTGTAATAGGAATGTGTGTGACAGGTCCTCTTTAAGGAGAGATGCGGGGTCAATAAGACCCCACATCTCTCCTGCAGGCTGGAAAGAATGAGATCGTGAAAAAAAATTCACAGATCTCATTCAAACTAGCCGCAATTGCGGTTTGTTTACTTACGGGGACCCGGGCGTGACGTCATCACATCGCGTCCGGGCCTCCGACGGTCATAGAGATGACTGGTGACCAGATGGTCACCAGTCTTCTCTATGGCAAACATCCGGCGGACGGCGATCATCTCTCCGGGCCCCCGGTGGGACGGGAGAGCCCGGAGAAGCACCGGATGGCGGCGGGAGGGGGGGGATGTCCCCTCCCGCCGCCTGTAAGAACGATCTAGCGGCGGAACCGCCGCTATGATCGTTCTTACGGTGCGCAGGATCGCCGCCGCTAAAAAATGATATCTCAATGATGCCTCCGGGTGCAGGCATCATTGAGATATCCCCCCCGCAAAGCCCATCACGTCATATGACGTCCACCCAGGATAACAGGTCCCCGTTTTGGACGTCATATGACGGCGTGCGGGTGTCAAGTGGTTAAATAAAACAACCCGATTCTAACTGTAATTTATTTGCTAAATGCGATGTCAACATTTTATTTTTAGGGGAACCACCCCTTTAAAGGAAAACGTATGCGGTTGCCATACTGTTTTAAAAACGTTTTGCCAGCAAATCGTACGCACCCGGATGCATCCGAGTGCATACGATTTGCAATGCATTGTCTATCTCTACGTTTTCCCGTCCGGGCCCGTACGTTTTCAATACTGAAATCGTATGCGGCTGACGGACGGGAAAACCGTAGTGTGAACCCAGCCTTAGGTATTGTTGGGTATCTATTTACTTGGTGTAACATATTCTTTCACATTATTCAAAAAATGGTGGTAACGTGTGTGTGTGTGTGTGTGTGGTTTTTGTTTTTTGTTCATTAAACTGTATTTTTTCCCACAAAGTGCATTTGAAAGACTGCTGCGCAAATACTGTTTTACAAAAAAAAAATGCAACAATCTGCATTTTATTCTCTAGGGTCTCTGCTAAAAAATATATATATATATATATATATATATATATATATATATATATATATATATATATATATATATATATATATATATATATATATATATATATATATATATATATATATATATATATAATGTTTGGAGGTTCTAAGTAATTTTCTAGCAAAAAAAAAAAATACAGATTTAAACCAGTCCCAGAAAAGGCCTGGTCAGCAAATGGTTATTGCAGCTAGAGCCGCCAGGAGCTGCACACAGGCAGCTTTTGTAGGGCAGGCCATAGATGACCTTTTCTTTTCTACATCCACAGGAAGGGAATCCCTCCCACGGAGCTATTGGTATCTCCTGGGGGGGGACAAGGAGCTTCTGCCGGGAGAACACAGTGATTATTGCTGGCGGCTATAGCCGTTTTCAATAATTGCATATATAAATCAGACATGCTGGCTTGGGCACAAGTCGGTTGATGAATACAGATGGTTTGAATGGTCCCTGATCAACTGCCAGAGGTTCTAACCATCTATGGCTGGCTTAAATCTATGCAGATGCAGCGACTGTACAGAGACCACCACTTATTTCAGAGGCGTGGCTCCAGACGATTCATGTTGTGGTGGACACTGCTCCCTTGTGAATGAGGCCTAAATGTCAAATCTGAAAGTCAATCTGCATTTGTGAACAGTATTAAAGTGTGCGTGTGTGTGTGTGTGTGTGTGTGTGCGTGTGTGTGTTCTTCCTACTATGAATGTTAGAGAATCTGACAGGTGTTTGGATGATGCGGGGGGGGGGGGGGGGGGGGGGCACACTGAAAGATGACTTAATTCTAAGGTCTAATCCCTGATTAGATCATGTATTCTCTTCTCACTTGGGCTGTCCCTGTCATTTCTTGGCAGATTAGGAGAAAAAGATGGTGGATTTGTGCGCAGGTTGGAGCAACATTGCTAAACCAGTAATGCATACAGTGATTTTTTTTCCACCTCGTGCCCACTGTGCCAGTCTTCTACCCCAGTGACATTTTATTTGGAAGCATTTAAGTGAAATGTCAACTATTAATTACTGCTGAGATGGGACAAGCTAATTTAATGCTGACCTCCCTGAACCGTTCAGACAATCTGGTTGAATGGATCACTGTGTAACCTTTTTAATAGGGACACTGTGCGCCCTCCTGAGTTGCCGTTAGTCCCTCTAAGCTAATTTGGCTTGACACTATTTACAACAATGAAGTAATTAAAGGATTAGTTTTGAGGGGAGGAGTTTAAAATCTCTGGAAAACTGAGAATAAAGAACTACACCAAGTAGCATTTGTATCCTAAACGGCAACACCATGCAGCCTCATTAAGTGAAAATCCCCCCCTTGTCTTTGAGGCCTATATGTTTTCACTGTAACTGCCTTCATCAGGATCTCTGCAGAGCTTTAGTAGATTTTAGGCCTCTTGAAAAAACTCCGTACAGCTTATTTTTTTTTTTTTACTGAGCTAAAAATACAGCCCATTAATTGTAATGTGCCTATGCACACAAGCGCATAAACTTCAGTAATTATTTTTTTTTTAATCTGCATTTTTGGTCAGTAATTTACGCCTTGCGCACGCAAATGTGCGCAACGTCTATTAACAAATTGTGAACGAGAGAATAAGTTTGTGCACATGCGCGCAAAATTGTACAAACGCATATGCGCGAATTTATGAGCAAATGTATGCAAAAAACAAAACGCTCAAGCAGGAGTATTGTGTGCAAGAGGCCTTAAATTTTATTACTCTTTCTCAACATTATAACTAGATCAGTCTGGCTGCCACTAAGCTATGTATTCCAGATCTCCTAATGCAGTGATGGTGAACCTTGGCACCCCAGATGTTTTGGAACTACATTTCCCATGATGCTCAACGACATTGCAGAGTGCATGAGCATCATGGGAAATGTAGTTCCAAAACATCTGGGGTGCCAAGGTTCACCATCACTGTCCTAGTGCATCATACAAGGCCTGGTCTTCATGTGCTGGTTTTCATTGGTAGGGGCTAAAGCAGAGTTCCAGGCAGGGCTGTGGAGTCGGTAGATAAATGTTCCGACTCCGACTGCTCAGTTTTATGTACTTCCAACTCTGACTCCTCTGTATTAATATGCGAATGTATTTTATACATTCCTTGAGGGAAAGAAACGCAACCTACCACAGGACTACTGGCTGGGAAGCCAACAGTCTACTGTATTGCACAGTTTAAACAAAAGGCAAACACAATGAAAACAATCAAGTGGCTGGATAGTAGCAGCAGGCATAAACATCAGGAACAGGATCTTTACCAGTTCAAAAATACAAACCACATTATTTGGTTGTTTTAGAACAAAAACAAAGCTTATCTATAATGAACCAAAAACAAAATCTGTAAAACCTAGAAATGGTTTATATTAATCTTGAAATGTAGTTATAGGCTTAGCAAATGCAAATCAATTTAATGTAGAGTTCTAAGGAAGAGAATTGCCTCTGCCAGATCCTCTTTCAAAGAGGCTGTTAAGTTTTAGGGCTGAAAATAATCTTTCGACACTGACTTGGGTGGGTGGCGTTGCAGTAACTATTCTGGCCACATCACTAACGATCTCTGGATAAACAAGGATGGCTTCTTCAACAGTAAGTTTTGATGAGCGATCATACTTTTCAACTTCTTTTAGTGCTTTATAAAACTCCTGTTGGAATTTTTTTATTTGGACACTTACTGGTTCTCTAACATGCGTTCCCTGTAAAAGCAGAACACAACACTATGGAAAGTATAAGTATTGCAGCTCCTAATTGTGCGTTGCGTGCCATATAGTGAAGCACATGAAAAGCATGCTTCTTCACGGTCACTTAACGTGTTTGTTTTGCGGTTACGTGAGGCACTGCATGCATTGGTCTTTATTCTTACAGTAGAGAAGTCATTAATTATAACTTTTTGTGAATTGGGACATTTAAACTTGCTTTTTTTTTTTTTTTATTCCAAATTTAAATTTAGTAGGAGTCCGAGTCGGTGCATTGTTTGCCGACTCCGACTCCAGGTACCCAAAATTTCCCCCGACTCCGACTCCTCGACTCCGACTCCACAGCCCTGGTTCCAGGTATAAATTGAACTCCGTTTTTTTTTTTTTTTCCATACCTTATTAGTATGTTTTCTTTGGGACTTCTGTCCCATGGCACTGCGGTGAGGTACGTCACTTTTGCGTGTTTTTTTTTTTGTGTGCCCTTTACCATCCTTCTGTCACCTGTGTGTCTCCCAGGAGACGGGACAATTCAGAAAGAGCCACGCGATAGGAAACGGGCTGTGAAGCCACAAGGCTTCACTTCCTGTTTCCCTTAGTAAGGATGCTGGCACCCGGAGCCGATGGACCGGTCGGCTTCAGGTGCCGACATTGAGGCCTACTTGTACAGGTAAGTGTCCTTTTATATTAAGTCGGCAGCTACAGTATTAGAGCAGCAGTAATTTTGAGTAATCGGGCATGTTGGGAATTTTTTTTTTTAAAACAAACAATTTTCAAATTTTAATGATGGGAGAATCGTGCGAAAAATCTAATCGAAAAAGAAATGCGCATGAGTGCAAGAAAAGAAAATTCCCAGAAAGAAAAGAAGATTCCCAGCCACAAATTCTTTTCTATAGCAACGCGAAATTTTGGTTGGTCGAATTTCCAAATCAATGGTGGCACCATCGGATCACAAAACACACAAAAGTTCTGATTTTCAAAAGAAAATTCTTTTGAAATTCGACCATGTATGGCCAGCCTAATTAACCTGGAACATGCAAGCAGGTTGTGAGTTCATACTTTAAGCAGGCTGTGCATTCATTCCAGGTCTCCATGACTCACTTGGTAGTGAAGCCAGGAACAGCATATCTTTGGATTGTGAGAGACCCAGTCTCCTGCACCCTGGTAAATGATGCTATGTGGCCCGGCTGCCTGCACCCTAGCAACCAATGATGCTGGGTGACCCAGCCTCCTGCACCCTGGTAAATGATGCTGTGTGGCCCGGCTGCCTGCACCCTAGCAACCAATGATGCTGGGTGACCCAGCCTCCTGCACCCTGGTAAATGATGCTGTGTGGCCCGGCTGCCTGCACCCTAGCAACCAATGATGCTGTCACAGAGGGTTTAAGACATGAGCTGACTCGCCCACCCCCTCTGCATACATAGTGATGCCACTTGCTTCGGAAAGTACGGAAAGTTCCCAAGACAAGTCCTGTCAGTCACCGTTTAAACATTTGATTCCTTCTAGATGCATGCTCAGACAGTGGTGGGGGTAAGGGGAGCTGTTGACCATGCTAGCTCACAATAACACAACCTAGAAAGATGAGACAAAGTGTTGCATGCATGTTGTCACCTGGGGAGCATGCGGCACAAATAAAATGTGACACTGCGACTTTAATTCATAAGATATACACACTCCATAACTAGTTTGCTATAACTGTATACTTTGTAATTCCATTCACTGAGAAATGTTGTAACGCAACAGCTCTGCAAACGGTTTAGTCCACAAGTTGCAGATACAGGGGAGCCTGTAAGTTTTTTTATTTTTTTTTATTTTTTATTTTGTAGACTGAGATCAAGTTCACAGCAAATGTGCTGGTCTAGGTTTATATTCATGGTATGGGAATGCCTTATTAAAGAATCCTAGGCTTGAGAAGAACGAGGCGGGGAGGATTGATTTCAGGCCTAGTAGGGGGATGTCTAAATTCAGTGCTGTGTCCAGATAAATTGCTCACACACAAATGAGTTGTAGAAAGACATTGATACTGAACATTGTGACCGGGCTGTGTGATTGTGCTAGTATTTGCTTGGAAATCTTAACATGAGCCTGTGATTTAAGTAATGTGTATGTACATATAAAGAAGTAAGAAAATGCTTAAAGGGGTGTTCCAGGCATTTTTTTATGTTTTTTTAAAAGTCAGCAGCTACAAAAAGTGCAGCTGCTGGCTTTTAATAAACATACTTACTGTCCCCCGGTCCAGCGACGTGCCGCTGGGAGCTTCGTTCCGGTCCCCCCCCCCTTCACCGTCGGCGCCTCCACTGCAACTGTGGGCACCCGGCCGTGACAGCTTTCGGCTTCACGGCCGGGCACTCACTGCGCATGCGCGAGCGGTGCTGCGCCATCTGATTGGACAGGCGATAGCCTGGGACCTGTCACGTGTCCCAGGTGATCGCCTACAGGGAAGGGCTGCCAAAAGGCGATTAAGTTATTCGCCTTTGCAGCCCCTCGGCGGAAGGAGGAAGTGGGACAGGAAGTCCCACTCCTCCTGAAGCCCCCTCCCCCCCCCCCCCCCAAAAAAAATCATGCCAAATGTGGCATGTAAGGGGGCGACGAGTGGATTAAGCAGAGGTTCCATTTTTGGGTGGAACTCCGCTTTAAAGGGGTTGTAAAGGGGGGAAAAAAATGTTTTTTCATAATAAGCATCCTTTACCTGCAGACATGCCTCTTTTCACTTCCTCATTGTTTGTTTTTGCTCAGAAGTTGCTCTATTTCTTCTCTGTTCTGTTCACTTCCTGCTTGTCTTATTGTTACTCACCATCGTGAAGGGAGGCTTTACTGCGGTGGTCAGTGACGTGCTCACCCCCTCCTGGGAACTACATCTGTGTGGCAGGATGCTCTCAACGTGTTAGAGACTTCAAGGAGGTGTGAATTACTGGGCGTGCCGCAATGCATACTGGGAAATGTAGTTCTTACATGAACGAGAGCCGCAAACCAGGAAGTGAATGAGAGAACAGAAACTAGAACACCGGAGGTGATATAGATGAAGGAATTTTAATAGGTATTTACTCGTTTTTTAACAGAATCATTACACTATTATGTCTGTCTACCTTGCAGACATTAATTTTAGGCAAAAAAATAATTCCTTTACAACTCCTTTTAACGTTTCATTTTTTTTTTTAAACTTTATTAAGGTTTTTCTTGTTTTGCACCCCCCCCCGAAACGCTTTACTTTTCAGCTGTCTGTGCTGCTCAACTTACTCTGTTCTTGAGGATGGTCCTCCAACATCTACTGGGAAGACAACACTTCTGGGCGTTTTATTTTCTGGTTTCCCCTACAACTCTTGCAGATTCCTCCTGCTGACCTCCATATTTCTTCTTGTAGTGATGTGGTTGTCATCCAAAGGAACCAATGAGAACTTGAGAGGGACCTAAAAGCTCTTTATCACAAGAAGAAAGCACATGCACTCCATGGGACTTGCAGCAGGAAGAAAGTTTAACCACTTGCCGTCGCCGCACCGTCATTATACGTCCACAAGGTGGCTCTCCTAGGCGAGACCACGTAAATGGACGTCCTGCCTTTTAGCCGCCACTAGGGGCGCGCGCGCGCCCCCCGCTCGCCCCCGACTCGCGTGCGTGTGCCCGGCGGGCGCGATCGCCGCCGGGCACACGCGATCGTTCGGTACAGAGCGGGGAACGGGAGCTGTGTGTGTAAACACACAGCTCTCGGTCCTGTCAGCAGGGGAAATGCTGATTTTCTGTTCATACAATGTATGAACAGAAGATCAGTGTTTCCCCTAGTGAGGCCACCCCCCCCCCCCACAGTAAGAACACACCCAGGCATACTTAACCCCTTCCCCGCCCCCTAGTGTTAACCCCTTCACTGCCAGTGGCATTTTTATAGTAATCTAATGCATTTTTATAGCACTGATCGCTATAAAAATGCCAATGGTGCCAAAAATGTGTCAAAAATGTCCGAAGTGTCCGCCATAATGTCGCAATACCGAAAAAAAAATCGCTGATCGCCGCCATTACTAGTAAAAAAAAAATATTAATAAAAATGCCATAAAAATACCCCCTATTTTGTAAACGCTATAACTTTTGCGCAAACCAATCAATAAACGCTTATTGCGATTTTTTTTTTTACGAAAAATATGTAGAAGAATACGTATCGGCCTAAACTGAGGAAAAAAAAATGTTTTTTTATATATTTTTGGGGGATATTTATTACAGCAAAAAGTAAAAAATATTCATTTTTTTTCAAAATTGTCGTTCTATTTTTGTTTATAGCGCAAAAAATAAAAAACGCAGAGGTGATCAAATACCACCAAAAGAAAGCTCTATTTGTGGGAAAAAAAGGACGCCAATTTTGTTTGGGAGCCACGTCGCACGACCGCGCAATTGTCTGTTAAAGCGACGCAGTCCCGAATCGCAAAAAGTACTCTGGTCTTTGGGCAGCAATATGGTCCGGGGGGTAAGTGGTTAATAAGGTGTTTAATATGGTCGATGTTTAGGGTCCTCCAAACATGGCGAATCGAGTTTAATGCCAAAGAGCTCAATTTTGGTCTCATTTCCCTATCATTTTAGATGTTATTGGCATGACTGTACACGTGCCTTCTTGAAGAGGAGGACTCCATGTTTGGAGGAAGAAAAATGCCGACTATGACCCTAAGAGCACCATCCCTACAGTCGAGCATGGAGGTGGAAACATTATGCTTTGGTGATGTTTCTCTGGTAAAGGTACAGACCGACTTTGCTGGATTGAGGGGCCAATTGGTCGAAGCTATGTATTGTAAAATCTTGGATGAGAACCTTCTTTCCTCAGCCAGAACACTGAAGATGGGTTGTGGATTGGTCTTCCAGCATGACAATGACCCAAAACATACTGCCAAGGCAACAAAGGAGTGGCTCAAGAAGAAGCACATTAAGGTTATGGCGTGGCCTAGCCAGTCTCCAGACCTTGATCCTTTAAAAAAAATATATGGAGGGAGCTGAAACTTTAAGGTTTCCGGCTATTGCTTGGCAACTTGATGTAAATATCCACATCTCCCCACCGTATATGATTGTCTGCTAGGGGAGCTCACCTAGGCTGCTGCCGAGTGTACAAAGATGGCCGCCGCTCCGGAGCTAGGCCAAAGCCGCGGCCTTTCCTATGGCAGAGGCAGCGAAGCTCAAACCGCAGATCATGTGGTGTGCCGATCCAAACATGGTGACCCGTTCGGATGATCCGTTGCACCACTAGGGTTTACATTGAAGTCTTTGGCCCTCCAAGTCGCATGAAAGTCGGACCAAAGTAGTGCAGGAGCTACTTTAGTCGCCATGACTTTAAGTCGCACAGATATGAACGGTACTCATTGGGAAACATGGTGTGTGTTTGTCATGTGACTTTGGGGTCCAACGTTGCATGATAAGTCGCACAAGTGTAAATGGAGGTGCCTAAGCTGTGTCCTGTTATTTATTTTTATATGAAGATTTGAGGTAACCAATATCTTTTACATGGATTCCACGCTACCACATTTGCCTGCCTGTTCAGTACCACCACAAAAGTATGTAATATATATATATGTGTGTGTGTGTGTGTGTGTGTGTGTGTGTGTGTGTGTGTATGTATATATATATATATATATATATATATATATATATATATATATATATATATATATATATATATATATATACACACACACACATACATTTTTTTGTTTTTTTGTTCTGACATTATTATAATTACAATAATATCTAGAAATCTAAGCAATTTGCCTGTAGGCTTATTAATACTAATAACGGGAAATTCACTGTGTGATAGAAAATCATCGTCCCTCGCAGCCAGATAACCCTCTTGAAGCCTTCACGCAGTGTATATATTTAAATATTAACGGCACTTAATGCAATTTTGTATTCAGAGTTTAATGGTCCTTTAGCTTAGGCTACATTCACACCTGAGCGTTTTGTAGCCTGAAGCTATAAAACGCTAGAGGGGAAAAAATACATTATTCTCAATGGAGATGGTTCACATCTCCACTCCAAAATGCCTGAAGCTCAAACAAGTTCTGGACCCTTTCTTTTTTTCGCACGAATCGGGCTAATTTGGGCATTTTTGAACGTTTGTATTGCCATAGAAACGAATGGAAACGCTCTTTCTAGCGCGACAACGAGCGTTTCTACGGGCGTTTTGTCGCTTTAATTTGTTCTGTGAAATAGAACATTCACCCAGGAAGAAGATAAATAAAATCTACAAACTTGGCAACAAATGATGAAAGAGATGATCATTTTTCCTATTGGCTAAAATAAAAAACGACAAAGTTTAAAAACGTCGGACAACGCTGTATGCAAACGCGTGAATACGCGCGTCAAAGTGTGCGACAAAAAGCCAAAAAAACTACCGAAAACGCTACGCTCGGGTGTGAATGCGGCCTTAAGCTGTTGATAAAGCACAGTTTGTGTTGCTCTGCATTGTACCAGCCTAATCCTGTCACATTTGAATGTGGGTCAATGGGTGATCTATGTATTTGCTCATGACGGCTCTGGTAATGCAAAAGAGGTGGCAACTGCATATGACTCTTCATTAGCCAGCTTCCGAGTTCACGCCAGGGTAAAGGGACGGGTTTTTTTTTTTTCAGCCTGTCTGTGGCATGCTGTCCTCCCTGAGTATAGGAGGCTTTGTGCATAAAAGGGGTTTGGGCTGTGGCCTGTGTGCCAGCTTCAGCTGCAATTAAACAGTAATCTCTTCTAAATGGCGCTAACTTAAAACTAAATCCTTTATTCATGCTGCATAAAAGAATGAATCTGTTTTTGTCAAAGGAGATTATTGTTTTGGCCCGTTGTCCAGCATATCTCATCACTGGTATAGGCTGCCGTTTTTGTAGGACACACCATATAATGTGTTTTTTGTATTGCGTTTTGTGAACATTGGCAGAAAGGGGTTTTCTTTTTGGGCAATACATTTGTGAGCTTTGGATATACTGGGAGCTCTTGAGCCATGTCATCTTCTTCCCAGGCCCTCTGGCGCTGGCTATAGTTCTTATAAATATAATGGGTATGTAGAGATTCTTGTGTGCCCTCACTAGGCAGATGAAGGTCCCCCACATCCAGCATGGACACTTCTGAACAGAATGGAGGAGGAATGCTGTTATGCCGCGTACACACGATCGGACACGCCAACAACAAAACCGTGGATTTTTTTTCCGACAGATTGTTGGCTCAAACTTGTCTTGCATACACACGGTCACACACATGTTGTCTGAAATTCCGAACACTATGACGAGCCGAGAAAAATTAAGTTCAATGATTCCGAGCATGCGTCAAATTGATTATGAAAATGCGTAGGATTTTTGAGCGTTGGAATTGGCTACAGACGGTCGGAATTTCCGTCAACTTTTGCTGTTGGAAAAATTGAGAACCAGCTCTCAATCAAATGTCCGATAGAGCATACACACGGTCAGATTTTCCGACAACAAGCTCACATCGAACATGTGTTGTCGGAAAAACAAACTTGCGTTGGCTGTGTGTGTGTTTTGTGTTTTTTTTTTTTTTTTTTTTCATGGGTTCCAGTTGAAGTTTGAAGAACATGATTTTTGCTTTAAAAAACCTCTTGTAATCTTTTTTGACAAGTAAGTAGTACAGTGCTCGCATATAAAGGGGTACCATTGAATATAATGGGAAGCATCGAGTTGAGAGTTGACGTGCTTGTGGAAACGTGCAAATCTCCCAGGTGTAAATTTTGGGCTACTAGTTTTTTTTCCTCAACCCAGTGGGTTGATCTCTCTGACGGGTTGCCATACACATGGGCCGAGTGTATGACACCCTCCAGGGGACGGGAGAATCGGAACCTGCAATGAATCCCCAATCAATGACCATATATAGAGTGTAAAGGTTATGGGTATATTGGCTCTTGGCACTTTAACATGGATTATTAGAAGTATATGGACCAACTGCTATCATAATGTCTCATCAGGTACCAAAAATCCCAGAAGTGTAATTAACTTCTAGGGGTAACCTTTACACTCTATATATGGTCATTGATTGGGGATTCATTGCAGGTTCCGATTCTCCCGTCCCCTGGAGGGTGTCAATCTTGTGTGGCTCCTTGTAAGCCCCTCGGACCGGGCTCTTCCGCCGTGGGGGAGTGGGTGCCCCTATGGGATCCTCCTCATCACCCGGCGATTCACAACCCATCTGGCCATGGGACCATCCACTCCACTTCAGCGGTAAATATCTCATCATGCTAGACCCCAAATGGGACTTATGATGATGTTTTCCTATATCTGAAATTATGTAATGTGTTTTATAGAGCAAATTTCCCCCTGATGATGACCGCTTCAGAGGTCGAAACGCATCGGAGATTCCACCACGTTCAGCAATCTGACGTGTAACAATGTGCACAGTATTGTGTAAACTTGAATATAAGCTACATTGTGGATTATGTATTTTACCTATTGGCCAGCTTTTTAAATGTTGTAACTTCATTCATTGTGATACCTGTACAATTTCAATAAATGTACCCCTTTTTGCTATCCATTTGCTAATTTTTCAACTACATTACACTGCTGTTCAAAGCCCCACTGGGGAACCTTCCCATTCTTCTTCTATCATTTCGGGGTTCGCAGCGCTTGTATCTCTCCCCCATGTGTCCTCTCCCATAGAAAACATTGAAGTCTATGGCCCTCAAGTTACATGTATATGAATGGTTACCATTGGGAAACATGAGGTATGACTTGTCATGCAACCATGATGTCCAAAGTTATATTGCAAGTCGCACAAGTGTGAATATGGTGTAAATGTGAGAGATGTTTATGAAGATGACAATATAATCTGCTGCCTGATTACTGCAAATCTAGCTGGCACATTCATTTAAAGGATTTCTGATTAGTGACCCTTGTGCTTACTGTCCTGGACATCTAATGCAATAGTGCAAATATATTTTTTAGAAATTTTAGTTCAGATTTATGGGTCACCTGCTCTGAAAGAAATATTGGTCGTCTTCATTGCTGACTTTTAAAAAATACTACAAATGTGCAAATATCAAAAGTCCGAGTTCAGTCAGAGCTTTTGATTTGAATACTTTTTTTTCCCAGATGGGTGACTGAGAAAGTACAGATGACACTTTCATGAAGGAATGCTAGCAGTGGCGGTCTCTTCCATAATTTGCAGAGTACAGGTTTACTTGAATTCAAGGAAGCATTATTAAGCAGAGGGAATCTGACAAGACTGGAAGGTCTATGATTAAGATGAACGCAGTTTACTGGACTCATGCCAAGTAATTGTGTGCAGCGAGGAAGGAAGACGCTCCGTTAATGGTCTGTGGGCTAAATCTGGAGGCTGAACGAACTGAACGGCCTCAGTTTCCTGCCCCGTCCATTCATATATGACCTCATAAGTAACTTAACCCAGCAGCTGCCACGAGAGCCACTTGTGTACAGAGCAAGCTTTGCTTTGTTATCTGCGGCATCCTGCTCTGTAATCAAGCATGCAAGCCAGCTGTATAACGGCATACATGTTATATAAGACTTTTGGTGTTTTCTTGGTTCATCTTGTAGGTATTGATATCTAGCTATAAATATCACTAGTTGTGGGGATTTTAACCACTTCCCGACTGCCGCACGCCGATACACATCGGCAGAATGGCACGGGCAGGCAAATGGGCGTACCTGTGCTCGCGGGTCCTGGGAGCTCTATGTTCGCCGGCGGCCCGCAATTGCCAGTGTCATTTACACAGTAATCGTGATCGTTGTATAAATGAGACTGGTCCCAAAAATGTGTCAAATGTGTCCAAAATGTGTCAAATGTGTCCAATGTGTCCGCCATAATGTCGCAGTCACGATAAAAATCGCAGATTGCTGCCATTACTAGTAAAAAAAAAAAAAAAAAAAAATTTGTGTATATTTATATATGTGTGTTTGTATATGTATGTATGTATGTGTGTGTGTGTGTGTGTGTGTGTGTGTATGTGTATATATATATATATATATATATATATATATATATATATATATATATATATATATATATATATATATATATATATATATATATATATATATATATATTGTGTGTGTGTGTGTAAAAAAATTGCGTCATTTTTTGTTTGGGAGCCACGTCGCGTAATTGTCAGTTAAAGCGACGCAGTGCCGAATTGCTAAAAGTGCTCTGGTCAGGAAGGGGGTAAATTCTTCTTCTGTGGCTGAAGTGGTTAACTACTAAAGGATAGTATGAGGAAATTGAACCAGTTCTTATTTGTTGGGTTAAGAAGGTATTTTTCCCTCCGTTACTAAATTGACAGCAATACTCGAGAGGATTTTCTTCCTCATGATGCCATTTTGAGCATTTTGTTAGAGGCTGACCTTTTATTGTCAGCCAGACAAAGGCCGATGTTACAGTAGCAATGATGTCACTGGTAGCAACTTTCCAGTCACAGGATTGTTACATAGGACAGACAACTCTGCTTCCCTTTTTTCCCTCACTGACTGTACCATTATAGAGTCACTCCCTCTCTCCCCAAAATACTGCAGAATCTCCCTGGCCAGTAACACCCTTCTGGTTCAGGCTGGTTAGGAAAACTAGTGTTGTGCTTTTTATCTTCTTTTGTTTAGCAATCCTGTTGCTGGTGAGTGGCCCCATGAGGCAGAATTACTAGTGTTGTAGACCTTTGTGTGGGAGTAGAGTTGTCCCTTGTGGCAGGATCACTGGTGTTTTACAGGCCTGTGTGTGTGTGTGTGTGTGTGTGTGTGTGTGTTGGTAGACTTGACCCCAGATGTAGATTTGTAGTTTGTCGTAGGCCTAGTTTTGTGTCGGTCCTATGACACACCAACGATTCTACTGACACACCATTAGACCTATAATCCACTACCATGTCTTCTTTTTGGTGACAATTCCCTCACCCACAAAGTTGGGCCTCTGACACACCACAGATTCTGCTGCTGAGGGAAATTCAACAGACAGTTGGGTCCATGACAAACTAGGAATTCCATCGCTGGAGTGAAGTCTATTGACACAGAAAGTTAGACCTTTGACACGCCGGCAATTCTGCTGCTTGGGGAAATTCTACTAACTTTGTGTAGACTTGACCCCAGTGGCAGAATTTCTGCTAGTAATTTCTGTTTGTGTCATAAACCTCATTTTGTGAGTCGGAGTTGACCTTGGGCCGAATCACAGGAGTGTCGTATGCCTAACGTGTGTGTCTGTAGGTAGTTTATGGTACATACCCCTATGTGTGGATTTACTAAAACTGGAGCATGCAAAATCTGGTGCAGCTCTGCATAGAAACCAATCGGCTACCGGGTTTTGTTGGCAAAGCTTAAAGTGATTGTAAAGCTACGTGTTTGTTATTTAAAAAACAAAAAAAAAACATGTCATACTTGCCTCCACTGTGCAGTTTGTTTTGCACAGAGTGGCCCCGATCCTGGTCTTCTGGGCTCCCTTGGCGGCTCTCACGGCTCTTCCCTACATCGTATAACCCCCCCTAGGAGAAGCGCTCTCCTGGGGGGTTACCTTGCGGACGCGCTCCCGAGTCCAGCATTCAGCGCCCATAGACACCAAATGTAGGACTCGGCCCCACCCCCCGGCACCCACGTCATTGGATTTAATTGACGGCAGCAAGAGCCAATGGCTCCGCTGCTATCAATCTTTTTAATCAAGAGGCGAGAACCCCCTGGCAGAGGAAGAGCGCATCTCTGCCGCGGGAAATTCCAGGGCTCAGGTGAGTAAAACAAAGGCGCTGGGGGGGGGTCACTAGAATACGTTTTTTTTTTTTTGTGTTTTTTTTTAATACATAGGATGCCTTAGAGGAACACTAAACATGTTTTACTTACCTCAGTAAGTACAGTGGTGCAGCTCGTTTTGCACAGAGTGTCCCCGAACCCTGTCTTCTGGGGTCCCTCGGCGGCTGTCTCGGCTCCTTCTCCCAAGAGCTTTCCACCTTCATGCGAGCGAGCTCACATGGTGGAAAGCTTTTGCAGGCGCGCTACCGTGATACAGCGGCGGGCATAGCCGCCGACTGTATCACTCAGGCACGCCCCCGGCACGCCGCGTCATCGGATGTGATTGACAGCAGCGCCAGCCAATGGCTGCGCTGTTATCAATCAGTCCAGCCTAGCCAATCAACGACCAGGCTGGGAACCGAAGAGGATCACAGGGACGCGCGCAGGACTTTCGAGGGGTGAGGTAAGTAAAACGGGGGCGGTACCGTCGGATGTTTTTTCACCTTAATGCATAGGATGCATCAAGGTGAAAAAACATTTACCTTTACAACCCCTTTAAGGTGAAAAAAAACGAGGGTTTACAACCCCTTTTAATTGAACAAGTTGAAGTTGGAAGCCGATTGGCTGCCATGTGCAGCTGCACCAGATTTTGAATGCTCCAGTTTAGTAAATCTTCCCCATAAAATAACAGTGTGCCAACCAGTGTTCATTTTGTTCTAGAAAATATTTTCAAAAACAAAACACTATTTTAGCACACTAAAATACGGCTAAAACAGTTCAGAGGACTAAAATATGACTAAAACGGCATTGTAGTCAAGACTGACTAAATCGAAATTTGGTGTCAAAAGGAACACTGGTTCTATATTGCAGTGGCTAAATCCTGTGCATGTTAAAACCTGAATAACATAAATTATGTTGTTCGCTATTTTTTTTGTTTTGTTTTTTAATCCAGGAGTATATAATGAGTTTGGCAATTTTAGCGAAATGCTTAAATAATGTATTACAATTTTACTAAACCCATTAGATTTTAGTAAACTAAAATGTACTGGGGATTCTAATCGGCTAAAATATGACTAAAACAATTCACACGACTAAAAACTAAAATGGCATTTTATTTTTTTTAGCTTTTTATTTTTTATTCTTTTCCCCTTATTACAAAAACACTGACGCTCCTAAACCGCTACTACCAGTATTTTTATCCAGCATTTTTCCGGGTTTTTTCTTTTTTTTTTTAGCTTTAAAAAAAAAAAATGTGTGTGGCTTTAAACTAAATCGAAATTTGACCCCAAAATTAACACTGGTGCCAACACACATCAGGGATGTAAGGAAAAAGCCTCCAGCACAAAGGTTTGGATTGGAGTATTGACGTGCATACGCATTCTAGTATTCAGACCATTGGGTCGCAGCAGTTTACTACATCTATATTGGCCAAGCGCTTTATTATTTTTATATATATATATATATATATATATATATATATATATATATATATATATATATATATATATATATATATATATATATATATATATATATATAATATATATAATTTATTTTTTATTTTTTTTATTGTACTGATGTGCAGGACTGTATTCTAGAATGGTCCTTGGTTCATCAGCTGCACAGGCTCTTAATACATGGCCTGCAGCAGTGATTTATTGCATGTTAATATAACAAAATGGAATCAAAGCCAGGACTCATCGTGGATGAAGGTTTTAAACTTTGTTTTATAGGAACCCACTTCCACCACCTTCTTTTCTCCTCATCCTCCTCTGGACTGTAAAATTGTAAGTGACTGCATTAAGCTTCCAAGCAGAAAGTCTTTGTAATCAAGCTGTATAAAAATAGCCAAAGGGCAGTCTGCAGTGTGGCGTGGCGGCGAGCCCCTACCCTCGCTGACTAGGTAATGAGACTGCGGCATGTGAGGTTGGTGAGAGGGACAAGCCTGTGCTTCCTGTTGTGTTTCAGGAGTCAAACAATGCTCTTCACATGTCTCCATCACGGCTGTGTTTACATTGTACGTAACACGTAACAGAGGCTGTTTTGTCCTCGCCATGTGAAGTGCACTCCCTGCAATAACAGGTCTCTGAATTCTCTCGCGTTTTGGCTTTGCATAATAAAAATAAATATTTTATATCGTCCGCCCCCATGAGCCAATCGCGTTTACACTTTCAGACTCCGTCTGTCAATTTTAGATGTGGATTTGAATCTGATTGGTTCTTTATGTGAAGTCTGGCTTTAGTGTATTACAGAGAATACATCCCTTTTTTTTTTTTTTTTACTCCCTTCTTGTCTGGTAAACGTACAAAAGTGTTTTGGCATGTCCGATAACTTCCTCCGCTTTCTGCCTTTGATGATTTTTATCAGTTGCATTGTTCCCAGTTCTCTTTCCACCCTCTTTCCACCCTCCCATATGTTATGGAGAAGATCAGAGGAGGGAGTCATTTGTAGTCCTGTCCTAAGGTGACAACACTGCTCCTCTATATACAGTACAGTGAGTGCTGACACCCTAGGACATGAAGGGGGGGGGGGAAACCTGGAGAAAGAGAAACTAATACACCCACCCCATCCAATATAAGGTAAGCTGCACTATATTACCCTGCCCCCCCCCCCTTTTTTTTTTTTTTTTTGGCTTAGGATACACATAAGCAAAACCTGAGTGACTTTGCTTGTTGCCTGGAATCCTTCTCTGCAGGAAATCTGTACTGAGATAAATATGAAGGCTGCCAATTGTTGATCTCCTCGAATAGGAAATGCTATCTGATTGGTTATCTCTGGCTCCAGTTAGTTTTGAGTCGTTGTTCAGAAGCGAGCATGCAGCCAGTGATGTAAGGGGATAGTCAGAACTCCTGACCAACATCTGGCAAATAAGGTTGTTCCCAAATATAATATATATATAATCTTTGTTGGCCTATACATATAACATCAGCCGGTTCACACTGGGGCGACTTGGGATCCGACTTGAAGTCGCCTCAAGTCGTCCCAAGTCGCGCTGTCGAGAAAAACAATGCAAGTGAATGGGAGCGGTGTTAATACACACGACTCGAGTCGCTCAGACTTCAAAAGAAGTTCTTGTACTAGTTCAATCCGACTTGTAGGCGATTTGTACCCATTGATTTCAATGGGAGTCTCCTCCAAGTCTGATCACTGTCTTAACTGAAGCGACTTTCCAGGAAGATAACATACATTTCTCAGGCAAACCTCTCCCTCCCCCTCCTTCCCCTAGAGCTGATTGTTGTTTGGCCACTGGAAAGTCTCCTGTCCTGGAGACGACTTCAAGTCGTGTTGTAAATCGCCCCAGATCGCCCTGTGGTTCATGCTCAAGTCATGTTGGAGTCGCCTCTTGAAGTCGTGTCGCCCTAGTGTGAACCGACTCGGTTCACAGGAGAGGTTTGCCTGAGAAATGTATGTTATCTTCCTGGAAAGTCGCTTCAGTTAAGACAGTGATCAGACTTGGAGGCGACTTCCATTGAAATCAATGGGTACAAATCGCCTACAAGTCGGATTGAAGTAGTACAGGAACCTTTTCTGAAGTCGGATCGCCTTGAGTCGTGTGTATTAACACCGCTCCCATTCACTTCCATTGTTTTTCTCTACAGCGCGACTTGGCACGACTTAAGGCGACATGAAGTCGGATCGTTTAGTATTTTACAATATGTGCTGTATCTAGTACTTTACTTTAATTACCATTCTTTATAGACTAGTTAGGGGTTGTCTTATGAAATCATAAGTCAGCCGGAAGGGTTTGCACCTTTTTTAGGAGGTCCCATTCACACAACTGATTTGCGATAACGCACTTTACAAGCATTGGTGTGTTGTGCCCCCCCCCCCCCCCCCCCCAGTGCACATACCAAAAGACATAAGTTGCAGCTCAGCAGTACACAAACATGTTGTGGTGCACTACAGAATAATGGTGCATGTGCTATATTTGGCAGCGCACCACAATGCGCGTTAGTGTTTTATGTTCCACAGAAATTGAACATCCAGATGTGTTGAGGTGACCTTTACAACGGATGTGCATGCTTGCTGCGTGTTGTGGAAATGCACATGTTGCTGCAGCCAAATGGCGTAAAATAACCCTTAAAGCGGAGTTCCGCCAATTATTATTATTTTTTAAAATAAGGACACTTGCCTGTCCAGGGCGCCTGCGATGTCGGCACCTGGAACCGATCTGTCCCTCGGGTAGAGGATTCGCCATATTCGGTAAGGGAATTAGGACGTGAAGTCGCAAGGCTTAATTTCCTGGTTCCCTACTGCACATGCGCGAATCATTGCCTTCTGGGACCTGTGTGTCTCCCAGAAGACGGCGGGGGGACGGAGGAGGCGCCAGAAATGGCGTAGATAGCCGCGGATGGCTCAGCTATCTATGCCCAGAAGTGGGAGCAAAATACTTGTGTTAGACAGGTATCTGCTCCCCCCCTGAAAGGTGCCAAATGTGACACCGGAGGGGGGAGGAATCCGAAAAGTGTAAGTTAAATTTTTGGTTGAGATATTTAAACTCCGTATCTGAGTTGTTGGAGATGGGAACACCTCCAGATCTCTGGTGCTCATAAATGGGTATAATAATCTCTTGCAGTGTAGAAGGTTGATTCCAGCTCGGCACAGAGGGGTTTCCTATTATTGTGTTTCGTTTTGCTAAACATGAAGTCATCCTTTCCTCCATTTTGTTTCTCTTGGCTCTGAATCGCACATGATGTGTGTTTTGTTTACTTTCTGTCCTTGACAGTATCATTGCCAGGAGCAGATACTATCTGTGGTGGAGATGTAATGGCTACCGACCTGAAATTGTCTATAGAATTGGTCTGTAACCGCTTGAGGCCTATACTTTCTGCCTGACTGGCTCAGGATTACCCTATTTAGCCATCTCTGTCACAGTGGTGTATAGAGGACGTGAGGACTACTCAGATTTGTGTCTTTACCTATTAACTCCTTACACAGCTGTCTATGTACAGCAGAATTACACTATAAACATTCTGTGTGTGTTTTATTTTGGATATGAGCCATAGGAGTATGTTAGACATGGGGAGGGGGGGGGGGGGGGGGGGTTGCTTTCGCTTTCTTCTAAAAGATTTTTGTCCTTTTTACTACATGCTTATGGAGCTACTTGCTCCATGTTTTACAGCATGGCAGGCCAAGGTTAAAGGTCACTCACAATTCAAGTCATACTTTGTTCCTGTTTACTCTTGTCAGCATACAATTGGCTTTGTCATCTTACAATTTACTGCGTAATTCAGTTGTTACAGACTAACAAACAATTCTCTTAGTACCAAGACCGTGTTGTAACAATGTGTATGCACAAGGATGTCACAAGTATTTAGTTTTAAGCAAGCAATACAATCGCCATTGTGTATATTTCTGTCTCCATCACACATCCCCCTGGCAGAACGAGTAATATATAAACTGTATCTTTATATGGTTATAGTCTGTTCTCCACGGCTAAGCCGTATGATTACGTGTGGCCATGGTAGACATCGGCATGCTTCAAAGCCAGAGGGTCACTTTCAAGGGCTACTCAAATGTTTCAAATGCTGCATATATTAAATGAGGTGGATACAAACCAGGGGTCTCCAAACTTTCTTAACAAAGGACCAGTTTACTGTTCATCAGACTAGAGGGGCCGGGCTGGTGGGGTTAGATAATGCCCCAGGCTTGGTGGTGAGTGGGAGTAAAAAAAATTACATAGCATCCCTGTGGTTAGGAGGAATGGTCCCCCCATCATTGGTATTGGTGGGAGGAATGGTGCCCCCGTCATTGGTATTGGTGGGAGGAATAGTGCCCCCCGTCATTGGTATTGGTGGGAGGCATAGTGCCCCTCCCGTCATTGGTATTGGTGGGAGGCATAGTGCCCCCAGTCATTGGTGGGAGGCATAGTGGCCCCAGGCTTGGTGGTGAGTGGGAATAAAAAAAATTACATAGCATCCCTGTGGTTAGGAGGAATGGTGCCCCCCATCATTGGTATTAGTGGGAGGGATAGTGCCCCCGTTATTGGTATTGGTGGGAGGCATAGTGCCCCTCCCGTCATTGGTATTGGTGGGAGGCATAGTGCCCCCCGTCATCGGTATTGGTGGGAGGCATAGTGCCCCTCCCGTCATTTGTATTGGTGGGAGGCATAGTGCCCCTCCCGTCATTTGTATTGGTGGGAGGCATAGTGCCCCTCCCGTCATTTGTATTGGTGGGAGGCATAGTGCCCCTCCCGTCATTTGTATTGGTGGGAGGCATAGTGCCCCTCCCGTCATTTGTATTGGTGGGAGGCATAGTGCCCCTCCTGTCATTTGTATTGGTGGGAGGCATAGTGCCCCTCCCCCGTCATTGGTATTGGTGGGAGGAACAGCGCCCCCCATCATCGGTATTGGTGGGAGGCATAGTGCCCCTCCCATCATTTGTATTGGTGGGAGGCACAGTGCCCCCCCGTCATTGGTATTGGTGGGAGGAATAGTGCCCCCCGTCATTGGTATTGGTGGAAGGAATAGTGCCCCCCGTCATTGGGTTTAGGGCAGAAATAGTGTGTCCCGTCATTGGTTTTAGTGGAAGCAATAGTGCCCCATCAATGGTGTCAGTGGTAGGAATATCGCCCATTGGTGGTGTCAGAGGGAGGAATAGTGTCACAAGGGCTGGATAAAGGCAAGCAAAGGGCCGCATCTGACCCATGGGTCACAGTTTGGACACCACGGGTACAAACTAAAAAATTTCCAGAGGCGCTTAAATCTAATTTTTATTCTCTGAACATGAGTGCTCCACAATCCCACCCTGAAGACCCCCCAATGGTTCTATATTATGCTACTTTTTCTTCTGCTTGCTCACCACCCAAATCGTCAGGCCAGTCATATGATGCCACATGGTCATCCTTTTTTTTTTTTTTTTTTTTTTCTTCGCCAACGTGCTAAAGCGAGCCACCATTTATCACCACTCTCTGCACTATTACATAATGGGGGAACATTTTTATTTATATTTGGGTTAGGCTTCCAAATTCAGCTGTGCTTTGCCCATGTAAATTCAGTAAGAAAGGGTTAGAATCCCTGGTTCTTTTTTGTTGTCTGCATCATGTTGAGGAGATGGTCCTTTACTTCTTGTCCTTGAAGTGCAACAGGAAGTGAGAGGAAAGCTTATCAACACAAGGAGAAATTTCACTTTGTCCTCAGAACAAGTGTTCCCATTGGAAGGTTTACCCTCCTCTGTTGTGGTGAAATCTCAACATTTTTTGATTTCCTATCACTTTCCATCTCGGTGACCATAGTTGTACACGGGCAGAAATAACTGAGGGAGTCAAGCCCTTCATTAAAAAAAAAAAAAAAAGCTTGCAAGTGTTTCGGATATTTAGGATCAATCCAAATATTTTCTTGATTAGACTGGAATTCCTGTAATCTTCTTTCAATGCGTTTTTCATTTCAACCACCTTCCTGAACTTTACAAGTATTTATCCACAAATACTGCTAAAACAGTTTTACATTAACCAAGTACAGTACTGTAGTAATTTCATTTTTTTACTTTTAAAAGCCATATTTCTGTGTGTTAAAGTAACAGTTTTTATAAGAATGATGATGTTTTCCTAGAAAGACTTGCTACATAGATTTAATCTGAAACCGCTAAACTCTTATCAGGAAATACAAATCCAGATCATCAGATTTAAATAACATATACTGCGGCGCTTATTATTGAGAAAATCCTGCTAGATAATTGGAATGGGAGATTACAGTCAATCTGTACTTCCTACTCTCACCATAGAGGGGTCTGACCATTAGAATTACATTTCTACATGCAGCTCAGGTGAGAGATTTCCACTGTAAACAAGCGTTTATCGACTCTGCATCCCCCTTATCAAGATAATATTGCACATTCTAACACATGGCCAGCTAGCTTTATCTGAGTAGGTTTCGTCTATTCATTCTGGTAGCTCTGTGGCTTAATTTTAAGCCCCTTATGTAAGAATAAAGCTCAGATTGAATATCGGTGTAATAATGATACACAGCTCGGTTATCTTTGTTATTTTATTGATTTTTCTAGTTGCAGTTCTGTATCTCTTACTGAGCTGAGGATAACTTGATACAGCTCCAGCGTCTATTTTCTCAGGAGACTTAGGTAAACTGAAGCAAGGGGTTTTTGTTTTTTAAATACTGAAATTTGTAAGCGGCCTACAGCATTCCTACCAAGTGCCAAAATGGCTCCCATATAGTAGAAAGCAAAGAATTGGCTATAGAACCAGCCAGCTGATGAATAGTAGAACCTTGTCAAAAATAGAAAAATTAATGTCTTTCGCATATCTGTGTGAGGGCTAATCATTTTCTCTCTTTAAAGCGGTGGTTCACCCTCAATAACAACATTCTAGCATTAAATTAAGCATAGTAGCGCGAGCTACAGTATGCCTTTATTTTTTTTGCCCCGTACTCACTGTTTTTAATCCTATAGTGAAGATTCAGACTCCCCGCGGGGAATGGGCGTTCCTATCCAGAGGGAAGATGATTGACGGCCGGCTATGGCACGTCACGCTCCCCGAAGATAGCCGGAGTAGGTCTCGGCTCTTCACGGCGCTATACGGCGCATGTGCACAGACTAGGCGCAGGCGCCGTGAAGAGCCAAGTCCTATTTCGGCTATTTCCGGAGAAGCGTGACGCGCCAGAGCCGGCCGTCAATCATCTTCCCTCTGGATAGGAACACCCATTCCCCGCGGGGAGTCTGAATCTTCACTATAGGATTAAACAGTGAGTACGGGGCAAAAAAATAAATAAAGGCATACTGTAGCTCGCGCTACTATGCTTAATTTAATTCTAGAAAAAAAAAAATTATAGGGTGAACCCCCTCTTTAATGCTTTGGATAGAGTTGGAAAGAGTTATGCCGCGTACACACGATCGGACATTGACAACAAAAACGTGGATTTTTTTTCTGACGGATGTTGGCTCAAACTTGTCTTGCATACACAGTTGCACAAATGTTGTCCAATTTCCGATCGCCAAGAACGTTGTCATGTACAACGGCACTATAATAGGGAAGTTCAATGCCAAGTGCGCCACCCTTTGGGCTCCTTCTGCTAATCTCGTCTTGGTAGAAGTTTGGTGAGAGACTATTCGCGCTTTTCAGCCTCGTGCTTTTTAGTCCGTTAAAGCGCGATGAATGTGCCATCTCCATTACGAACGCTAGTTTTACCAGACTGAGCGCTTCCGTCTCGTACTTTATTAAGCGCACGTGTGGCATTTTGTGCATCAGAATTGTCTACACACGGTCGGAATTTATATGAATGGATTTTGTTGTCAGAAAATTTGAGAACCAACTCTCTCAAATTTTTGTTGTCCGAAATTCCGACAGCAAATGTCCGATGGAGCCTACAAACGGTCAGAATTTCCGACAACAAGCTCCCATAGAACATTTGTTGTCAAATTCAGAGCGTGTGAATTTCTGTTTGGCTATACAAGAGAAATTTCTCTTATTTGGCCTGCAAGCTGAGCCAAAGAGATTTACCAGATACTGGATAGAGAAACCCCCTTGCTGATTGGCTATGGGCATGGTTCAGCCAACAATTTTCAGCCTGACTCCAACATAAGTTGATTAACCAAATCTGTTCTGTATTTGGTTGAGTTGGCAGGGCCACCCACTGTTGGAATTTCAGCCAAGTTCTTGGCTGATCTTCTAAAGGTGACCATAGATGGATCCAAAATGTGTCTGATCGAAATTTGGTCAGTCCCTGCTGAACCAATGTGTGGCCATGCCTTTACTACAGAAGTAGACTATGGTCAAGCAGGGTTGTTGGAAAATGGAACTTCCACTTTTTGGAATCCTCCTCCCCTCTGCTGTCACATTTGGCACTTTACAGGGGGGGTGAGGAGGGAGCAGATGCCTGTGTAATACAGGTATGTGCTCCCACTTCCTGGCATAGGTTCATCCGATTCCCCCATAGAGGAGAGTGGGGCTCTGACAGGTCCCTCAGTGCACAGTGAGCGGAGACGGACCTGTCATCCACTGGCTCATCAGGGATAAACGGATCGATCCCTGTTGAGCAAGCGCAGTCTGTGAAAACGGACATTGTGTGAAAGGGGCCAAAAGCATCTCTTACTGTGAATATGCTGTGTAAGTAAATATATGGGGGTTCAAATATTCTATTGACTAAAAGCCCACTGCTACAGACCAAGTGCATGTATCCAAGTCACAAAGCTTTGAGATGGTGTGTAATATATTTTGTAGAAGGTACCAGTCTGACCACTTATTAGAAAGTTTGTCTCGCTGTTGTGCAACAAATGGTGCAACTTTCATGAATGCGTGCTTCTATGGTGTAATTGAATCTATCGCAGAATTATCTGATAAAGGGGGCAACACAATACTTGGACGACAAAGTTTACTTCAACAAGGAGGTCTTGTTTGTTTCCACGTTATGGTGGTATTTCATTATGAATGTGTTGTAACGGGCAGTAATTGTTCAAAAGGGGACTCTGTGAATTTGCTGTACACATCGGTACCAACAATGGATATGTTGCCTGGACTTCATGAATTATGGCGCGAGGCTTCTGACTGCATCCACACTGCCAGACGTGTCACAAATGCCTTATTGAATTGTCCCCAGTGTTCATTGTACAGACGTTCTGTCACTGTAGGTGACCTTTACAGGCATTCAATATGACAAAAATGTGTTCTCAACACTTTTTAGTCCAGGCCAAGTACCTTAAATTGTTCCAAAACCTTCCATGCCCCTACAGTAAAGTATAAAGTTTGTGTCCACAATAAAAATATTAAAATGTAAACATTGTATTGAAATGCCAGATGGGGCTGCTGTTACTGTAGGGGGATAGGGGTTGTGGAGCAAGTTGGTGAACTTGAGTCTGCAGCAGACTTGAAGGCCCTGTAGAGGATGAGGGTTCTTTATGGGCTAGGGAGCACTGTAGGACACTGTTGGAGGTTGAGGACACTATGCAGGGACTGGCTGGGAGGTCACTGTGACAGGTTGGGGGGCACTGTGGAGGCTGAGGGCTCAGGGTGCCTGGAGGCAGTGTGGGCCACTATAAGGGTTGGGGGGGGCACCAGGTGGGAGCTGGAAGGTATTGTGGGAGGGATCTGTGACTGGCTGGAGATCTGGGAGATGGGAGGATGTGGCCTTGTGGTGCTCTAAATGATCATCCGCTCCCAGGCTTTATGCTGAAAACCAGTGGTGTGTGTGTGTGTGTGTGTGTGTGTGTGTGTGTGTGTGTGTTTTTTTTCTTGCATTTTTATCTACCTGCCTTTTATCTACCTGATTTATTATCTGCATAATTTGTTGGGTAGTGTTCACAAACCTACAGCGGGCACTAATAATCGCAATGGTTTTAATTGGTTATTCACGTTCCCCGTATCTTTGCACTACCTTATTCAGAAATGGCACATGGGCTTTGTGTGATCCATTTACCGTACACGAAAGGGAGCAATTATGTAGATGAAACCTGATTGAGTGAAGACAGATTGTACGTTATGTGGAGATGCTGTGAAGGGTATTGACAAGACCGCCTAGGGGGTGAAAATTGATAGAGACTTATCCTAATCAATTTCTCGTCAGGAGTTTCCATGGTAATATTCCTGTGGATCCGTGCATTGGAAGGAAAAAATCTCCAAGGTTTTGCAACTTTTTATTTTTCCTTGACTGACCTATTGATCTCACAAATACTATGAAACCTTTTAATGGCTCCCCAGTTAAAACCTCTGGATCTGAACCTGTATGAGATACATTGGCCTTTACTGAAATCCTTTCATCTCCTATAAACTATTGTCAATTTAAATGTAATTTTGTGGAAGGTGTCAAAAGGAAAGTAAAATTTGGGCTGTATTATTACAATGGTGTTAAAGCTGACAAAGTGAGCACTGTAAGGAACAATATTTGTCTTGGGGGTCCCACGCCAGATACGTTTTTTTTAATTGGCTATGTAAAACTTAAATTACCTTAACCTCTGCAACTCATGTGTCATGTCTCCGGCGGCCGCTCTGCCACTTTGCAGTGTGAAATAATAAGTTATATTCCCCCTTTCGGTGTAGGCACCATTTTAACTGTGGGCATAAGCCCACAGCCCGGCACTTCCTTTTCCAGGTGGATGCTGATGTCCCAGCATCCACCGCTAGATCTCGCGCGAGCAACGGGGGACCATCGGCTTTGGCATCTGTGTTGCCATGAAATCGCGCGATATCGTATTCTTCCCATGTTATACAAGATATCAAGGGAGCTATGAAACAAGCTCCCAGAAGACACTGCGCGGGACAGGAAACGAAGAGAAACCCGAGCAAAAACCCGAGGAAGGCAGACCGGAAGACCATCTAGTTTTATGGTACTGTGAATATTATTTTTATTGAAAATATTGGTTTTGCATCGTTTTGGAGCATTATTAATTATGCGATCATGTTAAATTTTGGGTGTAGATCCGCTTTAATGTGAATCTGTGCAGGGCAAAGCAACTAGTTAATAATGGCAGCCCTACCAAAGTCTTGCATTTTTGTTTTTCCCCTCTCCTCCTACACTGCACTGGCTGCCAGCAACAGCAAACTTGGAATAAAATGGATATATTGCAGCTTTATTGGAATCAATGATCAGACGCAATCCTCATGATAGTGAGGGGAGTCCCATCAAAAGTCCCAACTGATTAGTGATAAAGCAGCATTTTTCTTCCGCCCGTATGCAGGGACCGTTTCTCAGTGCGTCTTGCGTATGCCCAGTGAGAAGCTGACTGTGAAACGCCATGAATTCACAGCTGATTTCATCACAAGTAAGATGGTGGCGCCAAGGACTGATGAAGAACCAGCCGTGTGAAAGCAACGCTGGATCCCTAAGCTAGTAAGCGTCTGTATATTAAAAGTCAGCAGCTACAATATTTGTAGTTTCTTCTTGTTTTTTTTTTTTTTTTTTTTTTAACTCACTGGAACTCCTCTTTAACTACATGGTTGGTTCCAGTATAGTTTGTGAAAGGGATATATGCCATAACCATGCATAAACATCCCCTAGTTTCCCCTCTTTGGGACTACATGTCCCATAAGTCTAACTACCATTTTATGCGCTTGCCCTGTCCAGTCCTTTGTTGCTGCCTGTGCATGTCTGCTCCCCCTTCCCTGCCAGTGGCATTTTTATAGTAATCAATGGATTTTTATAGCACTGATCAATATAAAAATACCAATGGTCCCAAAAATGTGTCCGAAGTGTCCACCATAATGTTGCAGTACTGATTAAAAATCACTGATCGCCGCCATTACTAGTAAAAAAAAAAATATTAATAAAAATGCCATAAAACGATCCCCTATTTTGTAAAGGCTGTAACTTTTTGCGCGAACCAATCAATTTTTTTTTTACGAAAAATATGTAGAAGAAAACTAAACTGAGGAAAAAAAATTGTTTTTTTTAATATATTTTTCGGAGATATTTATTATTGCAAAAAGTAAAAAATATTCATTTTTTTTTTCAAAATTGTCGCTCTATTTTTGTTTATAGCGCAAAAAACTAAAAACCGCAGAGGTGATCAAATACCACCAAAAGAAAGCTCTATTTGTGGGGAAAAAAGGACGCCAATTTTGTTTGGGAGCCACGTCGCACGACCGCGCAATTGTCAGTTAAAGCGACGCAGTGCCGAATCGCAAAAAGTGACCTGGTCTTTGACCAGCAATATGGTCCGGGGCTTAAGTGGTTAATCATAGCTCATTAAGCACCAAGTTATAGTGTGAAACGCGTCGGCTTGTATCCCGTTTGCTGTGGCATGTATCCTGTGATCCCGTTTTAACAATATTTTTGGAGTGTGGCTGTCCAGGCATCCTCTTTCATTTTGCATTCTTAAAATTAAACTGTTAAGGTTTAATAACCCTTCGTTCCATGAGTGATTCTTGCTGTTGCGTTTCTATACATATTTCTATTTATATGTTGTTTTAATAAATACATAATTGTATTAAACAGCATTTATATATTTAACTATAATTCAGCTTTCGTAGTTTGTTCTATTTTTTTTTTTTTCCCCGATTTTATTTTCCCAAATCTTCTGCAATGGATTGTGCGGTTATATTTTTGTATAGTCTACTAGCAGATCATGCACAGGCTTGTGGGGAGAGTCAGTTTTCATGGTCTGTAAAAGATGGTTCCATGTTGCATTCTATTGTGACAATGTTCTAACATGTCATGGCTGCAGACAGGCACGAAGCTTATGCGCAATGAGAAAAGCTTTGGAACGATTTATCATCTGATCGGCATTTTCTTTGGCAACGTCTTCATAGACCGCATTAACATGCAGTTATCATCACTGACTGTGTTAACGGGGGAATCAAGCGATTGTCTTTACTTCAAGGAAAGAAAATCGCATCATCTATGACCTGCCTTACAGTGGTGATCAGATTGCCTCCCTTACAGACCCAAAAAAAGATAATTGGTGTCATGCAGCTGACTCTGCCGAGTTGCATTGACCCTGGAACTATAAAGACATTATCAAATGGAAGGTCAATTGGCCACAGTTCAAGGGACCCCTCGCAACCTCTGTAGGACATCTAGGGTTCTACGGTTGTGTTGAACATTTTGTGCCCTAATGCATTATCTGCATTAAAGTGGATGTAAACCCAGTTCATGAAATATCAGCTGGGAACATATATCTGGAGTATTTTGTTAAGTCCCGTAGCTCTCTGCTGACCCTTTCCTCTGTTAGCCTGATAACTCCTGACAAATTCTCACACATCATTTAAAATCGGCCTGAAATTTCTGTCCAGGGAGGTTGCTATAAATAGATTAGCAGGGAACTGGTTCTATTACAAAACACCTCTAAGGCCCCATGCACACGAGAAGCAAATGCAAACCCATCTAAACACACGTTTTCAGCAGCAAAAACCGGCGTTTAAAACGCCTGTTTTTGCCGTGAATTTACATTGTAGACCCTCCCAAAGCTCTGAAAGCATATATTTTTAACTATTTCTGCCCTTTTCATCAGAGAGCAGCAGCAGAGAGAGCTACGATGTGTATATAGATATATGTATAGCTATCTATATGTGTGTGTGTGTATATATGTATATATATATATGTGTGTGTGTATGTATATATGTATATATGTATATATGTATATATATATGTGTGTATATATATATGTATATATATATATATATATATATATATATATATATATATATATATATATATATATATTCCTGTGTGTATGTGTATACATACATACATACATACATACATACATACATACATACATACATACATACATACATACATACATACATACATACATACATACATACATACATACAATTTTAAATTATTTTTTTAAGCTTTTTAAATGATATTTTCTGCTGTAAAAAAAAAAAAGGGGTACCTTTTTAAAAACGCTTATAAACGCAAACGCGGGTGCCGCGTTTTGCGTCTGAACCTATTTTTTTGCTTCTAAAAAAACTAGCATAAACGCAACTGCCGAAAAACGCAGAAAAAACGTGACTGTGTGCATGAACACATAGGATAACATTGAATCTGTCCAAATGCCTCTGAACACGTGTTTAGCAGGGTCTCGTGTGCATGGGGCCTAAAAGTCTCTGCCTATGATGAGAGGGGGTGTGTGCCTTTCCTCCAATCAGCAATGTTAGCTATCTTGGCTGTATGCCCAGACATCTCAGTCTGTGTTAAACAGGAAGATAACATTTCCTAGCAAGATTGGAACTTTCTAAACGATATATAAATGTGAAGACAGCAGATATACATGTAAAACCTATGTAGGGAGGTTTGGTTCATCCCTGTATATCATCTGAGGCTGTTCACTTCACTGAGTGGAAAAGAAAATTCACTTTAAGGTGAGAAATGCCCCACTACCTGTATGCAGTACTTTTTTATCAGCGCAGTGTGAAGCAATCCACTGCCTCACACTGTGCAGCCGGCAAACGAACTTTGAGGGGTCTGTGTGACGGCTTATTAAAACGCTTTAAAAAAAAAAAAAAAAAAGGAACCTGTGCGATCCGCCAAGCTCAAACATCAGTGCTCTGATCTCAGCCGGATCGCACCACACACAGCCGCTGCGCAACTTTTGTGAACGAGACCTTAGAAATTGGCAGTCTACCCTAAAATATTACTTTTTGTGAATATAGCCTTTTTAATTCAACAATTTTTTTAGGGTATGAAATGATTTATTGAGCTGTTTAACATTTTCTGAACTTCAGCATATTAATACTTTTGTGGGTGTTTTGTTTGCATGCCATATTTAGGAGGAAAACTGCAGTCATTATGACTCCAGACTTGTTGTTTTCGCCATCTTTAAATGGCTGCTGGCTGAGCATAAAATGGCACAGGAATATATATATAGTGCTGCTATTCTGGATTAGAAGTGTAGTGTTGGTTTATATACAGTGACAGGCAGGCCTGGGATTCTGCTGTTGTCTCAGCGGGACGCTGCCCGTAATCTGAGTCCTCCATTGACAAAAGCCTCACAAGTGACTGCTGGATGCAGCCCGAGTCTCCAGTGGCTTTATCGGGAGAGGACAATTGGCGTCAGATTTCTGTGCCGAGGACCAGAGAAAAGGGCAGCGTGCCCTTCATTAAACCTCCACTGTCTACATATTGTTTGGACCTGTCTGAAAGACATCACCCGCTCTGGGCAATTTAAATTGCAGGCAGGATTCAATTAACTGGATTTATATTTTAGGAGATCCCTTTTGTGTTGAACATACATGTGGTTTTGGCCAGGCAAATGACCATTCTGATCCATTGACACGCCTATCTAAGAACAAAAGAGTAGAGACAATGGAAGCAGTGTGAGACAGTTTAATAGCATTTGTTATAACAGATTTTGTTATAGAGCTCATGGGGTAGCTATGTGCCTGCTAAGATTTTAGAATTGGTGTTGCCATACATGGGCAAATATTGGCAAGTAAAAAGTTGAGGCATGGTGGGGACTAGGATCGGCATTTTCACATTATTTTTCCTTCCTTCCTTCTCACTTTTTTCTATCCTTCCTTTTTCACTTTCCTTTTTTTCCTTCCTTCCCCTTTTTCCTTCCTTCCCTTTTTTTCCTTCCTTCCCTTTTTTCCTTCCTTCCCTTTTTTCCTTCCTTCCCTTTTTTTCTTTCTTTCTTTCTTTCTTTCTTTTCTTTTCTTTTCTTTTCTTTTTCTTTTCTTTTCTTTTCTTCCTTCCTTC
This sequence comes from Rana temporaria, assembly GCF_905171775.1. Lineage (NCBI taxonomy): Eukaryota > Metazoa > Chordata > Amphibia > Anura > Ranidae > Rana > Rana temporaria. Next base: position 43,086,960 of record NC_053495.1, read on the forward strand.
CTTCCTTCCTTCTTTCTTTTCTTCCTCCCTTCTTCCTTTTCTTCCTTCCTTCTTCCTTTTCTTCCTTCCTTCTTTTCTTCCTTCCTACCTTTTCCTCCTTCCTTCCTTTTCCTCCTTCCTTCCTTTTTCTCCTTCCTTCCTTTTCCTCCTTCCTTCCTTCCTTTTTCCTCCTTGCTTTTCCTCCTTCCTTTCTTCCTTTAGCTCCTTCCTTCCTTCCTTCCTTTCTTTTCTTCCTTCTTTTCTTCCTTCCTTTTCACTTTTTTCTGTCCATCCTTCCCTTTTCCTTTTTCTATCCTTCCCTTTTCCTTTTTCCTTCCTTCCCTTTCCTTTTTCTTTCCCTTTTTCTCCTTCTTCTTTCTTCTTTCGTTCAACAGCCTAGAGCAGGGGTGTCAAACTCCATTTCATTGTGGGCCGCATCAGCATTTTGATTGCCCTCAAAAGGGCTGGTTTTATCTGTAAGATTAGATGTCCAGCGCATCCCCTCCTCTTACATTAGATGTCAAGAGCCACCCCGCCATCAGAAGTTGTGTCCTCCACTCTCCCTTACATCACAGTGCACCCCCCTTTCCTTATGCTGCTGCTGGGAATAAGCTGGATGCATTGCTTGAAAGTAAGGGTCTGGAGTAGGACCAGAGGAGGGCTGGAGCTCTCCTGCAGTTGCAGGAGAGGTGCGATTGCCACATGAAATGGCCTTGAGGGCCGGATTCGGCCCGCAGGCCTTGTGTTTGACACCTGTGGCCTAGATCATGGGGAGGCTGTATGGCCTGTTTCACACCTATGCAGTTTTTAGTGCGTTTTCAGTTTTGCAAAAACGCACTACAGTCCATTTAACATGGTTTCCTATGGGTCACGTTCACATCTGTGCTTTTTTTTTTTTTTTTTGAAAGGGCCAGGATTTTTTTTTCTGGGTTTTTGGTTCCATATACTTTAATGGGTCAAATTGTTTTATTGAAAAACGTAAAATACACCTGAAATATGCAACCTTCATAGGTGTGAACCAGGCCTCAAGGAAGATCAATCCTTGTCCGTCTTTCATGTGTTGAGTGAAATCTATCTTTATTTAAAAGCTTCTGGCACCACTGCTATTCAGTACTCTACCAACCAATTTGTCAGCCCTCCTTCCCTTTTTTACATCTGTTCGAAGTCCAGAATTTACACAGATCTGATGTCACATACTGCACAGTTGTGTGTAATCTGAGACTTTAGTGGAGGGATGTGGTACAACTCTCTTCACACAATCTCATAGGGTAACATGAACGGTTGAGGCTGTCATCCACAGGCTGTGTGCTTGAGCTCCCCTCCCCAAAATCCCTTGATCACTTGGAGTCTGCACAGCCTGTCAAAAATTACTTCTGCATGGAGCAAAGGAACCAGCCTGCAGACAGAAAATGAACAAAAGATATCCTTCCGTAGTGGTGTTGTTGTATATTGTCTCAATCCAATGCACCTAGTGTGATTTCTATGTCAGAGCTTTACAACCACTTTAATTATTCAAAAGTATAAATCTTGTCACAATGATTTCATGATGCTTAACTACTCCAACAAAATGGCTTCTGTCACGGCATGGAAGAAGTTAATTCTAGAATTTTGATGATCTGGCACACTTTGCCTGTGGTTTTGGTTTGAAGCCTTGAAATGCTTTGAATATTCATTCTGTATAATTGCTGCTTTTTGGATGATTCATAGATGTATTTTGATGTGTCTGAATTAATTAAACTGTCGTTGAAATGGTGTTTTTTTTTTTCTTTTTTTTTTCTTACATAATTTATTTTTATTACAATCCCACTGGATTTCATTTCAAAATATTTACCCAGGTTTTGCTGTGACGGCACATGGGATTTGGTGACAGCGCGGCACAACTTTTTATATATGCTTCATTAAAACCTGTTCTGTAGTTAGTGATTTTTATCTTCGTTCTTTAATTTCCAATTAATGAAGTGTGATCCATTCTATTGG